>NC_035443.2:119916461-120516461 GCF_002127325.2 Helianthus annuus
ATGGCATGTATAAACGAGTAAATTAACTGGTGAAACAAGTTTTTGGTAATTAAAACTGGACAACTAGTGAACTCGCTCAACATTATTGTTGACACCATACTGCATGCTTTGCAGGTAACCAGTGACTGAGGAGCTTGCTGCTTGGGGATGTGTAGTGTTCGTCTACCCCTGTGTTGGGTGTTAAATAAACATGAACTATGAACCGTGTTTAAAACTGTTTTACTTATGCTTCCGCTACTTACTACTATTTAAACTTAAAACCTTAAGCTCTGAACATGATATTTGCTAATCGTATGGTTAGTAAGTATTACTATGGTTAATATTTCAATTATTCAGTATGATTGGTGGCTGGATCCTGGTCAGTCACGCCCTCAAGCGGATGGTACTCCGCAGGTGGAATTTGGGGGTGTGACAGTTTGTCTTTACTGCTGCTTCTTGGGCACGGCCCCGTGCTGGCTGAGCACGGGGCGTGTTCAGTATTCTGCCTTCTCTTTTTTGCTTGGGAGGATGCTGTCGAGGGGCCGGGCAATCCACTTATGTTCCTTTTCTTGTATTTATGTTAGATTTAGCCGCCTTTTTGCTTCTTTTGTTAATTTGAGCTCATTTAATCCTGAAAATACTAAAGAAAGACAAAAACACTCTTTTTCCAACATTAGTACTTAAAAGGGTTAGTTTTATGCCTTATTTGATGTAATTTATATGTTGCATTTTACACACATCAAATTACAATTAATGAGGAGAGGGATTGTCAGACGGGCACGGGGCCGTGTGCAGCGGACACGTGGCCGTGCCCAGGCTTATGTTCGGCCTATAAATAGGAGTGCTTGGCTTCATTGCAACTCATCCCTTGGCACACCACCTCTCTCACACTTCATCCACCACCTACCACCATCACAACACCATCATCCACCACCATCATCCATTGTCCATCATAGAGTGTGTGAGTCGTCTCGGGATCCAAGATTGATCGTAAGAGTTCTTGACAATCAAGGCCATGTTTGCCTAAGTCTCTTACATCACTTGGTGAAGACAAGTGTTTAGTATAATACTTTTTATTTTAATCTTTTGCACTTTTTATTTGGTTTTGTATTAATGACTTTAATAACTAGTTGCTTATGTTGAAGGTGACTTTTCCTTATCGTTTGTCCGTGGTGTCTTGGCATTATTTTACTGTCTATATAAAATAAAAGATTTTCACCATTCATATCTTCACGGTCTATATGGAGGTATGTTGGCTACCTGGTCGGCGGTTAAGGGAACGGTTTGGTAAGGGTCTTGTCCTTGTTCAGCGTTTAGAGGTCCTACAAGGGACCTGGGTCAAATTTAATAGGATCTCCTTCAATACCCATAGGTATTGGATGGCGGGGATCCAAACTCTTTGACCCCCTGATAAGTTAACTACTATTAATACTATAACCCGGCTATTTAAGACTGTATCCCTGCTGACTCAGACTACTTAGTCGAGGGTAACGTCACCTCCAAAAGAGGGGTCTACCATAATTTGCATTAATAACTTAATTCATTATCTTTCAATAATCCAACCCTTTAGGATTGTATCCTTGCTGACTCAAACTACTGGGTTGAGGGTAACGTCGCCTTCAAAAGAGGGGCCTATTACAATAACTAAGATAATCTCTTAAACAAGTGCAAAAGTGCGAAAATAATCAAAGGTTATACTAATACACGAGTCGGATCCAAGTGATTCATCTTGTCTATCTGTTTTTATTTTTATTTTTCAGCATTTAGTTAGTTTTTATTTTCTTAGTTTAAAAATCTCTTCTAACATTTTTATTTTATTAGACGTTGAGGATAAACCGGTACTAAAAGCTCTTGTGTCCTTGGACGACCTCGGTATCTTACCAACACTATACTACGTCCACGATGGGTGCACTTGCCCATATGTGTGTTTAGTGTTAGTAAATATCGTGTTTTATAAATTTAAAACTTGGCTAAAAGTGTAAAAAGGGCTTAAAATATACATCTAAAATATATACACACTGACACGCATCAAGTTTTTGACCAAGTGGTATTTTTATAATACCATATCCCAAGCCCGTATAAGGGAAAATAAGTTAAAAGTATTTACCTGAGCTAGATATGAGAAGTAACTCAGCCGTATATTCCTATAGCTTTATGATAATACCTTCTACTGGATGCTACTTAATCTGTATAAAAGGTTTAATAACCTATTAGGACACTAACGGGTCTTTATTTAAGTCAAGGACTTAGACCGGTTAGCTTGAAAGAAACTTTACGGTTCTAAACGCTAGATTAAGCGGAGACCGGAATAGAATCTGGTTTAGACCCAACAAGTTTGGATACTTGTATAATATGGGTAAACTAAACACATTCTGGAAATTGAGAATTTATTGATAAGGTTAAACCCGTTTCAGCTATTTTACGTAAACTAGTCACATAAACCGATCCGAACGCATTAATGCATAACGGGTAACCAAATGAATTATATACAGGTCTTAATTGTTATTATGCTTAAAATATGTTAATACATTAGTAGGATGTTAACATATATGCCCAAAAAGTATTTAAAACCAATTTAAGTCCCGTAAGGGCATTTTGGTCATTTTAATGATTATAAAAGAGATTTTATAACAAACTGAGGTTCTGGTCTTTGGTAATCAGTAAAAATATTTATTTTTATCTCATTACATCAGTAAGATACTACATATATGTGAGGTTTACCATTTAAGGCCAAACTATGCCCCGAAAGGACATTTTGGTCATTTCACATATGCTTTTAAGGACATTTTTGGAAATCTGAGTTCATGACTTATACCTACTGTAATAATATTGAAAGTTGTTTTAAAATTCAGTAGGTAACAAGACTTAGGTGTTAAATATGGTTTTAAACCATACTATGCACCTAATTAGTGTAAAACTCGCCAATTGACGATAATCGAGGTGTTTATGTAAATCTGAGATTTTGATCAGGTTTAAATGCTCAATATGATTTATTTAATGTATGAAATCAGTAGGAAAAGCTTTGGCATTCAAATCATTTGTTAATCTCATTTTATGCATGAAAAGAGTATTATCGTCATTTACCAAATTACACAAGAACTCTATGATTTAAACAGATTATAATCTAACCAAAAATCTTAAAAATCCTTAAAATAATATCTTAACAGTAGGTAATGAGTTTTGGTTCAAAATCCAAGTTTAAACATGTCTTATGCAAGATATCGCAATTTAATTAATAAAAAGCTTCTAATTACGATATCGAGCATAACTTCTGTTTGAGACCAAGAACTGATGTCAAACTTTCGGGACAAGCTTATATATCAGTAGTAAAGGTTTTTGTCCTCTCACATTTCTAAAAATCTCATTTATATGTCAAAAGGGCATTTACGGCATTTATAAGCATATTAATAAACAAGAGCATATAATTCAAACTACTAAGGATCAAGCAATATAACTCCAGAGGGTTATACTACTGTATAATATGGTCCTAATGGAAGCTTAAAACATGGAAGAATTAAGATTAAACGGGTCAGAACTGAAAGTCAAAGCAAAAGTCAAGCTTTTGCGACTTTCGGTTATAAACTGACCTTAGACTGATAATTGTCGGGTTAGACCTGGTTAAACATGTTCTAATACTAATTACCAAGTTATTAGAATGTTAAAATATAATTTATAACTTCTGTTTTATTAGTTTAAATTATTTTTAAAGTTTCTGTCCAGTTTGACTTTTCGACTAACTAGTTTGACCCGACAATTAACTAGTCAAACGAAATAATTAGGAGGTGCCCTTTTAAGGGTTAACCACCTACCTTAATATGGTTCCATAACCACTTTCATTTCGGTCAGTGGCTGAACCATTTGTGATTAAACCGAAATTCAAAGTCTAATTACGATATATTTGAGTTTTCGGTTTTTAAGCTAATAAAATGGACTAAGCAAGGGCTAAGACACTTACATAAGGTCCTAGCTATCTTTTCTACACTTCTTGATCCTCTTCTAAGGCCAGGAGACTCCAGATGATAGTGGTGTGGTTCTTGCAAGTGAATGAGCAAATGACGACATTAACTTAGGAGCCTTTATATAGCAAAATGGCATGCAAGGAGATCAAAGCAGGTGTTTTGGAGGCATCTAGGATCACCCTAGGTGTCCTAGTGGTATTATAAAACCAACAAATAGCTCCTGGAATTGAAAAATTGGCTCCAAAGTCAGTGTAACAGGCTATAACATGCAGCTGCCAGTTTTTTGGATGCTGGCAGCTGCCACGCGGCCCGTGTAAGGAATCACATGGGGCTACACGGCCCGTGTCAAGGTGTGGCACAAGTTAAACAACTTTCAGCTGTTGGCAGTTTCAGTCCCTGGACCTTTTAAAGCTTTATTTCTTTCATTTTTGGCATATAAGGCCCTTGTAGTTAGTTTGTAGAGGTTCAAGGGAGTATAACCAAACTCCGTTAGGCCCGATTTCGTTAATTGATCACCGAAAACATAAGTTTCGCCTTGTTGACACTTTAAACCCTAATTCTTGGGAATTTACATAAACAACGTATAACGATCTCGAAACCTCATGAAATTTATATCACTTGTTCTTGAGAGCATATTTGAATATTTCGAAGCCTCATGTTTGTTAAAAGGTCACTCAGCGGTAAGAATTAACACGTTGACACATTTAAACCCCTGTAGTTTATAATCCTACGATTATTTTAAATAAACGGCTTCTTATATCCAATTAATCACTCATTTAACAATATATTCTCCGAGTATGGTCATTCAGAGGCACAAGTTTGGCATGTTGACACTTTTAGTCCCTTCGCATACATAATTTCATCATTTGTCAACTTTAGTCCTTCAAACTCAAACTTTCACATATTTAGAGTTTAGGACACGTGTCTTTATATAATTGGACACGTTTTTACGTGGTGTTACATCCTCACCCCTTTAAAAGAAATCTCGATCCCAAGATTTACTGGAATAAGTGAGGGTACTTCTGTCGCATAGTGGACTCAACTTCCCACGTGTATTCAGGGCCTCTACGGGCATCCCATTTAACCTTTACTATAGGCACGTGCTTTCTTCGGAGCTTTTTAACTTAACGATCCTCGAACGATATAGGTCTTTCAACAAACCTCAGGCTTTCATCAATCTGTACGTCTTTATGAGACATTGCAAATGATTCATCAGCTAGACATTTCTTTAGATTACAGATGTGGAATACATTGTGGATTCCACTCAGCTTGATGCGTAGTTGGTGTGATATGTTTTTATGTATATTTTTTTAGCCCTTTTTAACCGCTTTAGTCAAGTTTTTAATTTATAAAACACGATATTTACTAACACCAAACACACACATGGGTAAGTGCACCCATCGTGAACGTAGTATAGTGTTGGTAAGATACCGAGGTCGTCCAAGGACACAAGAGCTTTTAATACCGGTTTATCCTCAACGTCTAATCAAATAAAAAATTTAGGAAAAATGTTTTAAACTATAAAATAAAAACAAAAATGCTGAAAATAAAAATAAAATAAATAAAAACAGATAGACAAGATGAATCACTTGGATCCGACTCGCCTTTAGTGTAACCTTTGATTATTTCCACACTTTTGCACTTTTTAAGAGATTATCTTAGTTATTGTAGTAGGCCCCTCTTTTGAAGGTGACGTTACCCTCAACCCAGTAGTTTGAGTCAGCAAGGATACAATCCTAAAGGGTCGGATTATTGAAAGATAATTAATTAAGTTATTAATGCATAATGTGGTAGGCCCCTCTTTTGAAGGTGACGTTACCCTCGGCTAAGTAGTCTGAGTCAGCAGGGATACAGTCTTAAGTAGCCGGGTTAAAGTTTTAATAGTAGTTTACATATGAGGGGATCAAAGCGTTTGGACCCCCACCATCCAATACTATTGGGTATTGAAGGGGGTCCTACTAAATTTGACCCAGGTCTTTGCAGGATCTATACACTGAACAATGGCAAGACTCTTACCAAACCATTCCCTTAACCCCCGACCAGGTAGCCAACATATCTCCATATAGACCATGGAGATATGAATGGTGAAAATCTTTTTTTTATATAGACAGTAAAATAATGCCAAGACACCACGGACAAATGATAAGGAAGAATCACCTTCAACATATAAAACTAGTTATTAAAGTCATTAATACATAACCAAATAAAAAGTGCGAAAAGATTAAAAATAAAAGGTATTACACTAAATGCTTGTCTTCACCAAGTGATGTAAGAGAATTAGGCAAACATGGCCTTTGATTGTCAAGAACTCTTACGATCAATCTTGGATCCCGAGACGACTCACACACTCTATGATGGATGATGGATGATGGATGATGGTGGTGGATGATGGTGTTGTGGTGGTGGTGGTGGTGGAGTGTGGGTGAAGTGTGAGAGAGGTGGTGTACCAAGGGATGATTTTCAAGTGAGCCAAGCACCCCTATTTATAGCCTGAACAGAAGCTCGGGCACGGCCCCGTGTCCATCCCTCTTCTCTTTCTTCATTAATTGCAGTTTGTCTGCATTAGTTTACCACACCCCCGTGTCCGCTGGGCACGACCCCGTGTGCAGAAGCGTATCTGTACTATCAAGATTTCCTCAGATTCTGCGAATCTTAGAGTTGACCACGGCCCCGTGTCCAGTGGGCATGCCCCCGTGGTGGGTGATAGAAGCTTCTACAACTTTGTCTTTTCGGCTGACACTTAGGCACGCCCCTATGCTCATTGAGCACGGGGCATGTTCAGTCTTTTTTCTCTTGTTTTTGCTTGGGAAGATGCTGTCGGGGGGTCGGGCATGCCACGTTTGTTCCTTTTCTTGTATTTATGTTAGATTTAGCTGCCTTTTTGCTTCTTTTATTCATTTGAGCTCATTTAGTCCTGAAAATACAAAAGGAAGACAAAAACACACTTTTTCCAACATTCGTACTAAAAAGGGTTAGTTTTATGGCACAATTGATGTAATTTATATGTTGCATTTTGTACACATCACAGCTCCTCAGGCAAGTTTAGCTAATAAGCTACACTTCTGACACATTCGATGATCTCGAATGGTCCAATATACCTAGGACTTAACTTTCCCTTCTTACCAAAACGCATCACACCTTTCCAGGGTGATACTTTCAGTAAGACTTTGTCGCCCACCTCAGACTTTAGAGGTTTTCGCCTCTTATCAGCATAACTTTTCTACCTATCCCTGGCAGCTTTCAGGTGATCACTAATTTGGACAATCTTGTCCGTTGTTTCAAGGACTATATCAGGTCCTGACAACTGAGCTTCTCCTACTTCCGCCCAGCAAACAGGCGTTCTGCATTTCCTTCCATATAATGCCTCAAAAGGCGCAGCCTGAGTGCTAGTATGGTAGCTATTGTTATAGGAGAACTCAATTAAAGGTAGGTGGTCATCCCAACTACCTCCCAAATCAATAACACATGCTCGAAGCATGTCTTCCAAAGTTTGAATTGTACGCTCACTTTGTCCATCTGTTTACGGATGGTAAGCAGTACTAAAATTCAAACGAGTGCCTAATGATTGTTGGAAACTTTTTCAAAAATGAGAGGTGTACCTAGTATCTCTATCATAAATAATAGACACCGGCACTCCATGGAGGGATACAATCTTATCCACGTACAACTGGGCTAACTTGTTGGAGCTATGAGTCTCCTTGATAGGTAAGAAATGTGCTGACTTAGTCAGTCTATCAACTATGACCCATATGGTATCATTTCCATGCCTTGTTTTAGGTAACTTGGTTATAAAGTCCATAGTTACCATCTCCCACTTCCATGTGGGAAGTTCTGGCTGTTGAAGCAGACCT
Organism: Helianthus annuus; assembly: GCF_002127325.2. Taxonomy (NCBI): domain Eukaryota; kingdom Viridiplantae; phylum Streptophyta; class Magnoliopsida; order Asterales; family Asteraceae; genus Helianthus; species Helianthus annuus. The sequence continues at coordinate 119,924,251 of NC_035443.2, forward strand.
GACGGCTTTTGATGTTCAGCTTTAATCTGAGCACAAGTCAGGCACTTAGCTACATGTGTGGCAATAGATTTCTTCAAACCTATCCACCAATAATTAGCTTTCAGATCTTGATACATCTTGTCACCTCCAGGGTGAATTGAGTATTTGGAATTGTGAGCTTCCTGGAGGATTATATCTCGAAGCCCTCCATGAATAGGAACCCAAATTCTTCCATTTAATCCGAGGATTCCATCTTTGCCAGGTGCTAACTGTTCAGTAGTTACACCTAACTTTTCATTTGGAAGGTTAGCTTCCAAAACAGCTTCTTTCTGTGCAACTAATAGGCTTTCATTCAGGCTATTCTTCAGTTCAATGCTCTTAGCGTTAAACCTGATAGGTTTAACTCTTTTCTTTCAGCTTAGAGCATCAGCGACTACATTCGCTTTGCCAGGATGGTAGCGAATTTCACAATCATAGTCATTTAGAGTCTCCATCCAGCGGCACTGTCTCATACTGAGCTTTTTTTGATTGAATAAGTGTTGGAGACTTTTGTCATCCAAATAGATCACACATTTAGTTCCATACAGATAATGTCTCCACAACTTTAGTGTGAATACAATGGCACCCAACTCCAAATCGTGGGTGGTGTAATTCTTTTCGTGCACCTTTAATTGTCGCGATGCGTAGGCAATCACCTTACCTCGCTGCATAAGTACACAACCCATACCGGTGTGTGAAGCATCACAGTACACAACAAATTCTTCAATTCCCCCAGGCAATGTCAACACCGGAGCATTGCTCAATTTCTGCTTAAGAATCTCAAAGGATTCTTGTTGCTTTGGACCCAATCAAACTTTACATTCTTGCGGGTCAGAGAAGTCAATGGTGCAACTATCCTCGAAAAATTCTCAATGAATCTTCTATAATAACTAGCTAATCCCAGAAAGCTGCGAATTTTTGTTGGTGTCTTTGGTGCTTCCCAGTTCATAATGGCTTCTATCTTGGCGGGATCTACTTGGATGCCACTCTTACTAACAACATGTCCAAGGAATTGGACTTTACGAAGCCATAACTCGCACTTGGAGAATTTAGCATACAACTTCTCCTGTCGAAGCAATCCTAAAATACACCGAAGGTGTTTCTCATGGTCAACTTGATTACGAGAGTAAATAAGTATGTCATCTATGAAGACAATGACAAACTTATCTAAGTATGGCTTGCAGACTCTATTTATCAGGTCCATGAATGCTGCTGGTGCATTAGTGAGCCCAAAAGGCATCACTAAAAACTCATAATGTCCATACCTCGTTCTGAACGCTGTCTTAGGCACGTCTTCTGTTCGGACCTTGAGTTGATGATATCCGGATCTCAAATCAATCTTCGAGAAAAAGTTCGCCCCTTGGAGCTGATCAAATAAGTCGTTGATCTGGGTAAGGGATAGCGATTTTTTATCGTTACCTTGTTTAACTCACGGTAATCAATGCATAAACGCATTGATCCATCCTTCTTCTTCACAAACAATATAGGAGCTCCCCAAGGCGAAGAGCTGGGTTGTATGAAACCTTTTTCCAGCAAGTCATCCAATTGAGTCCTGAGCTCTTTCATTTCAGTAGGCGCTAGACGATAAGGAGCTCGTGCAATTGGTGCAGATCCTGGCAGAATGTCTATCCTGAACTCCACTTGCCTCTCAGGGGGTAATCCAGGTAATTCATCAGGAAAGACATCAGGATACTCGGAAATAATTGGAATGTCTTCAATCTTGGGTTTCGGATCATTCACTGTCACTTGTGCCATGTAAATGACACATCCGTTTTTCAGACACTTCGATACCTTGAGAATTGACACATTGCTGGGCAGACCATATTGTGTATCTCCTTGAATAGTGATAGATTCACCAGAAGGGGTTTTAATGATAACTAGCTTTTTATTACAGGCAATTTGGGCTTGGTTATGCGACAACCAATCCATGCCTAAAACCACATCAAAACCAGCCAACTTCATTGGCAAGAGGGATAGCGGGATAGAATGATTCTTAATGGATATAAGGCATCCATCAAGAAGAGTTGAAGCTGTTTCTAAGGTACCATTGGCAAGCTCTACCTCATATCTTATGTCTAGAGTCTTAATAGGCAGATTCAGTAACTTACAAAACTTATGGTCTACAAAAGACTTATCAGCACCTGAATCAAATAAAACTCTAGCATAATTATTATTAATGAGGAAGGTACTTGTTATGACGTTCTCGTCATTCACCGCCTCCCTTGCATTCATCTGAAAAACCCTAGCATTGTTTTTTTTGCCTCCTCGGGCTTCTTAGCATTCTTAGGGCAATTAGTCTTGATGTGCCCCTTTTCGTTGCAACCGTAGCAGGTTGCATCTTTGATGTTTCGGCACTGCACAGACTTGTGCCCTTTCTTCTTGCAGATCCCACATGGTTTAGCTTGTGGGTCCTGGTTGCACTTCCCAAAGTGCCTCTTGTTGCAAGTCTTGCACCTGGGCTTGTCACCCGACTGCCCTTTCTTGGAACTAGAGTTCCCTTTGTTCTTCTTGTTCGACTGATGGGAATGGTCTTCTTCCCTCTTTCTTTTCCCGTCATCAGTGGTTTTCTTTGCCCTACTTCTCACAACATCAAGAGTAAGGGACAAAGATAGATCTATAGCAGATCTATATGTAGTTGGCTTAGAAGCCTTGACATTTCCTTTCACCTCTGGGGCTAAACCACCGATAAAACGAGCACTGCGTTTGGGTTCTAGGGTGACCAAATATGGTACAAGCCTCGATATCAAGTTGAAACTGGTCACATAGAACCTGCAATCCAAATCCTTCATCACCAAGGTGAGGAAGTCAGTCTCTATTCTCTCGACTTCATGTTGAGGACAGTAAGTGTCCTTCACAAGATCAACAAACTTGTTCCACGAAAGGTTATACAGAGGAACCTTTCCAGTGGATTGCACCAATTCTTTCCACCAAGTGAGGGCGTCGCCCTTGAATTAAGACACAAACTTAACTATGCCTTCCTTAGCACATCCACTGATGTCAATCACAGTCTCCATTTCATCTAACCACTTCATACAGTCTATTGCTCCCCTTTCCCCTGTGAAATCTCTCGGTTTACAGGAGACGAAGTATTTATAGGTACAACTCTTGTTGTACTTAGGAGCCTGATTCACAACAACTTGTCTCTGTGGTTCACTTTTCTGATTAGAGGAGTGTTGAGACTCACCTTTCTTCAGTGTAAGCGAATGAGATAGGGACTTTGTATGAGTCTTGGACCGAACATTACTCGGCTCCTTGAACTTATCATCCAAAGCTTGAGCAACCGCTGCGGTTATCATCGCTTGCAATTCAGTACCAGTGATATTAATCCTGGTATTATTGTTTTCTTCCACGGGATGACTGTTTGCTTCGTCAGAGCCACCCATGATTTGAGTACTATATCAAACAATAATGATATATTTAAATTATATAATGAATTATCGCATTGATAATTAGAGGGTCATGGTATTATTAAACCATACAGACCATTTTAAATTAAAATCAATTTAATCATGATTTGCCTAGGCTACAACTGAACCATAATAAGCAATCAATAGGATATAATTGACGGGTGGTCCGTAGGACAACCCTTAAACGATCAAAATATATGCACATTCCATACTCTACTCGGTTAATTATGGGAGTTTGGTAACTACGGTACGTTTGTATTTGTAGGTGTTAAAGTGCTTAAAGGATGGATATTATGAAGCTTGGATGGATGTCAGAAGTTGGCGGAAACAAGATGTGAAGAAATTAAAGATGTGATGAAGAAATGAAGAAAAGACAAGACTCAGCGCCGTAGCCTACGGCCCTGGCCGTAGGTTACAGCTCCCATCTTTTGCCAAATCCTCCGCCGTAAGACAGAAGAAACACGCCGTAAGGGAATATTGATCGCCGTAAGCTACGGTGAGCGCCGTAGCTTACGGCGCTATGTTGACCGGCTGCACTATATTGACCGCCGTAAGCTACGGCGGCTGCCGTAGCTTATGGCGCCGACTGTTCCAAATTGTAACATCCACATTTAATGTCCCTTTCAAGATGTTTTATGGCCTCTTATCATGTGTTTTCGGTTACACTACACTTGGGAACGAATTTTGGTGCACTTTGGAGACTTTTGGAGCTTGAAGAACAATCTTTAATCTTGGTTTTTATGTTGGTGATTTCTATGAACATTGAAACTTGTATGATGAAGTTGATTCAAGCCATGAGTGGCTAAACACTTTGTGGTCATCTTTGGTGGAAGGTTTTGTGTAAGACTTTATGCTTGAATTCCGTATTATTAGAATAACAACTTCATCTTTATGATTTATTTGTTATGGTGTGTGATTGATTGTTAGTAAATTGTTGATTTTTGTGTTAAACTAATTAGAAACCATACGTTCTTGGTGCCGTTGGCAATCGAGATATCATGGGTATAGTTAGGCTTGGGTAAGGGTTGATTGATCATCGGGTAACAACCTCACGTTCTAGGAATCTGAGTACTTAGTTCCCTTTCATCACTGCAATTAATCACACATGAACTATGTCTATGTAGTTCTTTCTAGTGGAATGATAGTATAAATGTCAAAGCAAACCGGAAACTGAAGATGATCATTTGTCTCTAATTTGCTTACAACCAATACTTTCATTTTTGCAATTACATTAGTAATTTTAGTTTTAAAACCAATTCAATCAAATCAACTCTTGAAATTTACTTTACTTGCATTTAGTTTAATCTTAGTTAATTTAGACTAATATTTCAAATAACACATATTCCACAAACTCCCTGTGTTCGATACCCACTTGCCACTAACTATTTAGTAGTAATTGAATTAAATTTGATTGTGACCACGACATCACGTCAAATTTTGGCGCCGTTGCCGGGGAGTAGTGCGCAACGTGTGTTATTTTTGATCTCTTTTAGTTGTTATTTTTCTGGTTTACGCTGGGTGTGTTAGTGTGCAGGTATTTACAGGTGCATGCGTACTAGAAGCTCTCACAAGCTATCACCATTGGCATTTGATCCAGAGATTGAATGAACTTTGAGAGGAAACAAAATCTTGTTAAGGGAAAACAAAATTAGCGGTTCACCAACAACACCAACTACACCAATTACACCACTTAGATACATGGATCCACTGCCACCACCACCCACTACGGGTGAACTCATACCACCTTTCATACCATCATCCACTCAACCTTCACCAAATGCTACCATGCCTAACACCACTACTGAACCTACTCCACCTCATGATGTTACACCAACTAACACCACACAACCCATTACCACCCAAGAGGAACCGACACTCGCTTTTAACCCGTCTACTACAATTCCACCATTCACCCATTTCTTCCCGGGTACAGGTCAATCATCTTCAACTTATTCAATAGCACCAAACTTAACCATTGTCCAAGCCACTTCTACATTTAGACCATCAAACCAGTCGGGTTTTTAGTATTCAACTCTTCCATTTGGGCAATCTTCGGGTATATGGGGAGATGGATATGATGAGGGGTTTGAAGAATTTGAGGGTTATGATGAAGACGGATACACATATGGGGGTGATGGAGATCAAGGGGAGTTTGCTTATGTACAAGGTCAAACTCAAGGAATGCCAAGTGTTGGTGGAATTCCACAACAACAACTTATACCACAACATATTCAGCCAAGGCCACAAGGGCCACAAGTGCAACGTCCTATACCATTGCAACAAGTTCGTCCACAAAATGCACAACCACAATTTAAAGGCCAATTCAACACCCACCGATGCCACAACATCAATTTCAACCACATGTACCTCAGGGGCCTATGCAAAGACCAATGGGTCCTATTCGTCCAAGGGGTCGGTTGGGTGTACCAAGAAGACATCTTAGAGAATATGCGAGAGGCATTGATGCACATTTTAGGCCGGTAATTACTCAAAATCCTTCACCGGTAGTTATTCCTCACAATAATCACGGGAGGACTTTTGAAGTGAGAACCAATTCATTGCAAATTTTGCCGAAATATAAGGGTCTAGCAACGGAGGAGCCTTATTTTCATTTGGAGGCTTATGACTCAATTTGCAACACTCTTGGGAGTCAAGGTTTTTCGGCCGATGATGTCAAATTGGTATTATTTCAATTTTCTCTAGAAGATAAGGCAAAGAAGTGGTTTTACACTATACCTTCGGCATCTATTTACACTTGGGCGGAGATGCAACAAATTTTTTTAGATAAATTTTACACCGCTCAAAAGACCAATGATGCCAGGAAGGGGTTGACGAGTTTTCAACAACAACAAGGTGAAATGTTTCATGAGGCCTTTGAGCGTTTCAACATGATGATCAAGAATTGCCCTCATCATAGGATTAAACTTTGGGAATTGATGAATGCTTTCCACGAGGGGTTAAGTGCTGAAGATGCTCGTGACTTAATGTCCATAAAAAATGGCACTTTTGGTACAAATTACGAGCATGACGATTGGGAGTTTTTGGAGCAAATGGAAATCACTTCAAAGAGAAAAGCTCAAGCATTAAGGAGAGCACGACCGGCCATTACCCGAACTCAAGTGCATGCGGTAGACGATGGTAATGTTCAAACCTCTAACCAAATTTATGATGTTTGTGCTAGTTGCAATGAGATAGGACATGCGGCTGAAAATTGCCAAGGAGGTGAACGGCAATATGAAGAGGTTCATGCTGTGCAAGGTCAAGGAGGGGGTGGTAGAAACTATAATATGAATTCTAACACTTACCACCCCGGGTTGAGAAACCACCCAAATTTTCGGTACGGGAACCCTTCAAATCAAGCTAACCCGAATTTTCAAGGAAGTCAAGGTAACTTTGGTTCGCGCCAACCTTACAACAATCAAATTGGATATCGAGGTGGGAACAATCAAGGGTACCAAAGGCAATATCAAACGGGTCAAGAGCAAGGGGGGTCTTCGAGTGGAAATGAGATGATGGAAATGTTAAAGAGCATGCAAGCGGAGATGCAAAAGAGAAATCAAATGGATGATGCTCGCATACAAAAGGATGAGGCCCGCGACAAAGTAATTCAAACTTTGACCACCCAAATGGGTCAACTCGCAACCGAAGTGGCGGACTTGAAGAAAAATAAAGGTCAATTACCAAGTGACACTAAGGTAAACCCGTCTCATAATACTTCTAGAGGTAACAATGTTAATATTCATCATGTAAGTGTTTTGAGAAGTGGGAAAGAGTACAAAACCAATCCTTCACCGGATTTGGTTGATGGGGTGGTTGAAGACATAACGGGTCAAGAAAGTGAGGAAGAAAATGAACCACCTAACAATTCTTCTAAAAAACCCAATTTTGAAAAACCCGAAAATAATAAAGAAAAAGAAAAAGAAAATAAAAATGAGGATGGGGGATCTAGTCAAGTACCATTTCCCTCGGCTTTATTAGATCCGGGTAAGAAAAATTTTATTTCAAAACGGGGTCCTCAAAAGGAAGAAATGTGGGAGATTTTTAAACAGGTTAAAAATAATCTTCCTTTACTTGAAGCAATAAAACAGGTACCCGCTTACGCCAAGTTTTTGAAAGAATTATGAACTCAAAAGAGGCAACAAAAAGTGCCTAAATTAGTTGACTTGACGGAGTGGGTAAGCGCGGTTTTGAAAGGAGATCTTCCTCCTAAGCTACAAGATCCGGGAACGCCTCTTATTAACATTCAAGTGGGAAATTTTCAAACTGCAATGGCGTTACTATATCTTGGGGCCGGAGTAAGTATCTTACGGGGGGGGGGGGGGTTATATGACCAATACAACTTTGGTCCATTGAAACGGGTCGAGACAACGGTGGTATTAGCCGATTTGTCTCATAAACTTCCTCGGGGAATTGTACGGGATGTGATAGTTAAAGTTGATGAATTTTATTATCCCGTGGATTTTCTTGTGTTAGACTACTCATCCGCAGACCCAATTCAACAACAAAATGTTATTTTGGGTCGACCGTTTTTGAACACCGCACATGCAGTTATTGATTGTCGATATGGTACGATCGACATGACATTCGGTAATAGGAAAATGAGATTAAATGTTTTTACTAACGGTGCTAATGTTTTTGGTGATGAGTGTTTTCTAGCAGATTTCATAGATGGGTACGACCCAAAGGAGTATGAGGAAGAGATTTTGGGCTATTGTGCTTGTAATGTGTCTTTGCAGGTTCATGCATGTGAGTTGGAAATGGAAGAGAAGGAGCAAGAAGCTCTTGCGGTGAAAGAAGGAAGACCGCCATGGACCAACCAAATGGAAACTTTACCGGTGGGAATTGATTCGGGTACAAAACCTTCATTGGAGTGTTAACCAAATGTGGAATTGAAAGAGCTACCAAAACATCTAAAATATGCATTCTTGGGGGAGAATGACACCTTACCGGTGATCATTGCTTCTAATTTGGCGATAGCTCAAGAAGAAGAGTTGTTGCGGGTTTTGAAGGCTAATAAGGCGGCAATTGGATGGTCGATAGCCGACTTGAAAGGTATTAGTCCATCCATTGTAATGCATAAAATCATTACAAGTGAAGATGCGAAGCCAACCCGTGAAACACAAATGTCACACCCCCAAAATCCACACGCGGAGTATCACCGCTTGGGAGCGTGACTGACCAGGATCAAGCCACCAATCATATTGAACATGCAATTAATATTAAGTAAAATAAACGTAAACCATCCCTTCAATACGATAGGTGTTCAAAACATAACCATAGTTTCAAAGTGTAGCGGAAGCATAGTAAATAAACCATCAATAGTAAATAGTTTTAAATGTCATAATAGTTTCAACGTAGAAACCACAATCCTTGCCCACAACGACCCGCTTCTCCAGTGCAAGCTCCAAGTACCTAACGATCTGCAAGGCATGTAATAGAATGATCAACAAACTAGTTGAGCGAGTTCACAGAAAGTAAATGCGTAATAGTAATCAGTATCTATAAGTATCCTTCACAACCGAGGATAGTGATCAGTATAAGTATCCTGCACATCCGAGGATAGTGATCAGTATGAGTATCCTTCACATCCGAGGATAGTGATCAGTATAAGTATCCTTCACAACCGAGGATAGTGATCAGTATGAGTATCCTTCACATCCGAGGATAGTGATCAGTATAAGTATCCTTCACAACCGAGGATAGTGATCAGTATAAGTATCCTTCACATCCGAGGATAGTAATATGGTAGTCTAGTCATAGTGTCAGTAGTGTATCTATTCAACCTTATCCTTACAATCCCATTCCCAACACCCCGGGAATCCCATGCCTTGGTAAGAGTGTGAACTCACCTTGGTTTGCTCGGTATGCTAGGTTATGCACTCACAAGTAATTAATCACGTCCTATTGTATGCACGTATAACAAATCAGTTCATGTTCACAATGATACGCATGCAATTTAATGTTCACATAACAGTCAGTTTGCATATCGGCACAACACGTATTATTTCACATTTAATCATCAACTATCATTCGATTCACATTACCCATCCTTCGATACATTGCTCATCCTTCGGTCTAACAATCATCACAATTATCACAATTATGTTTCGACACGTCTTTCAATACACAGTTATCATCTTACGATTCATGGTTATCTTTCGACACATCAGCTATGTTTCGACATAGTTATCACAGTTATCATTCGGACCGAATGCTATGTTTCGAACCAATGTCATCTTTCGGTCAAAGTTATCCTTCGGTCAATGCTATCCTTCGGTCAACACTACTATGGTTCGGTCAAAGCTATCCTTCGGTCAACACTACTATGGTTCGAAGGACAAGTATCTTTCGGTCACAACTATGTTTCGAATAACTAATATCTTTCGACAAATAACAGTTACGTTTACACAAAGTTTCCAAGTTTATCCGATTATCAATTAACACAAATTCAGTATTCAATTACTTCAGAATCGATCAAACAGGGAGTTTCATATACAATCTCATGAACCCTAATTTAACCACATGAACAGTAATAACACAATCGAACCGGCCCTAAATCACTATCATGCGATTCTATTAAAACAACATCAAAACCTCAAGTATAGACAACCAATCATACTAACTGAACCGTTCGGATGCATCACATACATAATCGATTAAACAGGTTAACATCATACAAATAATCCGGCCGATTAAGCAAATCTGATTATATGTCCGGCTGATCAATCAAACATGTTTGGCCGATTTGCTAGCCGATCAACAACAACATCTAAACAATCATGACAAATCAATCCAATTATATTTGCTAAACCTACCATATCCGATTCATAACAACATACAAGCAACATCATGAAATCAAAGCATCGCGAAATCAAAGCATCGTAACAACATCACACACTAACCGGAAATCTGGATTACGGAATGAAATCCTTCGAACAGAGAATGGGTCTGCTATGCCGTCACACACACACAAGGGAACTAGGGTTTTGAAACTAACTGTCGACTTACATGCATTCACGTATTTAAATCGTTTCACAGGAATGGGCCAAGCCCATTAGAAAGACTGGGCCGAAAGATGTCGAAGGATAGAGTCCTTGGTCGAAGGATATGTTTCGAGATCCTTCGAACCGAAAGTTGATCCTTCGAATCGAAGGATATGTTTCGAGATCCTTCGAACTGTATGTCATGTTTCGTGATCTAGGCTAAGTGTTTTAATAATAATTCTAATATTATTTTCTACCACAGCAAGTAATCACATATAGGCAAAATGACAATACGTTTCATTAAAACACAACGCGTACAATTTCAAGTCCACAATCCAAACAACTAAACAGTCAAAGTCAACGCGCATTTAATGCGAAAGTGAAAGTCAGAAACTCGAGTTGTCACATTATCCCCAACTTAAAAGAAATTTCGTCCCGAAATTTGGTACGCACTCACTGAGGAAGCTAGGTAAATTACATCGTTCACTGGTTTTCCTGGGGTGTCACATCATCCCCCCGTTGATTTGGAATTTCGTCCCGAAATTCAGTAGTAGTAGCTTCAGCCTCAGAAGTGGATGCATTGGTTTCGAATAACTGGGGATACTTTTCTTTCATCTGATCCTCGCGTTCCCAGGTATACTCTGGACCACGCTGGGAGTTCCAACGAACTCGAACAAGAGGGATTCTCTTGTGTTTGAGGACCTTAACATCCCGGTCCGTGATTTCAACTGGTTCCTCGACGAACTGCAACCGCTCGTCGATAGTGAGTTCCTTAAAAGGAACTATGAGGGTCTCATCTGATAGGCATTTCTTCAGATTCGACACGTGAAATACATTGTGAACTGCACCGAGTTCAGCTGGTAGATTTAATCTGTAGGCTACTTTGCCAATCTTTTCTAAGATTTCGAATGGTCCGACGTACCGTGGATTGAGTTTGCCTCGTTTGCCAAAACGAACCACACCCTTCCAGGGTGAAACTTTCAATAAAACCCGGTCCCCGACCTCAAATTCCAATGGCTTTCTACGCTTGTCCGCGTAGGCTTTCTGACGGTCGCGTGCTGCCGCCATGCGTTGTCGTATCTGCGCAATCTTTTCTGTGGCGTCCACTACAATCTCTGGACCCGTAATTTGACTATCCCCCACCTCTGCCCAACAGAGAGGTGACCGGCATTTACGTCCGTACAATGCCTCAAATGGAGCGGCTTGAATGCTGGTATGGTAACTGTTATTGTATGAAAACTCCACTAAAGGGAGGTGTTTTTCCCAGCCGTTGCCGAAATCGATGACACACGCTCGAAGCATGTCTTCTAGGGTTTGGATAGTTCGCTCAGACTGCCCATCCGTCTGAGGATGATATGCTGTGCTCATGTCTAAACGTGAGTCGAAGGATTTGTGCATCGTTTGCCAAAGCTCTGACGTGAATCGTGCATCGCGATCCGAAATAATAGAGGTGGGCACTCCGTGCCTCGAAACAACTTCTTTAAGATAGACGTCTGCGAGAGTGGAGAACTTGTCCGTTTCCTTGATCGGCAGGAAGTGTGCAGACTTGGTGAGTCGATCAACTATGACCCATATTGTATCGTTCCCACGCTGAGATCTAGGTAGGCCTGTAACAAAATCCATGGAAATTTTTTCCCATTTCCATTGAGGTATCTTGGGCTGTTGAAGTAGGCCTGATGGTTTCTGATATTCAACCTTGACTCTCGCACAGGTTAAGCATTTTCCAACGTACCTAGCGATGTGAGCCTTCATACTAGGCCACCAATAAGTAGTGCTGATGTCGTGGTACATTTTATCCGACCCTGGATGTACCGAATAGCGAGACTTGTGAGCTTCATCCATTACAAGTTCGCGTAAACCGCCATAAAGTGGGACCCAAATACGCCCCGTTACATAGTAGGCGCCGTCTTCCTTTTGTTCCATGCGTTGCCTTGAACCGCGTAAGGCTTCAGCTGTGACGTTTTCGGGTTTCAGTGCTTCTAACTGAGCAGCTCGTATCTGTGCAGGGAGACTGGACTGAATAGTAAGCTGTAGCGCTCGCACGCGCTTAGGTAGAGTGTCTTTCCGACTGAGGGCATCAGCCACAACATTGGCCTTGCCTGGATGATACTTGATGGCGCATTCATAGTCGTTTAGCAGTTCAACCCATCTCCGTTGACGCATATTCAAATCCTTTTGCTTAAGAATATACTCGAGACTCCTGTGATCGGTGTAAATCGTGCACCTGGTACCGTACAGGTAGTGTCGCCATATCTTAAGCGCGAAAACAACAGCTCCCAGCTCTAAATCGTGCGTCGTGTAGTTCCGTTCATGAACCTTGAGTTGCCGCGAAGCGTAGGCAATAACTTTATCCCGCTGCATCAATACACAACCAAGCCCCTGTATCGATGCGTCACAATAAACCACGAAGTCATCCGTGCCCTCTGGCAATGAGAGAATAGGTGCGCTGCAAAGCCTATCCTTTAAGTACTGAAAAGCGGTCTCTTGCGTATTACCCCATCTGTAAACGACACCTTTCTGTGTTAGCATAGTAAGTGGTTGCGCGATCTTGGAGAAGTCTTTAATAAATCGCCTGTAGTAACCCGCCAAACCAAAGAATTGGCGTATTTCTGTCGGTGTACGCGGTGCTGGCCAGTTTCTGATCGAATCAACCTTGGATGGATCGACATGAATCCCATCCTTGTTCACCACATGGCCTAAGAAGTGGACTTCACGAAGCCAGAAGTCGCATTTTGAAAACTTTGCGTACAGTTGCTCCTTTCGAAGAAGTTCCAAAATAAGACGTAAGTGCTGCTCGTGTTCCTCCTGACTCTTGGAGTAAATCAGGATGTCGTCGATGAAAACAATGACGAACTTGTCGAGATAGGGTTTGCACACCCTGTTCATAAGATCCATGAAGACTGCAGGCGCGTTTGTAAGCCCGAATGGCATGACAAGAAACTCGTAATGACCGTAGCGAGTTCTGAAAGCGGTTTTGGAGACGTCCTCATCCCGGACTCTCAGCTGATGATACCCTGACCTTAAATCAATCTTGGAATAGTAACACGACCCTTGCAACTGGTCGAATAGGTCATCTATGCGCGGAAGAGGATAACGGTTCTTCACCGTCACCTTATTGAGTTCGCGGTAGTCGATGCACATCCTGAACGTACCGTCTTTCTTCTTCACAAATAACACTGGAGCTCCCCAAGGCGAAGAGCTTGGACGAATAAAGCCCTTTTCCAAGAGCTCTTGTAGCTGCTTCGACAGTTCTTCCAGTTCGGTTGGAGCTAAACGATACGGTGCGCGGGCTATTGGTGCTGCTCCAGGAGCTAACTCCATCTGAAACTCGACTTGACGATGAGGAGGTAAACCAGGTAAATCTTCAGGAAACACTTGAGGAAAATCACGCACCACTGGTATATCCTCCAGCTTCTTTTCCTTTGCTGATGCGTCAGTGACAAGTGCCAGAATGGCAGTATGTCCCTTTCGTAAACATTTCTGCGCCTTTAAGAATGAGATGATGCCAACCACAGCACCACTCTTGTCACCTTGTACTTCGAGAGGTTCTTGACTGGAGCGAGGAATACGAATAACTTTTTCCTTGCATAAGATCTCCGCGTGATGTTGGGATAACCAATCCATACCGATGACGACGTCGAAACTACCCAAGACTATGGGTATGAGATCAATCGAGAAAGTCTGACCCGCTAGAACAATACTACAACCCTTGACTATTTGTGCGGCTTCTACACTTTTACCATTGGCTAGTTCTACGACGTGTTTGGTGTCTAGGGGTGTTGGTGTACGTTTTAATAATTTACTCATTTTCAATGACATATAGCTTGTATCAGCACCCGAATCAAATAAGACAGTAACATAAATATCGTCGAGAAGAAACTTACCCATAACCACATTGGGATCATTCACTGAATCTCCTCGACCCAACACAAAAGCACGACCACGAGCTTCATTGCCGTTGTTGTTGTTGTTTCCCCCGTTGTTGTTGTTACCATTACCCTGATTGTTGTTACGGTTGTTGTTGTTCTGGTTTCTGTTCAGCTGAGGGCAATGCCTTTTGAAGTGACCCTCTGCACCGCACTGAAAACACCCTTTGTTACCCTGCTGCTGATTCTGCTGTGCTTGAGGTTGCTGCTGATTCTGGTTTGCAGGTCGAGCGCTTCTACAATCTTTGGCCTCATGACCCATCTTGAGGCATCTTTGACAACGAACCTTATTACACTGGCCACTGTGATGTTTGTTGCAGGTGTTACACTTTGGAAGGTTTCCTCGATACCCTCCCTGTCTGTGGCTGCCTGAGGAGTGCTGACTGGGACTCTGGTAACTGTCTGTCTTTCGCTGTTGAGCTTGCGACTGCACTGAAGCTGATCCCTTGCTAGAATCCCCATCCCATTTTCTCTTACTTTCACTGGGAGTAGCAGGTGTAGTAGAAGCAGTAGCGGTAGCAGTAGCACTGATACGCTTAGGCAGTTTATTCTGATCCACTGCCTGATCGGTGATGCGATGAGCGAGACGCTGGATTTCCTGGATGTTGTTGAGGTTAGCCGAGGTAACGTGGCTCTGTATTTCTGGTGCCAAACCTTTGAGATACAACTCAATACGCTTGTATGGAGGGTCCACCATAGTTGGACATAACACAGCCAACTCATTTGATCTCTTGGTGTAAGCTTCGATTTCCGAACCAACCATTTTCAAGTTATACAACTCGTCCTCCAACTTGTGAATGTCTTCTCTAGTGCAGTATTCCCTCTTGATCAGTTCTTTGAAGTCATTCCAGGGTGTGGCGTTAGCAGCTGCCAACCCTAAGATCTGCACTTGTGCGTTCCACCAAGTGAGCGCAATCCCTTCAAGTGTGCCAGTGGCGAACTTCACCCTGCGAGCCTCAGGGCATTCACACATTTCGAAAACCGACTCGAGCTTTTCAAACCAGTGGAGGAGTCCAACTGCTCCCTCCGTGCCACTGAACGAACTAGGACGACATTCCATGAAATTCTTGAAGGTGCACCCAGGTTGTTGCTGAGCGGGTTGACCTATTGTGTACGAATAGGGCAAAGTTAAGTACGAGAATTAATGTAGGATCTAAAGATCCTAGTGTCTATACTGCAGGGTATACTACCTGCTTGGGCGGCTGCAACTGCCGCAGCAACGAGAGCCTCTAGCTGGGCTTGAGTCATGGTAATTCGTGCGGCCATTGATCTTCACATCAAAGGCAACATAAGTGAGAAAGGTTCGCGAATAGTGCGATGACAGAAGAGTGTAAGCACATAAGTATTCTCATGCAATGACAAGTTGTGAGCAAGGTAATGTAAGCATACTACGAGCAAAGTTCTATGCAAATTCTAGCAATGTAGGCAATAAACATAAACCTTATTACCTAGGAAGTTGAGTCTTGCACGTGGAGCGAAGCGTCGTTGTGGATCGTTGAGAGCACTGTTCTGGTTATAGTCTGGTTTTAATAAAAACGTTTTTCCATATTAAAACCAAGTTCTCTATAACCAATGGCTCTGATACCAATCTGTCACACCCCCAAAATCCACACGCGGAGTATCACCGCTTGGGAGCGTGACTGACCAGGATCAAGCCACCAATCATATTGAACATGCAATTAATATTAAGTAAAATAAACGTAAACCATCCCTTCAATACGATAGGTGTTCAAAACATAACCATAGTTTCAAAGTGTAGCGGAAGCATAGTAAATAAACCATCAATAGTAAATAGTTTTAAATGTCATAATAGTTTCAACGTAGAAACCACAATCCTTGCCCACAACGACCCGCTTCTCCAGTGCAAGCTCCAAGTACCTAACGATCTGCAAGGCATGTAATAGAATGATCAACAAACTAGTTGAGCGAGTTCACAGAAAGTAAATGCGTAATAGTAATCAGTATCTATAAGTATCCTTCACAACCGAGGATAGTGATCAGTATAAGTATCCTGCACATCCGAGGATAGTGATCAGTATGAGTATCCTTCACATCCGAGGATAGTGATCAGTATAAGTATCCTTCACAACCGAGGATAGTGATCAGTATGAGTATCCTTCACATCCGAGGATAGTGATCAGTATAAGTATCCTTCACAACCGAGGATAGTGATCAGTATAAGTATCCTTCACATCCGAGGATAGTAATATGGTAGTCTAGTCATAGTGTCAGTAGTGTATCTATTCAACCTTATCCTTACAATCCCATTCCCAACACCCCGGGAATCCCATGCCTTGGTAAGAGTGTGAACTCACCTTGGTTTGCTCGGTATGCTAGGTTATGCACTCACAAGTAATTAATCACGTCCTATTGTATGCACGTATAACAAATCAGTTCATGTTCACAATGATACGCATGCAATTTAATGTTCACATAACAGTCAGTTTGCATATCGGCACAACACGTATTATTTCACATTTAATCATCAACTATCATTCGATTCACATTACCCATCCTTCGATACATTGCTCATCCTTCGGTCTAACAATCATCACAATTATCACAATTATGTTTCGACACGTCTTTCAATACACAGTTATCATCTTACGATTCATGGTTATCTTTCGACACATCAGCTATGTTTCGACATAGTTATCACAGTTATCATTCGGACCGAATGCTATGTTTCGAACCAATGTCATCTTTCGGTCAAAGTTATCCTTCGGTCAATGCTATCCTTCGGTCAACACTACTATGGTTCGGTCAAAGCTATCCTTCGGTCAACACTACTATGGTTCGAAGGACAAGTATCTTTCGGTCACAACTATGTTTCGAATAACTAATATCTTTCGACAAATAACAGTTACGTTTACACAAAGTTTCCAAGTTTATCCGATTATCAATTAACACAAATTCAGTATTCAATTACTTCAGAATCGATCAAACAGGGAGTTTCATATACAATCTCATGAACCCTAATTTAACCACATGAACAGTAATAACACAATCGAACCGGCCCTAAATCACTATCATGCGATTCTATTAAAACAACATCAAAACCTCAAGTATAGACAACCAATCATACTAACTGAACCGTTCGGATGCATCACATACATAATCGATTAAACAGGTTAACATCATACAAATAATCCGGCCGATTAAGCAAATCTGATTATATGTCCGGCTGATCAATCAAACATGTTTGGCCGATTTGCTAGCCGATCAACAACAACATCTAAACAATCATGACAAATCAATCCAATTATATTTGCTAAACCTACCATATCCGATTCATAACAACATACAAGCAACATCATGAAATCAAAGCATCGCGAAATCAAAGCATCGTAACAACATCACACACTAACCGGAAATCTGGATTACGGAATGAAATCCTTCGAACAGAGAATGGGTCTGCTATGCCGTCACACACACACAAGGGAACTAGGGTTTTGAAACTAACTGTCGACTTACATGCATTCACGTATTTAAATCGTTTCACAGGAATGGGCCAAGCCCATTAGAAAGACTGGGCCGAAAGATGTCGAAGGATAGAGTCCTTGGTCGAAGGATATGTTTCGAGATCCTTCGAACCGAAAGTTGATCCTTCGAATCGAAGGATATGTTTCGAGATCCTTCGAACTGTATGTCATGTTTCGTGATCTAGGCTAAGTGTTTTAATAATAATTCTAATATTATTTTCTACCACAGCAAGTAATCACATATAGGCAAAATGACAATACGTTTCATTAAAACACAACGCGTACAATTTCAAGTCCACAATCCAAACAACTAAACAGTCAAAGTCAACGCGCATTTAATGCGAAAGTGAAAGTCAGAAACTCGAGTTGTCACAACAAAGAAGGTTAAACCCGAAATTGAGAGAAGTGGTCAAGAAAGAAGTAATCAAGTGGTTGGATCCGGGGATTATTTATCCCATTTCGGACAGTGCGTGGGTAAGTCCGACTCAGGTAGTGCCTAAAAAGGCCAGTATTCACGTAATTAAGGATGAACAAGGCGAGCAAATTGCCACCCGACCGGTCACCGGGTGGCGAGTTTGTATTGATTATAGAAAACTAAACGCCGCTACCTCCAAAGACCATTTCCCGTTACCCTTCATTGACCAAATAATTGAAAAACATTCGGGTCAAAAATACTATTGTTTTTTGGATGGGTACTCGGGTTATAACCAAATTGCTATTCATCCGGACGACCAACACAAAACCACGTTTACATGTCCATATGGTACATTTGCTTTTCGGCGAATGCCATTTGGACTATGTAACGCCCCGACCACATTTCAAAGATGTATGATGAGTATATTTTCGGACATGGTCGGGGTGTCTCTTGAAGTGTTTATGGATGATTTTTCCATCTTTGGCCCAAGTTTTGACTCTTGTCTTGATGAATTAGAAAAAGTTTAAAAAGGTGTGTTGAGACAAATTTGGTGCTAAATTGGGAAAAAAGCCATTTTATGGTTCAAGAGGGTATTGTGTTGGGGCATGTGATATCGGACCGGGGAATGGAGGTAGACAAAGCAAAAATTCGGGTAATTTCATCTCTACCCCCACCAACGAATGTTAAGGGGGTGAGATCATTTTTGGGACATGCAGGGTTCTATAGAAGATTTATTAAAGGTTTTAGTGTAATTACAAAACCTTTATGTATTTTATTATTGAAAGATGTTCCATTTGATTTTATAGATGAATGTTTGCAAGCGTTTCATGTGTTGAAGGAACAATGAGTGAAGGCTCCTATCTTGCAACCACCGGATTGGTCGAAGTCGTTTGAGATTATGTGTGATGCTAGCGACACGACCATTGGAGCGGTTTTGGGTCAAAGGGTTGATAAGAAGCCGGTGGTGATCTATTATGCAAGTAAAACTTTGTCCGTGGCACAACTGAATTACACCACAACCGAGAAAGAATTATTAGCGGTGGTGTATGCCTTGGACAAGTTTAGATCATACATTTGGGGAAGCAAGGTGATCGTGTATTCGGATCATAGCGCGGTCCGATATTTAATGGAAAAGAAGGATGCAAAGCCCCGGTTGATTCGTTGGGTTATTTTATTGCAAGAGTTCGATCTAGAGATTCGGGACAAAAAGGGTTGTGAAAATGTTGTTGCGGATCATTTGTCCCGGATCCCATTGGAAGGTGTTGATGACCCGAGCGAGATTAATGAACGGTTTCCCGATGAAAAACTGTTAGCCGTTTCTACTTTTGTGGCATCTTGGTATGCTCATTATGTGAATTATTTGGCTAAGGGTGCAATTCCAAGTCATTGGATGAAGAAGAGACGACGACAATTTTTAAGTCAAGTAAAACAATACATTTGTGATGAACCGGATTATTTTAAAATTGGACCCGATCAAGTGATAAGAAGGTGTGTTCCCGAGACTGAAGTACTAGAGATTTTGACCCATGCTCATTCGTCGGCATGTGGAGGTCATTTTAGTGGGAACAAGACGGGCTATCGGGTGTTGTCATGTGGGTTTTATTGCCCCACAATTTTCAAAGATTCTTGTGAGTTTGCCCGGAATTGTATCAATTGTCAAAAAGTTGGAAGCATATCAAAGCGGGATGAAATGCCTTTACAACCAATTTTGGTGGTTGAGGTGTTTGCTGTTTGGGGAATAGATTTCATGGGTCCTTTTCCCAATTCGAATGGGTTTTTGTACATATTGGTTGCGGTTGATTATGTTACGAAGTGGATAGAAGCCATCGCTACAAGGACCAATGACCATTCCGTGGTGTGTAAGTTTGTGCAATCCAACATTTTCGTTCGATTCGGTGTGCCAAGGGTAATTATAAGTGATGGTGGTTCACACTTTAAGAAATTTAATTTTGGGAAATTGTTAAAAAGATACAATATGAACCACCGAGTGGCTACACCGTACCATCCGTAAACAAGTGGACAAGTTGAAGTGTCCAACCGTCAAATTAAAGAAATCCTCATGAAGACGGTACGAACGGATAGAAAAGATTGGTCAAGTAAACTTGACGATGCATTGTGGGCATATCAGACGGCCTACAAAACTCCAATCGGTACCACCCCTTATAGGATGGTGTATGGGAAGGGGTGCCATTTACCAATGGAGTTAGCACATCGAGCGCATTGGGCCGTCAAAACTGTTAATGCGGATTATGATGAAGCGGGTCGAGTAAGAAAGTTGCAATTGAATGAGATTGAGGAGATTAGAGACGAAGCCTATGAATGTGCATCCGCATACAAGGACAAACTAAAGAAAGTTCATGATGCAAAGCTAAGGAAGAAGAACTTCGAAGTGGGTCAAAAAGTGTGATTGTACAATTTGAGGTTGAAGATGTTCGCGGGAAAACTCAAGAGCAAATGGATGGGTTCTTACGTCATCCAAAGAGTGGGAAGATTTGGTGATGTCGATATACAAGACGAACAAACCAATAAACAACAAACAGTTAACGGGCATCGACTCAAACCGTATTTGGAAGGTAATGACATCAACAATCTTGAGCTTGACAAAGTGGGTTACATTCTACGCCCATTGGATGACGAGGAAGCATGAGAGGCCCAGGTTTGATGTTTGTACATATTTAGTTTAGTTTGTTTCGGTTTAAATAAAGTCCCGTTTAACTTGTGTTTGAAACAAGTGTGGGGAAATCCGTATGAATTTCCTGAACATAGTGTTGAGGACAACACGGGTTTTTAACGGGTGGTAGGGATAATTTTCATGTTTTCAAAAAGTATAAAAACCATAAAAATTAAAAAACTTCTGAAAAGCTAAAAAAAAAACATAAAACATAATTTTTTTTTTGCAAAATAAAGCTTTGTGATCGCCCCCTATGCCCAGTACCCGCCGTAAGCTACGGTGGGGGGGGTAGCTTACGGCGGTCTTCACACAAAAACAAAGCCTTACGACACATACCTACTGCCTTACGGCAAGATTTTGACATCCAGATGTCGCCGTAACCTACGGCGGGTGTAGTAGGCTACGGCACCGAGTGAAATTTTTGGGGTGGGACCTGTCGGCGATGTTCGTATATATAAAAAAAACTGAAAATCAATTAATAATTAATAATAATCCATTTAATAAAACACAACTCACCCCAACCACACAATTCTTTCAATCGATCCCATCCACTATCTATCTTTCTTCTCCATCTTCTCCTCTAAGAACCCTAGCCTACCATAACCTTTAAACCTCCATAACTCTTTCATCTCTCAACCAAATCAAGTGATTTTCGAGTCAATTTTGACTAAAATTTCACGAAAATTCAGATTTCGGGTAAAGATTTGGAAGAAAAGCACATTTTCTTGGTCGATTTTTGAACCCTAGGGGCCGAAATTTTGGGGTTTTTGTGGGTTTTTGTTTGAACTTGAAGAGTTTGTTATTCTCATCTTCTACAAGGCCAAGGTATGCAATTTCAAATCATTTTTTTATGTACATTGAGGTTTTTAAGTTTTCATTATAGTTTTTGCTTACACACTTGCTTGTATATGATACATGATAGGATATTGTTGAACCATGGGATGTTTGGGTATAAATGTATTTGATGTTTAGTGAATTTTTTTTTGGAAAAATTCTGAATTGTAGGGACATCATGCCAAATTTTTGTTTGAAAGGATAAATTTTCGTTTTTGTACATTTATACCCATAACATAAAGCAAGTGTGGGGAAGTTTGTGGAGTTGAACTAACTTGAATTGTTGTGTTTGGTTTATGAACGTGTGTAGGTATGGTGAGAACAAAGGATAAAGCGGGTGCAAGCACGTCTAAACAACCTCAAGGGGAATAGGAACAACCAAAGAGGAGGGGATTGACACGGGTTGGTGACCCAAATTCGGAGGAGGATGCACCTCCAAGGGGTCCAAAACCGGATTGGACATCCGGTTCATTACTAGACCAACCCGAAGAATGGCGAGAGGACTTGTTTCACGAGCAAATGAACAAGTTGAAGCAAAGGAGTGAGGCATTTATTTGTGAAAAGGAGATCCAGGAAGTCGATTTTGGGCCGTTCGGGATAACGGAAAAATTTAAGGCATTGGGTTGGGGGGCAGCTTTGAAGTGTTATGATAACGAAGTGAAAAAGATGTATGATGCTCAGATTCAAGAGTGGATGGCCACACTTGAATGTCCACCATTTAAGGCCCCACAAAAGTTGAAATTAGTCGGAACATGTAACGGGGTAAAGGTCGAGATATCTTATGATTCATTGCGGCGAATAGCAAAGTTTGATAACCAACCATCTAATCAATATATCTACCCAAGCCTCAAAGATCTCTACCACGAGCCTGACAAGCATCCTCAATGGCAACACATGTTGGATTACCTTTTCCTTCCGGGTACTACAAATGGGAAACTGTTTAGAAGAAACTTGAGAATGGAGGCAAAGTTGTTATTGGTTTTGTGTACACACAATGTCGTCCCGCGGCGGGGTGATAAGCTGGAGGTTAGGTTTCAAGAGGTGCCGATCTTGTATGTGTTAATGCGTGGTTCACCCATGGTTCCCTTCCGATTCTTTGTGTTGAACAACATTTGGTTGAGCTGAAATAGCGGAGAAAGAAAAATTGTACCCCATTGCTGATTGATCACGGCATTGTTAAAGAAATATGGGGCAATTGAAGGCAATTAAAAAGGATCTTATAAGAGGTTTAGCCCGTTTGACATAAAGAATTTGGGACCAGGATGGGAGTACAAGGAAACAGAAAGGTATCATAAGTTGAAGACCGATGGGAGAAGATGGAGAGTTATCAAAGCGGATGCGAGGCAACTACGACCGGGCGAGGCTGATGAGCCCGAAACGACTGATGCAGAAGTTAGTGGTGACGTAGACTACCGTGAAGACACGTTCATGGTTGATGCTCCAATGGGGAGCGCTGGTCCAGGTGGAGTTCAGGGAACAGGTAAACAGTCAGGATATGTGGGTAGTGCATTCGACTATGCACAACAACCCTATAATCCCTATTGGGCTCATTCGGGGAATATGGGCCAGATTATTGAACAGAGGCGACCACCCACTTTTGGCGAATGGACTGAACCCAATCAAATGCTCTTCGATCAACAAACTTTTATGGGGGCTAGTGTGGAGATAGCTCTTAAGCAGAATTGCGACAGAAATAAGCAATGGAATCGTGCTCATATGTATGCCCGCGAAGAAGAGATGAATAATTGCTACTTAGACGACCGCCAGAGACGCTTGCATGATCAGTGGCATGCGGGCCAACCACTCGAAGCGGACCCGCCAGTTGTGGATTATACCACATTGCCACCATATGATGGTAGTGTGTCGTATCCCGCCCCACCATTGCATCATTCTCAATGGGTTGATCCACATGCCATGAGTTATCAGCAAGCGAGTCAAGGTGGTGATCAAGGAAGCAGCAGCAGTAGCAGGACATTTGGGTTTGGAGACTTGAATGACATGATGACATCCATCTTCGGGCCTCCACAGCCAAAGTACTACTAGCCAGGTCGTATCTTGTTCCTTTGTATATTTGTGTATATTTTCATCTCGTATGTTTATGTTTATGGTTGGGAGGTCGGGTGGTGTTTCGATGTTGATGTGATTTATGGGATGTGTTAGTGGTGGTGTGTTTGAATTTTCAAAAAAAATAAAAAAATATAAAAAGAAATTTGGGATTTGAGAGTATTAGCGAAAGCTAATGTTTTTGGTTAAAAGCGATCTTTCCCTCAAAACCATACATTGGGACAATGTATCCCAAGTGTGGGGATGGGGGGAATTTTTGAGGAAGTTTTGAGAATTTTAAAATTTTTTGTGAACCTAAGCGAAAATTGTCAAAATTTGAAAACTTGATATAGTTCCACTTGACACACCGACACCCATTTCTAGTCCTTTCTTGGTGAGAGTTTGAGCCACATATGATTATTATAGATATTTCTTTGTTTTGAGTGGCGGTGTGTGTATTGTGTTAATAGAACTTGCGTACGAATTCTTGTTAAATCCTAGAGTTAGCATGTTTTTGAAAATGATAGGGTACTTTTAGGTAGCATCGTCTAGACGTGCGAGAGTGTGGGATTGGTGGGTTGGACCTCATACTTTACATATATGAGCTTGGTATTGTGAGGGGTGGGGGTTTGGTCTTTAGAAAGCTGTGTTTGAGCCTTATACCATTCGGTTGTGACCCGAGCCTACTTCCTATAAAAATCTATCTTTTGAGATGACACGGTTTAGGAAATTTAGTATGTAGTGTTGATGTTCTTGTATATATTGTTGAGCTTTGATATCTTATCTTTGAAAAAAAAGAGAGAGAATATGAGAAAAACACAAAAAGAGGAATTGAGTTGTGATAGTAATTGAGAAGTTGTGTATATAGATGATGTTTGCGTTGTTTAGTAGTAGAAATAAAAACCGGGTCAAATCAATTAGCTCTTTCATATGTATCCCATCATTTTCCTACCTTTGCACCTAGCACCGTTACAACCCGTAAGTTCCTTTGATTCATAAGCATGCTAGATATTTGATAGGAGGAGACTTGATTCTTATACAAGCTTATTGTCATACAAACACACACACGCATTGAGTGGTTTAGCATTATATGCTAATATTTCTTGTCACCGAGAGTTTTTGTGAGGGGTGTGTCTTGTGGTATGATTAAAAGTTAGTAGAAGGACGGCATATTTTAGCTTGGTTTGCATGAGTGATCGCTTGAAGTTTGAAATAGTTTTTGAATGAGTTGCTTGGGACAAGCAACGGGTAAGTGTGGGGATTTGACGGGTGGTCCGTAGGACAACCCTTAAACGATCTAAATATATGCACATTCCATGCTCTACTCGGTTAATTGTGAGAATTTGGTAACTACGGTACGTTTTTATTTACAGGTGTTAAAGTGCTTAAAGGATGGATATTATGAAGCTTGGATGGATGTCGGAAGTTAGCGGAAACAAGATGTGAAGAAATTAAAGATGTGATGAAGAAATGAAGAAAAGACAAGACTCAGTGTCGTAGCCTACGGCCCTGGCTGTAGATTACGGCTCCCATCTTTTGCCAAGTCCTCCGCCGTAAGACAGAAGGAACACGCCGTAAGGGAATATTGATCGCCGTAAGCTATGGTGAGTGACATAGCTTATGGCGCTATGTTGACCGGCTGCACTATATTGACCGCCGTAAGCTACGACGGCTGCCGTAGCTTACGGCGCCGACTGTTCCAAATTGTAACATCCACATTTAATATCCCTTTCAAGATGTTTTATGGCCTCTTATCATGTGTTTTCGGTTACACTACACTTGGGAACGAATTTTGGTGCACTTTGGAGACTTTTGGAGCTTGAAGAACAATCTTTAATCTTGGTTTTTATGTTGGTGATTTCTATGAACATTGTATGATGAAGTTGATTCAAGCCATGAGTGGCTAAACACTTTGTGGTCATCTTTGGTGGAAGGTTTTGTGTAAGACTTTATGCTTGAATTCCGTATTTCTAGAATAACAACTTCATCTTTATGATTTATTTGTTATGGTGTGTGATTGATTGTTAGTAAATTGTTAATTCTTGTGTTAAACTAATTAGAAACCATACGTTCTTGGTGCCGTTGGCAATCGAGATATCATGGGTATAGTTAGGCTTGGGTAACGGTTGATTGATCATCAGGTAACAACCTCACGTTCTAGGAATCTGAGTACTTAGTTCCCTTTCATCACTGCAATTAATCACACATGAACTATGTCTATGTAGTTCTTTCTAGTGGAATGATAGCATAAATGTCAAAGCAAACCGGAAAACTGAAGATGATCATTTGTCTCTAATTTGCTTACAACCAATACTTTCATTTTTGCAATTACATTAGTAATTTTAGTTTTAAAACCAATTCAATCAAATCAACTCTTGAAATTTACTTTAAATGCATTTAGTTTAATCTTAGTTAATTTAGAGTAATATTTCAAATAACACATATTCCACAAACTCCATGTGTTCGATACCCACTTGCCACTAACTATTTAGTAGTAATTGGATTAAATTTGATTGTGACCACGACATCACGTCAATAATCCTTTATATTTATTAGACAGGGAATATAAATCACAATTGTCAATGTCATAAAAGACACTTTTATTTAGCATAAGGCTCGTCTCGAAGGACATTTAAATGGCACAAAAAAGCCTTGTCACAAGGACGATTAAAGTATAACCAATGATCTCCTGGATCGGTGATCTTTTAAGGGTCGAACATAGTCCATCGCCTTTTTAACAAGAAGTTTATAAAATAAAACTATCATTGTCATTATACATCTCAAATGGATGTTATGGTTTATACATCATATTGATGTTTATTAGCCATGATTCACATTGATCATATAAGCTATGATAGTGACTTGGAAAGATCCAAGTACATTTGGAAGCTTGTGTGGTCTCTCAAGCTGCACAGCCAGGAATGTTAACATGTTTTCAGATGTTAACAGGGAGTTATTTTCTTAAAAAGGTTGGACCATCATAGCCATTATTATTTTGGCTAGGTTATACCTTTAAGAATTTCTTTGGTAGATCAATTTAAATTGAAATGATATGGCACGATGATGTAATAAAATACATATTTAAAACCCAAAAAGAAATTCCATTAAACCATTAAATTATTACAAAGATGCCCTAAACGGGTCTTGAAATGAACATACTGCCCACGCAGGGGCTACAAAAACAGAAATAAGTCCTTACAGGGACTAGGTACAGAAAATAAAATGTCCTCACAGGGACTTGATTGAAAAATACAATACAAAATAAAGTAAACAACTTTTTACTTCTTTTTGCCTTTGATGAGGCTCGCAAGGCCCTTGAGAAAGCTGTTATGCTTCTTGTTTGTTTCATCTGCTTTTCGCTCAAACCTGTCCAACCTCTGCATAATTTCTTCAGTTTGCACCTGTTGGGGAGGAGGAGGTTGCTGGTAAGGTGGGTATTGATACCCTTGCACTGGATATCCAATTGGGTAAACTGGAGGGTAAGATGAAGGGTAAAGTGCATTATACTGTGATGCTGTAAGGTATAGATCTTGGGTTCCATAACCCGCAGAAGTTGGGTATTCAAAGAGGTTATACCCAGATGAACATGGGTAAGTCGGTATCGGGTTTTCAAAACCCACTGGCGGTGGCGGTGGTGCATAAGAAACCGGCGGATGATCGTCTTCCGGCACCGCATGCGAGGGTCCACCCAATTGTGGGTCCTCGGGGATAGGAGGTTATGAGCTTGAACCTTGAGGGGAACTGAACCGTGGTCCCCCTCGCACGGATATTCGTGCATTCCTCCTTCGCCTCGGCGGCTCGGGAGGTGGTTGAGGTGGTTGTTGAGGTGGTTCCTCAACGGGTAGAGGTGGTGGAGAAACTGCTTGAAGATGCGGCTCATCCAAAGGAGGTTGAGCAGGAGAGTTGTGATATGAAGGGGTAAATGCCCATTCATGTTGGTTCCACCTTTCGGCAAACGAGTCGGGCCCTTGGTACGGTGATCCTTGGTATGGAGAACTGCTAGAGAGGCTGATAGGGTGACCCGATGTTCCGATTTGCAGATCTGGATCAGGGTCTTCATCCATTTCCATCTCCTGAGAGAAGTGATCCTTGGGTCCTAGTGGATTGAAACCCAGAAAATCATTGACATAGTTATTAGGGTTGAACTGGGCTGGAGAATAAGTGGAATCAGAGTGATGGAAAGAATGGGAGTGCAAAGAATGGTAAGATTGGTGCGAATGGTGAGAATGGTGTGAATCTTGTGAGTGATGGGAATGCTGGGGCTCATCTGGTATAGGCGACCCAAATAATGGATGAAACGAGGGTGATGAACTCAACGAGACCGAGTGTCTCGCGGGTTCAAACAAATGACCCCAATGGTCACGCAAATCCGAGCTAGAAAATGTCGCAGACGGAGTGCGTCTGTGAGAGGGTCCCGCATGTCCTGATGGTCCTCCTCTCATTGGACCCTTTCCCTTGCCTCGTACACGTGGCGGCATTATCGATAAAACCTGTCAAAACAAGTAAATAAAACATAAACAACAAAAGGAAAGTTAAGAATAAATCATAGGTCATTAGCCTAGACTCGGAAGTCTAAGGAATGTGCTTATTGTGTCATTGAGATTACACAAAAGGTTAGTGTTTAATCCACTCAATGTTGGCTCCGATACCAACCTGTCACACCCCGATATTTCCACATATTACCAGTGGGCCCGGCGGGGAGTATCGTGATGTAGTTGAAATCATCATTGTCAATACACACAATATAATAGCACAGCGGAAGGCTTGGTGAATAAACTATTACAAACCATAATGTCTGAGTGTCCGAATGAAAGAATATACAGACTTGGTTGTAATAAGATCCACAGGCGGATCATAAATAAAATACAAGAAACGGAAATAACAGACTCCAGGTATCTAGGGATTTGCAAGATCCTTTTATATGACACCTAGTAGCTCCAGCCTATTTACGAGAGGTACCTGTCAATCAGTCTTTAGAAAATACGTCAGTTTACACTGGTAAATACAATTAACTGACACATTTGAAAACATTTATGAAAATTGATTTAAGTGCACAAGGCACAAATCATTTATAACTTGGGAAAATTATTTAAGATAATCTTGTATACAGATTTATATGTTTGTCATACAATTGGGGCCGGTTGGAAGCCGATCTTGATTAACCGACTCACCACTTATAGAAACCACAAAGGAGTTACCCCTAACACGTGGGTTTATATTTTAGCATTTGCATCTGTCAGGTGTATGCCTACACCCCGTGCATAGGTCGTGGCCATTTTCAAATGAAATGAGCCGAGGATATCCAGGACACGGTCGTATTAACCCCCAATGCTTATGTTATCAAACAAGACAGATTAAAACGGGTTATGTAATTTATTAATCACAATCCGATTAAATGATTCCCTACCCGACCAAGTGGTATTATTATAATACCATATCCCAAGCCTGTATAAGTGAAAATAAGTTAAAAGTATTTACCTGAGCTAGATATGAGAAGTAACTCAGCCGTATATTCCTAAAGCTTTATGATAATACCTTCTACTGGATGCTACTTAATCTGTATAGAAGGTTTAATAACCTATTAGGACACTAACGGGTCTTTATTTAAGTCAAGGACTTAGACCAGTTAGCTTGAAAGAAACTTTACGGTTCTAAACGCAAGATTAAGCGGAGACCGGAATAGAATGTGGTTTCGACCCGACAAGTTTGGATACTTGTATAATATGGGTAAACTAAACACATTCTGGAAATTGAGAATTTATTGATAAGGTTAAACCCGTTTCGGCTATTTTACGTAAACTAGTCACATAAACCGATCCGAACGCATAAATGCATAACGGGTAACCAAATTAATTATATACAGGTCTTAAATGTTATTATGCTTAAAATATGTTAATACATCAGTAGGATGTTAACATATATGCCAAAAAGTATTTAAAACCAATTTAAGTCCCGTAAGGGCATTTTGGTCATTTTAATGATTATAAAAGAGATTTTATAACAAACTGAGGTTCTGGTCTTTGGTAATCAGTAAAAATATTTATTTTATCTCATTACATCAGTAAGATACTACATATATGTGAGGTTTACTGTTTAAGGCCAAACTATGCCCCGAAAGGGCATTTTGGTTATTTCATATATGCTTTTAAGGACATTTTTGGAAATCTGAGTTCATGACTTATACCTACTGTAATAATATTGAAATTTGTTTTAAAATTCAGTAGGTAACAAGTCTTAGGAATTAAATATGGTTTTAAACCATACTATGCACCTAATTAGTGTAAAACTCGCTAATTGACGATAATCGAGATGTTTATGTAAATCTGAGATTTTGATTAGTTTTAAATGCTCAAAATAATTTATTTAATGTATGAAATCAGTAGGAAAAGGTTTGGCATTCAAATCATTTGTTAATCTCATTTTATGCATGAAAAGGGTATTATCGTCATTTACTGAATTACACAAGAACTCTATGATTTAAACAGATTATAATCTGACCAAAAATCTTAAAAATCCTTAAAATAGTATCTTAACAGTAGGTAATGAGTTTTGGTTCAAATCCGAGTTTAAACATGTCTTAGGCAAGATATCGCAATTTAATTAATAAAAAGCTTCTAATTACGATATCGAGCATAACTTCTGTTTGAGACCAAGAACTGATGTCAAATTTTCGGGACAAGCTTATATATCAGTAGCAAAGGTTTTTGTCCTCTCACATTTCTAAAAATCTCATTTATATGTCAAAAGGGCATTTATGGCATTTATAAGCATATTAACAAACAAGAGCATGTAATTCAAACTACTAAGGACCAAGCAATATAACTCTAGAGGGTTATACTACTGTATAATATGGTCCTAATGGAAGCTTAAAACATGGAAGAATTAAGCTTAAACGGGTCAAAACTGAAAGTCAAAGCAAAAGTCAAGTTTTTGCAAGTTTCGGTTATAAACTGACCTTAGACTGATAATTGTCGGGTTAGACCTTCTTAAACATGTTCTAATACTAATTACCAAGTTCTTAGAATGTTAAAATATAATTTATAACTTCTGTTTTATTAGTTTAAATCATTTTTAAAGTTTCTGTCCAGTTTGAATTTTTGACTAACCAGTTTGACCCGACAATTAACTAGTCAAACGAAATAATTAGGAGGTGCCCTTTTAAGGGTTAATCACCTACCTTAATATGATTCCATAACCACTTTCATTTCAATCAGTGGCTGGACCATTTGTGATTAAACCGAAAGTCAAAGTCTAATTACGATATATTTGACTTTTTGGTTTTTAAGCTAATAAAATGGACTAAGCAAGGGCTAAGACACTTACATAAGGTCCTAGCTATCTTTTCTACACTTCTTGATCCTCTTCTAAGGCCAGGAGACTCCAGATGATAGGGTTGTGGTTGTTGCAAGTGAATGAGCAAATGACCACATTAACTTAGGAGCCTTTAAATAGCAAAATGGCATGCAAGGAGATCAAAGCAGGAGTTCTGGATGCATCTAGGATCACCCCAGGTGTCCTATTGGTATTCTAAAACCAACAAATAGCTCCTGGAATCGAAAAATTGGCTCCAAAGTCGGTGTAACAGGATGCAACATGCAGCTGCCAGTTTTTTGGATGCTGGCAGCTGACACGCGGCCCGCGTATGGAATCACAAGGGGCTACGCGGCCCGTGTCAAGGTGTGGCACAAGTTAAACAACTTTTAACTGTTGACAGTTTCAGTCCCTGGACCTTTTAAAGCTTTATTTCTTTCATTTTTGGCATATAAGGCCCTTGTAGTTAGTTTGTAGAGGTTCAAGGGAGTATAACCTGTTGGGATTGAACCCTATCAGAGGAACAGATAATGTAAAGCCAAAACTGGATCAGCTCAGTGGATTCAGAATAAGCAGATGCTGATATACATATCTCTCCCCTTGAAAGTGATTACAAAAACTGATGACCTCCTATCTGCTGATCTTACTAACTGCTGACCAATAACTGCTGCTCAATTAAAGATCTGATGAAGACTCAAGTCCTGCTGATTCAATCTACTGCCTTGAGTCAAGCACTGCTGATCCGGATAAGTGCTGCTGGGTTCACAGCAGTAGAAGGTTGCAGCAGTAGTTCTAAAGTCTGTTTGTAATAGAATGTATTAGAAGTAGTTCAATAGAAGCAGTGTCTGTATAGATCAGAGGTTAGAGTTTGTTAGGAGGTTAGATGTCACTTTCATGGTGATGTCAGCTAAAGATGCTCAGTAGTTTGCAAGTGCTTATAAATAGTACAGTACTTTGTACTGTTCTATTAGCTCTTCACATCATTCGTCTTCTTTGCACGAACAAACTGCTGAGCTCTGGCTGAGGGGGAGTTTGCATTCATTCATCATCAATGTAATCGTAATTGAAATAAATTCAATCATTCGGTTCTTTGTGTAAAGATGTTTGATTAAAAGTATTACTCTCATTTGATTGTATACAAAGTTTGTGTTCATCTTAATTTCCGCTGCACACTCGTTCATCTCCATCTTATTTTACAAACAAAAATACAATCAAAAGGAAACTCCGATCCAACAATTGGTATCAGAGCTAGAACAGTCAAATTTGATTTAACAATCATTTTGACGTAAATAGTTCAGCTCAAAACATTGATACTGATCGTTTGTTCGTCGTTGAAAAACAGAGTAAGGATTAATCACCATTATAGTTGATTTCTCAGTACCTGTAAAACAACAAGAATGACGTCACAATCTCAGGACGATAAAAACAACATTGGCTCGCTCTTTAAACCACCTATGCTAAAAAGAAATGAGTACAACATCTGGCAGAGGAGGATGGGTCACATCCTCGCTCAACAAAGCACAGGTTGTTGGAAGTCTGTTATCTTTGGTCCTCATGTTCCTACAGTGCCAAGCGCTGAAGATGCTAAAAAACAAGTTCCTAAACCTGTTGAAAATTATACTGAAACGGATTATCAAAAATTTGAACTGGATGCTAAAGCATTTAGTATTGTTGCATCAGCGCTCCCCAACGAAATATATGCTGGACTGTTACATTGTAACAGTGCCAAAGAGTTGTGGGACGCACTTAAGGAACAGTTTGGAGGTACCGAAGAGGTCATAGAAAACAATAGGGAAATCCGGAACCAACAGTATGAAACATTTTGTCATGTTAAAGGTGAATCACTGACTCAACAATTTGAGCGTTTCAGTTGTCTCATCAGTGAACTGAGGCTTGTTAATGTCATGTTTACAAACTCGACTCAAAATAGCAGGTTCCTCAGATCACTGCCAGAAAAATGGGACACAATAGCTATTGTCACCAGAAGTGCACCTGAGTTCAAGGATCTGACCTTGACCCAACTCCATGGTCGACTCCTGACCTTTGAGAGGGAATTGAACCAGAAAAGGAAGTTACAAGAGTCAGGGAAAACCGTTGATGATTATTCATTCGGTAACACTGCTCTTCTGGGTCAAGAAGAATCTGGTGGTAGTGGTAAGGATCAGGGTTATAATCACTTCATTGACATAACTGCTGGTGCAAACTTTAACAACCCTGATCCTCACTCTACAGGTTATGCATTCACTGCAAATGAAAACCAGATGTCAGACAATTTAAGCTTTGAACTCAATGATTTACAGCATTTCAACCCCACTGACCTAGAGGAAATGGACATCCTGCACCAACTGGCCTTGCTAAGTGTTAGAACTAGCAAGTTTTATAAGAGAACTGGGAGAAAATTTCCAGGTCTACATGGGAACCTAAGGGTTGGGTTGGATAAATCGAAAATCAAGTGTTACAAGTGTAACAGGTTGGGACACTTTGCTAGGGAGTGTAGGAGTCAAACAACTGGTCCCATAGTCACTCACCCTAGTTCAAATCCTAGACTTCAAAATCAAAACACTGTGCACTATGCCCAATATGCCCCGGCAGCACATGTGAACACTGCTCATTATGCTGTTGCCCCTATGCCAGTGCATTATGTCCAAACAGCTGCTCCACAGATCCAATATGTTCAAACCCCTGCTCCCCAGGCACAAGTGCAATCTGCACCTCAAACTACTGCTCCAGTAGTTACACAACCTGAACAACAAAGTTTCTTTAGTCAAGAGTTTGTTGACTGGAGCAGTATGCCTGAAAATCTTAATGATGGAAATTTTGCACTATATGCTTCAAATGATTCTTCTCACAATGAATTTTGTTTGATGGCATTAGAGTCAATACAGGAGGGGGTTGAATCTGAGGAAGAACAGCTGAAGGTTGAAACAGTGGAAGAGGTGACTGAAGCAGTGGTTACTGCTGTGACTGATGAAGTACTGCTGGGAGAAAGTTCAGGTACCCTGATTGAACCAATGATAGATCTATGGTCTGAAGAAGACAAGAAAGATGAAAAGGCTGGTGAGGAAGAAGAAAGAGCTGATGAGGAAGAAAATCCTAAATGTGATTGTGCAATGATGGCTGCTGCCAAGGTATCACCTCAAGTTCTAGAAAAACTATGTTCTGACAATTGCATTATTGCTTTTGCTAACATCAAAGAGGTAAATGAAAACCTTAGGAACAAAATCTTAACTGATGAAGTCAAATTTGAAAGATCTTTAAAAGAACTTAAAAACAAGTTGACTGAAAAGGAAAAAGAGATTAGCAGTTTGAAAGAAGAGCAAAGCATAACCAAAACCCAACTCCAAACTATGGTAGAAAAATACCAAGTCTGCAAAAAGGAGTTAGAATCCACCCAGATCACTTGTGAAAGATGGGTGGAATCATGCAAAGGGTATGAGGTTATGCTTGAGAAACAGATAAAAAGCAATGTAAAATTTGGGGTTGGTTATAGAAAACATGATGATGAAAACACTGCTTTTGAAAAATCTGTTTCAACCACTGATGTAACTACTGAGTTCATCCCAACAAACAAGGATGGCCAAGAAGTGAAAATCACTGACAAACTTGGTAACAAAATCACACTTGACAGACCAATGGGTCCCTCTGCATTTGAGGAGATTGAAAATCATCAATTTAAACCAAGATGGTCTGATGAGTGTGATATCCTTGAAAATTTCAAGCCAATGGACTTTACATCAACTGATGGTGTTAAGGCTCCAAAAGCTAAAGTCATTCCTCTTAAGGATATTCCAGCAGTGGTCAAAACCTCTGCTACAAAGGAGTCTGAAAAGAGGAAGAAGAAAGAGAAAACTGATAACTTGTTTTGTGAATTCTGTGAGAAGAGGAACCATCTAACAAAAGATTGTTTCCATCTAAAAGCTTATGACTTAACCAAAACAAGTGTCACTACTTCAGCTGAAAGTTGCAGTGTTTGTGGTAAAACAAACCATAAAACTCAGGCATGTGTGTACCTCAAAAACTTCAATGAAAAGAAGAATGAGTACATGGCTAAAACATCCTTGAGTTCATCAGCACCTTCACCATCTGTCAAGTTCACAAAGAAACAACCACTGTTTGTGCCAGTTCAAACAGCTGTCACAAAACAGCTGAACCAAACATCTGTCAAAAGAGATGTTCAGGTTACTGATGCACCTCCTGCCAATCAATTCAGAAAAGGCAAGGAAAAACAGTCTTACCAAAGGATTCCACACGTTTATGAGGTCTACAAAAAGCCCTCTAAACCCAGAGTGAATAGGCATCCTTTCGGTTACCAGCAGTTGATTGGGCAAGACCCCCAACAATGGTTAGCAAGAAACAGTACTAAAACTGTCCAAACCCCTGACTTAACCACTGCCCATCACACTGCATCCATACCAGACACTGTTGAGACCCCATCCAAAGCCCTGTTGGCTTTGGAGTCCTTAATGAACTAATCCTTTTACTTCATGTGCAGGGAGCTTCTGCATGCTTTGATAGTCTATGGTATGTAGATAGTGGAGGCTCCAGGCACATGACAGGATGTAAAGCCCTCCTCAAAGACTTTAAAATCCATGGTGGGGGTGATATATCCTTTGGAAATAATAGTAAAGGGAAAGTTCTGGGGTCTGGCACAGTGCAATCTGGCAATGTAAAATTTGAAAATGTCAATCTAATAGACAATCTAAAATTCAACCTTCTGAGTGTGTCTCAAATGAGTGACAAAGGGTTTGGGTCATTCTTCACAAAAGATTGTTGTAGGATTGTTGGACCAGAAATGGTCAAAAAGATTGAAGCAATAATTAAAAATGGTCAAACAAAACTTGTTGCTCAAAGAAGTGGCAATGTTTATGTTGTTGACATGTCTAAAGAGTGTCCCAGAGCTGATGCCTGTCTGTTCTCAGCTGCCTCTAACAAAGAGACAGAACTTTGGCACAAAAGACTGGGACACACAAATCTTAAGACAATAACAGAAATTTCAAAAAATGTTTTGGTGAGAGGCCTTCCACAAAAATTGTTTTCATGTCCTGAACATTGCATTTCCTGTTTAAAAGGAAAACAGCATAAAAGTTCCTACAAGTCCATTGAGGAGTCCAAAACAACCCAGTGCTTGCAAATGTTGCACATGGATTTGTTTGGCCCAGTTCAAGTCATGAGCCTCAAAAAGAAAAGATATTGTTTAGTATGACTTTTCTAGGTTTACATGGACTTTCTTTTTGCACTCTAAAGATGAAACTGCAGGCATTTTGCAAGACTTTGTGACACAGGTTGAAAAGCAATTTGATCTTCCAGTGAAAAGCTTTAGGAGTGACAATGGCACAGAATTTAAAAATAGGGAGTTGGATGCCTTCTGTGTGAAGAAAGGGATTGTAAGGCAGTACAACATCCCTAGAACACCAGAGCAAAATGGGGTTGTTGAAAGAAAGAACAGAACTTTGATTGAGGCTGCCAGAACCATGCTTGCAGATTCAGGTTTGCCATTAACTTTCTGGGCAGAGGCAGTAAACACTGCTTGCTATGTTCAGAACAGAGTTTTAATAAACCCCAGGCACAAAAAGACTGCCTATGAAATTCTGTACAAAATCAAACCACTGATCTCATACTTCAAGGTATTTGGCTGCCCATGCTTTATTTTGAACTTAAAAGATTCTATTTCAAAATTTGCAGCCAAAATTGATTGTGGTTATTTTCTGGGATACTCAACCACTGCCAAGGCCTATAAAGTGTTCAATGCACGGACCAAGGTAGTGGAGGAGACTTTGGATGTAAAGTTCAATGAACTTTCATCAATGAAAATCCCAGCAAATCCTGCTGAACTGTATGATCTTGAAAAATTCACTTTTGAAAATACTGCTGTCAAGACTAACAGTGCAGGTCCATCAGAGGATACAACACCAGACTATGGGTATGAAGTCATCATCCCTCAAAGGTCTGCCACAAAAGGGAAAGCATCAGTTGTTCAAAACAACTGTCAAAGCTCAACCACTGCTACCTCAACAGTTGTTGATCAAAGTAGCCCATCTACCACTGCTTCCACATCCTCAACTACTGCTGACAAAAGTCCTCAAACAGTGGATAAAAGTCAGCAGTGGTCCACTTCATTACCACCCATTCCACCACCTTTTGAAGCCACTGCTGGGTCATCAAAGTCACCAGCAGTGGTTAGCTCAGATGATACACATTTGCAGCCTTCACCAACAAATTCCATCATACCATACCAAGGAGATTTAATCTTCTTGAGATCTTATCCACCTGATCAAATCATTGGCAACATCAATGAAGGGGTGCTCACAAGAAGCCAAACCCAAAACATTTGTCTTTTTGCTGGTTTTCTATCACTCAATCAGCCAGTCAAGTACCAAGAGGCACTAAAAGACAACAGCTGGGTAGAAGCCATGCAAGAGGAGCTCCAACAGTTTAAGAGACAACAAGTATGGGAGCTTGTACCACTGCCAAAAGAGGTCAGTCCCATTGGCACAAAGTGGGTCTTCAAGAACAAAACAGATGAAAGGGGCATTGTTGTCAAGAACAAAGCCAGGCTTGTGGTTCAAGGTTACAGACAGGAAGAGGGGATTGATTATGATGAAACATTCACCCCTGTTGCAAGATTGGAAGCTATCAGACTGTTTCTGGCCTTTGCTGTCAACCACAACATGAAGGTGTTTCAGATGGATATCAAAAGTGCTTTCCTCTATGGTACATTGCAAGAAGAGGTATATGTATGTCAACCTCCTGGCTTTGAGGATCCATTTTATCCTGATCATGTCTACAGGCTAAACAAAGCCTTGTATGGCCTGAAACAAGCACCTAGAGCCTGGTATGAAACTCTTTCCAACTTTCTTCTCTCAAATGGTTTCAAAAGAGGTACCATTGATAAAACACTGTTTCTTAAATGGAGAGGGAAAGATTTAATGATCGTCCAAATTTATGTGGATGACATTATTTTTGGAAGCACATGTACCAAAATGTGTGAAGAGTTTAGAGAACTCATGACAGCTGAGTTTGAAATGAGTGCAATGGGTGAGCTGCAATGCTTTCTTGATCTCCAAGTACAGCAAATGCAAAATGGAACTTTCATTCATCAAAGCAAATATGCTAAAGAACTTTTAACCAAATTTGATATGAATGATTGTAAACCATGCAGCACACCCATGGCCACAAATAAGCTGGTCATGTCTGATGAAAAGGATGAGCTGATTGACCAAACACTTTATATGAGCATGATTGGGTCTTTATTGTACCTAACTGCATCCAGACCAGACATCATGTTTGCAACATGTGTCTGTGCAAGAAGTCAATCAGCTCCCAGAAAATCTAATCTCATTGCTGTAAAAAGGATTCTCAGATACATAAAAGGTGCTCCCACACTTGGTATCTGGTATCCAGCTAATAGGAATATCAAGCTTTCAGGTTTTTCAGACAGTGACTTTGCTGGTTGTCACACAACAAGGAAGTCCACTTCAGGAGGGTGCCAGTTTCTAGGTGATTGCTTAGTTTCTTGGCAAAGCAAAAAGCAAGCAGCAGTTTCAACATCCACTGCTGAGGCTGAATACATTGCTGCTGCAAGCTGTACAGCCCAACTCCTGTGGCTTCAAAATCAGTTACTGGATTTTGGTATCACTGCCTTAAAGACACCACTTATGTTGGATAGCCAGGCAGCAGAAAATATCATCAAAAATCCAGTTTCCCATTCTACCACCAAACACATCGACATCAGACATCACTTTGTGAGGGATTGCTATGAAAAAGGTTTGATTTCTCTGCATCATGTCCCAACTAAAGACCAGCTGCCAGATGTGCTCACAAAAGCACTTGATACAGCCACTTTTCAAAGTCTGGTCTCTAGGATTGGGATGCTAAACATGGAATAACAAGCAACATCTTGTTTTTCTATGAATAAAAGCAACAAAATGTCTTCAGAAAATCAAAAATCCATCCTTAAAAATAGCTTAAAAATGAAAATTT
This sequence comes from Helianthus annuus, assembly GCF_002127325.2. Classification (NCBI taxonomy): domain Eukaryota; kingdom Viridiplantae; phylum Streptophyta; class Magnoliopsida; order Asterales; family Asteraceae; genus Helianthus; species Helianthus annuus. The sequence continues at coordinate 119,963,321 of NC_035443.2, forward strand.
CATTAAAATCCTTAAAAGTCTGCCATAACCACTGATTGTTCAAAAGTCTGCTCTACTTCAAAAAAGTCTGCCCATTGCTGAAAGGCAACCTATGTTCTCTCATTCCTTGATAACCACTGTTGTTCAAAAGCAGTGTCTTATCCACTGATATGCTATCCACTGATAGTAAAAAATCATCCACTGCTCCCTTTCCACTGCTTTCATCCGTTGCTTTCACCAAAAGTACTGTCCTTCATTTTCACCAGTGGTTGTCACGTGGGCAGTACATAGTGTCAGACTTTTTGTAACGGCTGCCACGTCAGCATTCACTATCTCTCTTATAAAACTCCCCACTCACCATCCAAACAGGGTTTTACTGTCGAATTGAATTCATAAAAATTCTCTTCTCAAAGCAGTTTTTCTTTCCATCTCTCACAAAATTTCTTCGATCAATCGTTTCAAAAATGACAAAATCGAAGTCATCTGCAAAACCCTCATCAAAATCATCGGAAACAGCCTCTCAAAAGGCAACTACCACTGAACTTCCATTCAAAAAATCTCACAATCTTCTGGGTCTTCTCACAAAACCAGGAACCACAGATGTTTTTGATTCCATTATCACCATCATGGCAAAATCAAAGTACAAAACTTTGCTCACCGCCGACGCACCCATCTACTTGGCAACCCAAAGGGAGTTTTGGAAGAATGCAACCCTTGAAAAACAAGGAGACATTGTCACTGCAATCAAATCTTCCATAAAGGGTAAAGCTATCCACATTACACCACAATCCATCTCCGAAGTCTTTCAACTCGATGACCAGGCAGGTAAAACTTCCTTCACCAAAAACGAGTTGCACATTGACTTCATTGAAAGAGGGTATGAAGCCACAATGATGACGAAATTAACTTTAGAAAAAGGTTATTTTCCTCCTGCACCAAGATTTTTATTTCATACCCTCCTAGTATGTGTTTCAAACAAAACCACTTCTTTCAATGAGATCCCTATAAAGATTCAAAATCTGGGATATGCGATTCTTCAAGAAGAAAATTATAACTATTCTCGGGAAATCTTTAAAGATTTTGTTAATAATGTTGAAAGCAAATCATTTTTACTGTTTCCAAGGTTTTTAAGCTATTATTTTCAAAAGAAATTCAGTAAGGATGATTTGCCTCTAATAAACCAAGGTGAAATAACTGCAATAAACTGTCTAACATCTGAAACATTTTCACGTATGTTAGCACCTTGCAAAACACAAGCAGGGGTACCTGAGCAGACTTTAGCAGCTACCACTGCTCCTCAGGTATCTGCTGCTGAGCCTACTGCTCTAGGTGATCAAAGCAGCAGAACAACTGTTTTGAAACCCACACCTACCAAACCAAAAAGGCCATCCAAAAAGAAAAATCAAAAACCCTCCAAACCAATCAAAAAGGCAACTCTGGCAGATGAGATACCAGGGTTAATGCCTGTGACAACACAAATGTCACTAGAAACCACTGCTGCTTCTTCCTCACAGCAGTTGGTACAAATATCTCAACCCATAACCATAACTCCTCCTGCTTCTTCACAAAAAGGACAGGTTGTACACAAAGGGCCACCACATCATGATGCTCTGGATACACTTGTCTCCATCATCCACAGCTCAATGCCCGGAGCAACCCCGCCTTCTAAACCCACCATCACATCCTCAATTCCACCAAAAACACAACTACTGTTGGATGCAATTGACTTGAACCAGGCACTATACAGTCCTTCTCAATCACCTGTCAATGAGAATATACCTCAACAAATGACTAAGCCTGATGTATCATCCATTGCTAACCCACCAACAACGCCTGAGGAGTTACACCCATTGAGTTACAAGTAACTCTTTGTGGTAATCCAAGTGAAGCAGCCACTACAACTGTTGAACCTACAGGTTTACAGTTGGGCAGTGGTTTCATTAATAAGACTTCCTTGGAGGCAATTCCTTACATAGCACCTCTGCCAACCACCAGTGGATTTATATATCCAACTGGCATCATCAAAAGGTTGTCAAGTGTTGAAGAAAGAAGACCCCAGTACCAAGAAAAAGGGGCATCAGTGGTTAGTGTTTGGAATAAATTCCCTACATCTGCCACTGATAAAACCACTGTTAGTGGGAAATCAGATGATCCCATTAAATTGGGTGATGATTTAAAGTACTAGAAATTGACGGATCGTGTTGAAAAACTTGATAACTCTGTTGCAGAGCTGAAAGATATGCTCCAACAGTTGCTACAAGTACAAAAGGTACAATCAACTGCTGTTCCACCTCAAGCACCTGCTCTACAACAAGCACCTGCTACAAATGAGCTCTGGAATCTCTTTCAACCTTATCTCCATCATCAGGCACAATTAGCAGATCAGCAACATGAAAAACATGTTCAACAGCTGAGAAATGCTCTGGAGTCTAGGTTCAAAGACACTCAGGCTGATCTAAAGGCTCTCAAAACTCAGATCCTGCACTCCACTGGCACTGCTCCTCCACCAGTATTTTTCATTGATCACCTCCCTGAAGATAATGCCAAAAAGGGGGAGAAAATTCAAGAATGGAGAAGAAAGGGAATAACTGATGGTCTTTACCTTGCACCAGAAAATTCAAATATGACCAAGCAAATCCCTTTGCTAGATGGGAGTAAGAAAATTGATGTGACTACAAATGCACTTGCAGAAGCACTTGCATGTGTAAAAAGGGATAGAGAGGCCAAAAAGAAAGCCAAGGTGGATTATCCGGATCAGGGTACTTCAGGGTCAAAAGATGATGAAAATCTCTTTGATGAAAAGAAGAAGCCTACTAGAAAAGTAAGGCTACCCAAATCCATTCCGGTCAGACGTTCAAAGTCTGCTCAAAAACCACCAACCAAAACAGCTGTTGTAACTTCTGTTGTATCCACTACTGTTGGTACCTCAGTAGTTTCAACATCTACTCCCACTTCAACACACACCACCTCAACACACACAACATCCACTGCTTTACCACCATCACCACCAAAATCACAATCACCTCCTGTCAAAAGGCAGAAGACAGCAAATGTTAAAACATCTGTTGTAAAGACAACAGTGGTTGGAACACCAGTTGTTTCAACAGCTGTTAGTCTATCACAAACCACTGCCACTACAACCATCTTTCCATCCAAAACATCATCAGTCCCTCCTCAAATAAAAAGGAGGAGGCTAACTCCTAAAGATGATGTCACTTCACCACCCCAAACATCTTCAAAACCTTTAGCTCTTGTCAATATACCAAAACCAGTTCCACTTTCTTCTGTTCCAATGCACAAACCTTTACCTCCTGCAGGTGTTCAATTTCCTCTTGAACTAGAAGCTATCAAAGAAGAGATAAAATCCTTCTATACTGAGGATGACCCTGCCAAAAGGAGTTTGCCCTCAATCAAAGGATATCCATGGCCCAAAAACATTGATGAATATTTGAAAATAAAGGCCAAACAAGCAGAGGATATCTCACAAAGAAACTCACAAGGGAAATCTGACAAAGAAGTTTCAAGATACTACCAATATTTGCTTACACAAGTCAATTCCCTGGAACGTTTTGCAAAGAATGTTAGTCAACAAATTTCTGAAAGAGCAGCTGAAACTCTGAAGAAAGACTACATTGAAAGCATCATGTTTTACAAGAAATACAAAGGAGAGAGACACATGTACAAAGAGTGGACTGTTCCTGAGCTTGAAGCTGAAGCAGAAAGAATACAAGATATGATAAAAAGGAAAGTCACTCACACTCCTCCTGATTGGGCAAAATTCAAAAGAAATATACCTAACAAGCAGCTGGAACTGAAGAGAATGAAAGAAGAACTGGTTGCTGCTGATTTTGGTACCAAAAGACAAGTAGCTAGATGGAAGGAAGATATAGTCAGGTCAACCTACAAAAGGTTGGAGGAATTAAGGAAGAAAGATCCTAAAATCCCTCAGAAACCTGACTACCCTGAAGCAGCGGTTTCAAAAGGACCATCAAAGCTGCAAATCAGGAGATCCACTGCTCCAGCTGGTACTTCCTCTTACAAAAGGAGGAGACAAAGCCAGTTAGGAGTTGAGACAGTTCAAGATATTCTTTCGGGCAATATAGTTTTAAAAGAAGGCGTGTTAAGAACGTTAAAAGAAGAACTTGAACAAGAAAATTCTGCTACCACTGCTCAGCCAGTGATGAATCGGCCAGCCTCTCCAAATACTTCTGCAAATAAGCATCTCCCAAGAAACCCACCAGGCTCAAAAATACAAAAGTGGGCAACTGACAAACAGACCCGCGTATTGACTTTGCTCAGGTCTGGTGGAGAAGTGAAGATAATATCAAGGGAACAAGCTCTTGGCCTGAGTCTTGAAGATTTGCAGGATCTCCTTGATCTTCCACTTAGCAGGGATGATGAAGATACAGATGCCCTTAACTTTGAATTGCAATTTAAAGGCCAGATAAGGGAGCTGTTGATGAGGCAATAAAATATCCACAATAATGAAGAGTTTTGGCATTATCTGTTCCAGGGGGAGATTGTTGGGATTGAACCCTATCAGAGGAACAGATAATGTAAAGCCAAAACTGGATCAGCTCAGTGGATTCAGAATAAGCAGATGCTGATATACATATCTCTCCCCTTGAAAGTGATTACAACAACTGATGACCTCCTATCTGCTGATCTTACTAACTGCTGACCAATAACTGCTGCTCAATTAAAGATCAGATGAAGACTCAAGTCCTGCTGATTCAATCTACTGCCTTGAGTCAAGCACTGCTGATCCGGATAAGTGCTGCTGGGTTCACAGCAGTAGAAGGTTGCAGCAGTAGTTCTAAAGTCTGTTTGTAATAGAATGTATTAGCAGTAGTTCAATAGAAGCAGTGTCTGTATAGATCAGAGGTTAGAGTTTGTTAGGAGGTTAGATGTCACTTTCATGGTGATGTCAGCTAAAGATGCTCAGTAGTTTGCAAGTGCTTATAAATAGTACAGTACTTTGTACTGTTCTATTAGCTCTTCACATCATTCGTCTTCTTTGCACGAACAAACTGCTGAGCTCTGGCTGAGGGGGAGTTTGCATTCATTCATCATCATTGTAATCGTAATTGAAATAAATTCAATCATTCGGTTCTTTGTGTAAAGATGTTTGATTAAAAGTATTACTCTCATTTGATTGTATACAAAGTTTGTGTTCATCTTAATTTCCGCTGCACACTCGTTCATCTCCATCTTATTTTACAAACAAAAATACAATCAAAAGGAAACTCAGATCCAACATAACCAAACTCTGTTAGGCCCAGTTTCATTAATTGATCACCGAAAACATAAGTTTCGCCTTGTTGACACTTTAAACCCTAATTCTTGGGAATTTGCATAAACAACGTATAACGATCTCGAAACCTCATGAAATTTATATCACTTATCCTTGAGAGCATATTTGAATATTTCGAAGCCTCGGGTTTGTTAAAAGGTTACTCAGAGGTAAGAATTAACATGTTGACACGTTTAACCCTTGTAGTTTATAATCCTACGATTATTTTAAATAAACGTCTTCTTATATCTAATTAATCACTCATTTAAGAATATATTCTCCGTGTCTGGTCATTCAGCGACACAAGTTTGGCATGTTGACACTTTTAGTCCCTTCGCATACATAATTTCATCATTTGTCAACTTTAGTCCTTCAAACTCGAACTTTCACATATTTAAAGTTTAGGACACGTGTCTTTATATAATTGGACACGTTTTTACGTGATGTTACAGTGGCTCCTGGGGAGCTCTCCTGATCGAACAGAACACAGACTCTAGTGTGTGTTTTGTTTTAAATTTCATTTTATATTTAAACTTTCAAGTTTATCTACTTTGGCCCCTCTTGTTTGGTTAGTTTATTAAGTAGGCCACAACCCACTTAATTTCTAACAATTTTCCACTCATTAACTAGGTTAAACATTCCTAGTTAAATTTGTGGGTTCGGGGAATTCATGACTAAGTTTATTTTAAGTCCTGTTAACTCGGGCTTCTATAAACTTTATTTTCACAAAAGCTTTCTTTTCCCTTTTTATTAAATATTAGGTTTAATTATATAAATTCTAACATTTTCTGGGTTAATTTTTCCACTAACGGTACTTTACCCGTCTTTTATTATTAACGTGGTTTGATTACCAAACCCGTTTTGGGGTGTTACAAATCTATCCCCCTTAAAGAGGTTTCGTCCTCGAAACCTTTATTACATAGTTCATTGAGTTTTAAACTCAATTCATTTGACCTGAGTAATCTTTTAAGAATTACTCATACTTTAACCAATTGTTAGTATTACCAGAAAAGTATGGTAATATCTTTTCGGTTACAAAGCAAGCATATACGTATCTCGTACGACATAATTCAACTTAAATAACGTAGTCTCATTATTTCAACCAATTTAGTTAATTTAGCGAAATCCATCGCTGTTAGACTATTGAATTCATCATGAATTCGTTAATTTAACCCGTTTAGACATTTTAGTGAAATCTTTCACTTTTGACAAACAAACTCTTTTGTGTTTGAACTTTTAACCTTATGATCCCTTAACATAGGTGACCAATATTTTTCGTTAGTGAGGCCTCGTGGGCCGTCACTTTTATATCTTGTATCTATATACCTTTGTTGTTTATTTGATACAGTCGCCAATTGGCCACTTGATCATGTAAATTAATTGATTTTTTTTATTCCACGCTATTTTTTATAATAAATAGCGTATTAACCAAATTCTTAATTTGAATTTTGACTTTAACCGGTCTCACTAACTAGACTTATTAGTCTAGTTACTATATACCCATCACTCGGGCTATAATGTGATTATACTTCACATTGCTTTTCTTGACCGTGATCGTGTCACGTCAGGTTTAGGTTTATTCAACCTTTCATAATCGGAAAGATTTCTTTTCGAATTTATCATCTTGCACTTATCAGTGTCAAGACCTGTATCTTTAATATTTACTATTTAAATTCCTATCAGAATTCATGTTTATAAAAACGTTATTTCTTATTTAAACTGAAGTTTTAGTTTAATGTTTTCTCTTTAACTTATGTCAATTACTCATATTAAGAAATTGACAGCTAAGAATTTATTCTTTTTCATTCTTATTTTACGCCGGGATTCTCAACTGGTTCCCCTGCTTTGTCTACATGTAGGTTCTTTCACTTAGCCTCGTGGGCTATTTCTTAAGGCTTTTACCTCGTTAAGGCAAGGCCCTTATAGTTTCATTTCTTTGTATTTATGACTCGAGGGTCATTTTGGTCCCGTAGACCTTTACACTGTTTATAACCCGAAGATTATGATGATCCTATAGATCATTCTTTTTATGTTTAGAAATCATTTGTTTTCAAATTTAAGATCCGTTAACCTTAACTGTAATTCGTGACTATAATCGTTTTATTTCGGATCATTCTCCCGACTTTATGACTTCTCACGTCATTTATGTGTCGGTTTGTCTTATGCTTACCGTTATCCGGTTTAAATATATTAGTATTTGATTATGTCCCATTACCGGGCTCATTATTCTTTTGCATTTAACGCTACCGTTATCCGGCTTGCACTTACTTATGCCATCCGACATTATATTGTATTCAACCCGTTTGACTTGTTAATGTGAAATCCATCACTTATAAAAAATAAAAAAATATTCTTTATTCAACCCGTTCAACCTCAAAATAGTTGAATATATTTATTCAAAATTTCTATTTGCGAAATTTTATAGTCTTTTAGTCATAACTCATAATCCGAGTCCTTTGAATTTCAATCCGTGTTCCCGTCTCTCGGTTACGCATGTGTTTAATTTCCTACCCATCAACCAGGTGATTTACCGAAGTCATTGTTAATGCAAACCTTTAGGTATGCATTAAGACTTCGTTTTGACTTGTTTGGTTATCTTAGCGAAATCCATCGTTTTATTTAACGAAACCTTTATTCTTTATGTGACCATACTTGATGGTCTTATAAATTCTGAATGATGATTATCATCATCATCCTTTCTTTACTACAACCAAAGTCAATGACTTCGATCGTCTTTTTGTATGGGCAATACCTTCGTTTTTATGACCTCGCAGGTCATTTATAATTTGGTTTTACATGCCCTTCTTGTCAACCATGGTTCTTTCGTTCATAATGACCTATTTCAAGAATTCCCTTGGGTCATTTATTACTATGCGCGCCATACATTGTTTTTATTGTTCCCTCGATAACCATTTATACGAGTATGCCCATAAAATTCTTGACCCCAAGGTTCTTTTAACTTTTTTATTCTTCTCGACCTTACCACATCGGATATAACTGTGCTCATTATAAGAAGCTCATGGTATCATGTGTTCACTACTTACTTGGCCAGAGTAAGCGATCAACACATGGTACACATAACCTTATTATAATTACCACATCACGTCCCATGTAAGTAATCTCTCGATTTATTTCAATTGGTAAAACTTTATTTAATTGTCAATTAACAATTACCAGTTTTACCCGTTTTATCTTTGAACATATACAATGTTCCTTTTTATAACCATTTATACAATCACATTCGTTGATGTGATCATTAGTTTTTTTTTTTTTACTTTTTTTTCAATTAGATCTTTATTGAGAATACTTACTTGGATGATTACTTTCATCCAAGTTTGTGTTTAAACTAAATTCAGTTATTGTCTTATTATTCACAACTGTGAATAATACATGTCTCTACTGAATTTCTCTTGGAAACGTCATCCTGGATAGGTAACCTATCCAGGTTTTCCAAGTTTTATATTCTATATGCAACTGTCATTCACTATGTGTTTGTTGCATATTTCGGTTTGCATTATAAGTTTAAGACGTGTATCTTGTAGATACTTGCCCTAATAAACTTTCCTTGTTGTTCGATCTCTCATTCAAGATCGTTTCTTGATTCAAGTCTTTGACGTGTATGACCTACTTGTCATACTTCAGACTATTTCTTTAGACTCTCGTCATCTTCGGATACGAGGGTCCTTTAACTAAAAAGTATACAAAGATTAGTAACGTTTGACATAATTAAGCGCCCTATTATAATACAAGGCTTTCTACAACACGTGTTAACACACGTAATTCATTTAACTATATAGGTCTTTCATCGCTTTATTTGGGAAAACGTGTTTTACACGATAACCCTATGTGTTGCTTTCAACACTTTACATGCTAGACCGTTAATGTATTGAATAACTTACCGGATTTTGCGGTCAAGTCTCGAACCGAACACTTTACTCCTTAACCTGGAGCTCTGATTACCAACTTATAAGACCCTTAGTACATTTTATATATTTATCATATAAATTTCGAGTATAATAGTGTATTTAAGATTAAACACACACTTAAAAATGTGAGTTTGTTCAAACATTTTACTAAATAAAACATTTCAACATTTTGTAATTTCATTCGCCGTTTAAAACGTGACGACGAAACTATTCGCGGAAGCTTGATTCTTGAGCGTGTTCGTGTCACACCCCGACCACGTGGAACAACCAAACGTGGCGGAAACGTCGGGGAGTGTTGTAACAGAATTATTTGTTTCACAACCATGGCATACAAAAGTATATATTATTTATCAACAAGAGTGTTACATTGTCTCAAAAACATGAAATAAAGAGTTCAGAACATAATTAAACTAAGTCTATCTTCATTTTATGTCTCTAAGGCACAGGTCCGCCCTAGTGTCATGATCATCGTCCTACGCAAAAGCTCCTGAAAACACATGTGAAAATAGGTACTTCAGCATAAAAATGCCTGTGAGATACATCGGTTTTGCGAAAATAGGATTCATGACTTAAGATTTTGAAATGTTTAATAACAGTCAGTCATGAACCTTGTAAATTGTTTTGTTTTGTAAATCATTGGAAAAGCGATAAGATCAGATGATATGTATACGTAAAAGAATAATACATGGTTAAATAAATAACCAAGTAAAATGAGTTGGGTAAAAGAAGTTGTTTGTAAAGCAATGTCTTGTGGAAGATATGTTATTTGTATAAAATGTTATTTGTCTAAATTGAAATGATTCAAATAACGCTACGATATGTAATACCATACAAACACTTATATATAGGAAGTACCAGCTGCGTATCCACCATGCTTGTATCATATTACACGTCTCGTTACTTAAATCATTTAAACAAACCACCAATGTATAAAATACATGTTTAAACTAATTGTCAAAAAGTCCTCGTATAAGCCAAGTCAAATGTTAACAAGTCCAAATGTAGTCAAGTAATGTGCAACTAATGATATGTATTGTAAATAAAGTATTGTCACATAACCAAATGTGGAAAATGTACAAAACAGAGTATTTTGAATATATCAAAAAGTCATGTTTTGCAAAGTAAAAGCATGTTACATTGATACACACATTTATGTGGTAAGTTAACGCATACATTCAAGCCTTGAGACAGTCGGATAACCCTAAGTCAAGGTTATCAAAAGAAATGTTTTCGGATTCAGTCATTCCTTACATCCAAACAAACCCGGGATGTCAGGAATGGGATTTGTCAAGTCCTATGGTACCACTACTTACTACCGAGCGGCGTAGCTAATGTTAATGAACGTATATAAGTCTCGTTTGTGCAAACCAAATGTCATAGCAAATGTAAAACATGTTACATGAAAACAATGTACTAAGTATGCTAACTCAACATACAAAGCAGAAAAGTTGTGTAAATCAATGTGCTAGCATGCTATCAGTCATCCTACATAGCAGAAATGTAAAGTAAAACAATGTACTAAGTATGCACACAATGGACATACATAGCATAGAATGTAATGAAATCATGTATTATAATGTACTAATGAACATAGCAAGCATATGATATGAAAGCATGAAAAGCATGAAAGTAACAAGTAGGCACATGTGTTTCACCCCAAAACAGTTTGGAAAACAGTAAAGGAGGGGACTATGTATTCACATAATCACCTTGAAAACATTTAAAAGATGGGGTTCAATGTACTCACCTGAGATTGCTTAGAAGTCCTTGTATAACAACCAAACAATGCTAGAGATCACAGATATCAAACGGCACCTTAATATAGGTAACTATGTTAATATACCGGACCTAAATCGGAGGATTGGATAGGATGAGCGTTCGTAAACCAAACGAGTATGGAGACTCGTGTAATATGGTTTAACAAAGCCCACATACTAAAATGAAACCTAGCCTAAGTGCTTACGACCCATTACGACCCGTTTAGGAAGCTTATGCTATCTTAACGCGTCGTTCGCGTAAAACGCGTTTGGAACGCCTAACGTCGTGACCATAAGGTATAACCTCGGAAGGTTATTCCCTATACAACTATGGTCACCCAATGCGTTTGGTCGGATCCTAATGATTGACCAAATGGGTCGGGTTCGAAAGTATAAGCGATTGCTTAGATCGCTTACTTTACGACCCTATATAAGCACTATACTAAAAGTGACGAGCTAAGCATGTTAGAACATGCTTAACTAAGTTTAGAAAACAGGTTTGGTATCAAAACAAACGGTTTTGATACCTATGAGTAGTTTGGTTACAAAATACGCAAGAATGCGCATTTTGTCCGAAACTACGACTCGTCACTGAGCCTAGATAACGTGGTAATCAGTAGGTATAGTCACTATGGACTATAACCATCGTGATCACGCTCACCTTATGAAGTTCAAACGAACTTCGTATTGACCATAAACTGGTCAAAGCAGAAAGTCAAACAAAGCTTGACTTTCGGATTCGAAAAGCTATAAAAAAACGAAAGAACACTTACGAAGGGTCCCCGAAAGCTAATCTTGATCCAGGAGCTCAGGTATGAAGCAATGGCATCAACTTAGAGCTGTTCGATCAGATTTGTGGGTTTTAAACAAGAATGGGGGGGGGGTATTTATAGGATATGCAAGACCGTTAGGATCGTTTATCGATTTACGTACTCGAATCTCGTCCATACAAGTGTCGCAATGTTGTGGTATCATAATGTGACCCCAACCCCAGAGATTTGCAAGAGGCATTGCCCTTTGGAGGGTGGAAAGGCTGTTAGCAGCTGGAAAAAACGACCTTTGCTGATCTGAAGGGTTGTCGCGGGCCGCGTAAAGGGTGACCCTGGGCTTACGCGGGCCGCCTGGGTGGTCTGATCTGCAACAAACTTTCAAAAATGACAGTTTAGGTCCCTGTTGTGGTTTAAGGCCATTTCCGACATGTTTAAGGCCTGTTAAGCCATCTTTAAGGCCATAAAATGATGTTTAAACATTGTGGACATGAAACATGCTCAAAAATATGCCGGATGTTGGTTCGTTTGGCCGTACGATCGCGATGTTCGGTTAATTACGACGGAATGCGCATAAGCGCGAAAAACGATCCAAAATGCATGACGTATGGATTTTTCTCATACCAAACACTAAGGCATAATATTATAATGCTTACATAAATTTTTGGATGTACGGATGTATTCAGAACGTAAGTTATGCGTGAAAGTGCAAACTTATGCACTTTTTGACACTTTTAGTCCCTGAATGATTTAAAAGTTTGTTTTAGCACACCGAACCCCTCAAAGCCTATTTCTAAGCTATGTGAAGGATATTTATGGTATGTTTAACTTATGGTCATGTTCCGGAATGTCTGTTACAATTCAAAGTGGCATACTTTCGCAGTTTGTTAAGTTTAGTCCCTGTAAGCGAATTAACTTGTTTTTGCCATACCGAAGCCTTCAAAACTTATTTCTAAGTTATGTAAAGGTTATTTAAGGTATGTTAAGTATATGTTGATGTTCTGGAGTATTTGTCGCATTAAACTGAGTACGTTTACGCACCGGTTTGCGTATAATTCTCAAGAAAGTGATGTAGAGTTTAAAATCGAACAAAAGTCAAAACATGAAAAAATGTAAAACATAACCAAAAAAACATTGGGATCAAATAACTTTGTTTTATTGATAACTGAACTGTTTACAATGATTTCAAGCACAAATGTTACAGTTCGGTTGTTCCTCGAGCTTGATCGACCTCCGGTACATTACATAATACCTACATTTAGTTTTAGGGTGTTTATAACGTGTATAATCAAGTCCCAAAAGCTGAACAGCAGTTAAAACAATTTTTCCAGGTCTGGGAGTCTGTCGCGGGGCGCGACAGACTAGTCCTCATCTTTCGCGGGTCGCGAGGGCTCTCGCGTGTCGCGACAGTGACTTATGTCGCTGTCGCGTGGCTGACGGGTGGTCCGTAGGACAACCCTTAAACGATCTAAATATACGTACATTCCATACTTTTTACGGTTAATTATTGGAACTTGTAATCTATTAGTTGTTTGGATTTGCAGGTGCTTAAGTGCAAAAGGAGTGGATTTTATGAAGCTTGGATGGGAGCTGAGATTAGAGGAAACGAATGAGAGTAGTGAAGAAATGATAAAAGAAACAAAGGACAAAAATTCAGTTATCTCCGACCTACGGCTATTGCCGTAGGCTACGACACCCATTTATGCCGAAATCCACTGCCGTAAGGCAGTATAGGATTGCCGTAAGGAAATGATAGGCGCCATAAGCTACGGTGCCTGGCGTAGCTTACGGCCCCCTGTTGACTTTCTGGAACTTGCTGACCGCCGTAAGCTACGGCACTTGGCGTAGCTTACGGCGCCGGCCATTCTCAAATTGTAACCTATGCATTTATTATCCAATTTCATTAGATTTATGGTGTCCTATCATGTGTTTTCGGTTACACTTGACTTGTGAATGAATTTGGGAGCACTTAGAGACTACTTGGAGCTTGAAGAACAATCTTGGATCTTGGTTTTTATGTTTCTGATTTCTATGAACAATAAGACTTGTATGATGATGTTGATTCAAGCCATGATTGTCTAAACACCTTGTGATCATCCTGGATTGAAGGTTTGCTTGAGACATTTGTTCGTTATGGTGAGTGATTGCTTTGCTGTAAATTATTGATTCTTATGTTAAACTAATTAGAAACCATACGTTCTTGGTGCAGTTGGCAATCGAGATATCATGGGTATAGTTAAGCTTGGGTAAGGGTTGATTGATCATCGGGTAACAGCCTCACGTTCTAGGAATCTGAGTACTTACTTCCCTTTCATCACTGCAAGTAGTCACACATGAGCTATGTCTATGTAGTTCTTTCTAGTAGAATGATAACATGAATGTCAATTGAAACCGGAAGTCTAGGATGGTCATTTGTCTCTAATTTGTTTACAACCAACACTTTCATTTTGCAATCGTAATAGTAATTTTAGTTTTTAAGACACAATCAACCAACCCAACTCTTTGAATTTACTTTTCTTGCAATCAGTTTAATTTTAGTTAACTTAGACACGCTTTCAAATAACACATATTCCACAAACTCCCTGTGTTCGATACCCACTTGCCACTATCTATTTAGTAGTAATTGGATTAAATTTGATTGTGGCCACGGCATCACGTCAAATTTTGGCGCCGTTGCCGGGGAGTAGTGCGCAACGTGTTTTATTTTAGTTCTTTTTAAGTTTGTTATTTTTCTGGTTTACGCTGGGTGTTAGTGTGCAGGTATTTACAGGTGCATGCGTACTAGAAGCTCTCACAAGCTATCACCATTGGCATTCGATCCAAAAATTAAGCGAACTTTAAGAGGAAACAAGATTTTGTTAAGGGAAAACAGAATCAACGGTTCACCGACAACACCAACTACACCAATTACACCACTTAGATATATGGATCCACCGCTACCACCACCCACTACGGGTGAACTTATACCACCTTTCATACCATTATCAACTCAACCTTCGCCAAATACCACCATGCCTAACACCACTACCGATCCTACTCCACCTCATGATGTTACACCAACCAACACTACACAACCCATTACCACCCAAGGTGAACCTACACTCACTTTTAACCCTTCTACTACAATCCCACCATTCACCAATTTCTTCCTGGGTGCGGGTCAATCATCTTCAACCTATTCAATAGCACCAAACTCAACCATTGTCCATGCTACTTCTACATTTGGACCATCGAACCAGTCGGGTTTCCAATATTCAACTCTTCCATTTGGGAAATCCTTCAGGTATAGAGGGAGATGGATATGATGAGGGGTATGAAGATTTTGTGGGTTATGATGAAGACGTATATGCGTATGGGGGTGATGGAGATCAAGGGGAATTTGCTTATGTACAAGGTCAAACTCAAGGAATGCCAAGTGTTGGTGGAATTCCACAACAACAACTTATACCACAACATATTCGGCCAAGGCCACAAGGGCCACAAGTGCAACGTCCTATACCATTGCAAGTTCGTCTAAACAACCTCAAGGGGAAGAAGAACAACCAAAGAGGAGGACGTTGACACGGGTTTGTGACCCGGATTCGGAGGAGCATGCTCCTCCAAGGGGCCCAAAACCGGATTGGACATCCGGTTCACTGTTAGACCAACCCGAGGAATGGAGAGAGGACTTGTTTCACGAGCAAATGGACAAGTTGAAGCAAAGGAGTGAGGTGTTTATTTGTGAAAAGGAGATCCGGGAAGTTGATTTTGGGCCGTTCGGGATAACGGCAAATTTTAAAGCATTGGGCTGGGAGGTGGCACTAAAGTATTATGATAATGAAGTAAAGAAGATGTACGATGCTCAGATTCAAGAGTGGATGGCCACACTTGAATGTCCCCCCGTTTAAGGCCCCACAAAAGATGAAATTAGTTGGAACATGTAACGGGGTAAAGGTCGAGATGTCTTATGATTCATTGCGCCGAATAGCAAAGTTTGACAACCAACCATCCAACCAATATATCTACCCAATCCTTAAAGATCTCTACTTCGAGCCTGACAAACATCCTCAATGGCAACAAATACTTGATTACCTTTTCCTTCCGGGTACTACACACGAAAAATTGTTTAGACGAAACTTGAGAATGGAAGCGAAGTTATTGTTGGTTTTGTGTACGCACAATGTCATCCCGCAGCGGGGTGATAAGATTAAGGTTCGATTTCAAGAAGTGCCGATCTTGTACATGTTGATGCGTGGTTCCCCCATGGTTCCACTCCGATTCTTAGTATTGAACAACATTTGGTTGAGCCGAAATAGCGGCGAAAGGAAAATTGTACCCCATTGCCGATTGATCACGGCATTGTTAAAGAAATATGGGGCGATTGAAGGCAATGATAAAGGGTCTTATACAAGGTTTAAGCCGTTCGATATACAGAATTTGGGACAAGGATGGGAGTACAAGGAATCAGAAAGGTACCATAAGCTGAAGACCGACGGGAGAAGGTGAAGAGTTTTGAAAGTGGATGCGAGGCCACTACGACCGGGCGAGGCTGATGAGCCCGAAACGACTGATGAAGAGGTTAGTGGTGACGATGACTACCGTGAAGACACGTTCATGGTTGATGCTCCGGTGGGGGCGCTGGCCCAGGTGGAGTTCAGGGAGCAGGAGTACAGTCAGGATATATGGGTAGTGCATTCGACTATGCACAACAGCCCTATGATCCCTATTGGGCTCATTCGGGGAATATGGGTCAGATTATTGAGCAGAGGCGACCCCCCACTTTTGGCGAATGGACTGAACCCAATCAAATGCTCTTCGATCAACAAACTTTTATGGGGGCTAGTGTGGAGATAGCTCTTAAGCAGAATTGCGACAGAAATGAGCAATGGAATCGTGCTCATATGTATGCCCGCGAAGAAGAGATGAATAATCGCTACTTAGACGACCGCCGGAGACGTTTACATGATCAGTGGCATGCAGGCCAACCACTTGTAGCGGACCCGCTAGTTGTGGATTATACCACATTGCCGCCATATGACGGTAGTGTGTCGTATCCCACCCCACCATTGCATCATTCTCAATGGGTGGATCCACACGCCATGAGTTATCAGCAGGCGAGTCAAGGTGGTGATCAAGGAAGCAGCAGCAGTAGCAGAGCATTTGGGTTTGGAGAGTGGAACGACATGATGACATCCATTTTCGGGCCTCCACAGCCAAAGTACTACTAGCCAGGTCGTATCTTGCTCCTTTGTATAGTTGTGTATATTTTCATCTCGTATGTTTATACTTATGGTTGGGAGGTCGGGTGGTGTTTAGATGTTGATGTGATTGTTGGGTTGTGAAAGTTGGTGGTGTTATGTTCTTAAGGAAGAAAAATAAAAAAATATAAAATGAAAAATACCAAAAAGAAGTTTGGGATTTGAGATGTAAAGCTTTTGTTAATGTTGAAGGGTTTAGCAATCAAGTCTCCTCAAAACCATACATTGGGGTCAATGTATCCCAAGTGTGGTGATGGGGAGAAATTTTGAGGTTTTTGAAAAATTTTTAAATCAAGCAAAACATTGTGAGAATTTGAACACCTTGGACTAACCCCAAGTGACACACCGGCAACCCTTAATACCCTTTGTTCTTGGTGAGAGTTGAAGCCACACTTGTATATAAATAATGCTTATCTTTGATGAGAGTGGCAACGAGTGGGGGTGCATTAGAACTTGTGCTTGAATACGGTTCGAGGCCTTAGTTGAATTTGAATGTAAAAAGGATAAGGGCATTTAGGTAGCCTCGTCATAGTGTGTGCGAGTGTGGGATTTGGGGGGTTGGACCTCATTAATTATATATATGAGTTTGGTAGTGAGAGGGGCAGGGGTTTGGATATTTAGTTGCCCAATTTTGTACCTAAAGCCTATCATTTGTTACCCCTTAGCTAGTTTCCAAAAAATAATTTTTTACCCGACTTGACCTGGTCTTATAGTATTAGTAGTTGTTTTAGTAGTATGTAGATATGTTAAGATGTTATGTTGAATGTTTGATAGTCTATGTAAAAAATGGAAAAGCAATGGAAAAAGAGAAAAAAAGGGGTGTTGTTGAGTTATCTTGTATATAGAAGTTTAAGTTTGGTGTTTGTTTGTTTCATTGTGTAATAAAAGACCGGGTAAGTTGTGACAACTCGAAATTTCCAAGATTTCTATTTTGCATTTATTGCACGTTCTTGTATTATTTAGTTGGTTGATTTCACAATTAGATGCTATGGAATTGTATATGTGTTGATACAATGAAGTGTGTTGTGAGATGTTGCATCATTATGTGTTAATTGTGATAAACTTGTCAAATGTGTAAACTTGGTGGTGGAACTATGAAATGGTTATGAGATGGTGTGCATGTGTAAAATATAATACTTAGGGATGTAGATGGTAATTAGTGAAATCCTAGATACTTAACCCTAACCTCATTTCTCTAATGATTTGCAGACAAAACTAAATCACGTACTTGCAACTCTCTAATCCTCCTAGCAATCATCACCAAATCATTTGCAAGGCATCACAAGTTTGATTACTCTCTTCCTCTAGAATCAACACAAGGTAATTGTTAATGATTGTTCGTTGGTTATTGGATTGATATCAATTCTTGATTCTTGATTATGTATGCATGAAGAACCCTAGTTTCACATGTGATGTTTCTGCGTTTAGGGATTTCCGATTGTTGAGAAACGAATATGAATAGTTGCATGCTTGATTAGATTGTTCTTGTAACGATTAATTGATGATCATAGGTGGATTATTATGATGATGCCGTCAATATGAATAGAACTAGGGTTTGTTCGTATGCGTAACTGTTGAATGTTCACGTGTAACTGTTTCAATCGCCATTTGATTGTCTGAGTTTTTGATAATATATGTTAGTCAGGAGATAGTCTGAGTTTAACGAGTAACATATGTCTGAGTTTAATGATCTACATGTGTCCGAGTTTCTTGATTGAACCCTTGCCTGAGTATATTAACGAAAATCAAATGGTCCGACTTTAATGTATATCACTATTGGTCCGAGTTTAATCCTTTAATGCTTGACCGAGTTTATTGAATGTTTGATGGCCGAGTTTACTTGTCAATTGATGGCCGAGTTTGAGAAACCCCATGGTCCGAGTTTATTCACAACCCTTGTCCGAGTTTATTATAGAATTTAGTTGATGTCCGACTTTGTGTAAATATAAGATGGTCCGAGTTTAACCCCATCATGTTGTCCGAGTTTAATTCACTCCCCATGTCCGAGATTAATGAAATTGATTCGGTCCGAGCTTAATGAAGGTACATTGGTCCGAGTTTAATGTTGTGGACCGAGTTTATTATAGAATGTATATTGGACCGACTTTAATGATGATATATGGTCCGAGTTTAATGGATTATATATATTGTCCGAGTTTAATGGACTAACTACTGGACCGAGTTTAATGGACTATCTATTGGACCGAGTTTAACAAGATCATCCATGTCCTATGTCATGTGTCATCCGAGTTTCAAACAGGGGAAACCCCCCCCCACACACACACTTGTCTGATATTGTGTAACTGTATGATGCTGTGTAATTGCCAAACTGAAACAATTAGCTGCATGATATATTATGTTAGTCCTGTTGAGCCTGTATGACGTATGATTCTATGTGCATAATTGTGTGCAACGGTATGATTCTGCATGTGTGAACATTATATGTAATATCGTCGTGTACACAATAAACAGACAAAGCACCGTTGTCTGAATATCGAGGATTTGTAAACCCTAATGGAACGAATCATGTGCAATGTATCCTAGGTCGTGTGTAACGGACTTAGAGATTAATAAACCCTAGAAGCAATAACATACCGAGCAAACCAAGGTGAGTTCACACCCCTACTAAGGCATGGGAATTCCCAGGGCACGGGAATTGGGATTGAAGGATTGAGATTGATTAAGACTGTTCCTATACTGTTACTAGACTACCATACCACTGTCCTCGGTTGTGCAGGACACCTATTTATGCTATTCATTGTCCTCGGTTGTGCAGGACACATACTTACCCTCTACGTAGATTTATACTTAATACTATCCTCGGTTGTGAAGGATACCTATACTTATTACTATCCTCGGATGTGAAGGATACCTATACTTATTACTATCCTCGGATGTGAAGGATACCTATACTTATTACTATCCTCGGATGTGAAGGATACTTATACTCATTACTATCCTCGGATGTGAAGGATACTTATACTCATTACTATCCTCGGATGTGAAGGATACTTATGCTTATTACTATCCTCGGTTGTGAAGGATACCTATGGTTACGAGTAGTCTAGTAGTTATACAACGTGGGAAACCCCCACCAATAGATCGTACTAACGGCCCAGTAGAGCCACCTGTTACAAACGAACTTACTATTACACATTTACTTTCTGTGAACTCGCTCAACTAGTTGTTGATCCTCTGTTACATGCCTTGCAGGTCGTTAGATATATGGAGCTTGCACACGGAGGAGCTGGTCGTTGTGGGGCTTGGATCTTGATCATCTTGTTAAACACTTTTGATATCTGATACTTATTTACTATGGGTTTTACAATAATACGCTTCCGCTAAACAATGATAACTTCCTTGTGATTTGGAACACCTTTCGTATGGAATTGATTTGGATTATTTTGCAGTTACTTTTATTATACGTATTGTTCTGTATGATTGGTGGCTTGATCCTGGTCAGTCACGCTCCCAAGCGGTGATACTCCGCAGGTGGATTTTGGGGGTGTGACAGATTGGTATCAGAGCCATTGGTTATAGAGAACTTGGTTTTAATATGGGAAAACGTTTTATTAAAACCAGACTATAACCAGAACAGTGCTCTCAACGATCCACAACGACGCTTCGCTCCATGTGCAAGACTCGACATCCTAGGTAATAAGGTTTATGTTTATTACCCGCCTGCTAGAACTGCATAGAATTTTGCTCGTAGTATGCTTACATTACTTTGCTCACAACTTGTTATTGCTTAAGAACATCTATGTGCTTACACTCTTCTGTCATCGCACTATTCGCGAACCTTTCTCACTTATGTTGCCTTTGATGTGAAGATCAATGGCCGGAAGAATCAACATGACTCAAGCCCAGCTAGAGGCTCTTGTTCAGGCTCAAGTTGCTGCGGCACTTGCAGCTGCTCAAGCAGGTAGTATACCCTACAGTATAGACACACTAGGATCTTTAGATCCTACATTAACTCTCGTATTTAACCTTGTCCTATCCGTACACAATAGGTCAACACGCGCAGCAGCCTGTCTGCACTTTCAAGAACTTTATGGATTGTCCTCCTAGCACATTTAGTGGCACTGAAGGAGCCGTTGGACTCCTCCACTGGTTTGAAAAACTCGAGTCTGTGTTCGAGATGTGTGAATGCCCTGAGGCACGCATGGTTAAGTTTGCCACTGGTACTTTGGAAGGGATCGCGTTAACTTGGTGGAACGCGCAAGTGCAGATCCTAGGGTTGGCAGCTGCTAACGCCACCCCTTGGAATGACTTCAAGGAACTGATCAAAAGGGAATATTGTACTCGGGAAGACATCCACAAGCTGGAGGATGAGTTTTATCATTTGAAGATGACTGGGTCAGAAATCGAGGCTTACACTAAGAGGTCGAACGAGTTGGCGGTGCTGTGTCCAACCATGGTAGACCCTCCATACAAGCGTATTGAGTTGTATCTCAAGGGTTTGGTGCCAGAAATCCAGAGCCACGTAACATCGGCTAATCTCGACAACATTCAGGCTATTCAGCGCCTCGCTCACCGCATCACAGATCAGGCACTGGATCAGAACAGACTGCCAAAGCGTATCAACGCTACTGCTACCGCTACTGCTTCTACTACACTTGCTACTCCCAGTGAAAGTAAGAGAAAATGGGATGGGGATTCTAGCAAGGGATCAGCTTCAGTGCAGTCGCAAGCTCAGCAACGAAAGACAGACAGTTACCAGAGTCCCAGTCAGCACTCCTCAGGCAGCCACAAACAGGGGGGATGTCGAGGAAACCTCCCGAAGTGTAACACCTGCAACAAGCACCACAGTGGTCAGTGTAATAAGGGTTGCTGTCAAAGATGCCTCAAGATGGGTCACGAGGCCAAAGATTGTAGAAGCCCTCGACCTGCGAACCAGAATCAGCAGCAGTCTCAAGCACAGCAGAATCAGCAGCAGGGCAACAAAGGGTGTTTTCATTGTGGTGCAGAGGGTCACTTCAAAAGGCACTGCCCTCAGCTGAACAGGAACCACAACAACAACAACCATAACAACAACCAGGGCAACGAGAACAACAACAACAACGGGGGAAACAACAACAATGGCAACGAGGCAAGAGGTCAAGCTTTCGTGTTAGGACGAGGAGACGCAATGAACGATATTTGAACTTATAACTTATCTTGGGTTTTCATTATTATGTTTCCGCTACTCAAACAAAGTTTGGTTTGAACATCAATTTTATTGGGTTTTATGAATTATTTTAACTACTATACTTTATGTTTGACATGATGGATGGTTTGATATTATTGAGCGCACCTGCCATATTTTTGGACCTTATGAACAGGGTGTGCAAACCCTATCTTGACAAGTTCGTCATTGTCTTCATCGATGGCATTCTGATCTACTCCAAGGGTCAGGAGGAACACGAGCAGCATCTTCGCCTTATTTTGGAACTTCTACGGAAGGAGCAGTTGTACGCTAAGCTTTCTAAATGCGACTTCTGGCTTCGTGAAGTCCACTTCTTAGGCCATGTGGTGAACAGGGATGGGATTCATGTTGATCCATCCAAGGTAGATTCGATCAGGAATTGGCCAGCACCGCGTACACCGACAGAAATACGCCAATTTTTGGGTTTGGCGGGATATTACAGGCGATTTATCAAAGACTTCTCCAAGATCGCGCAGCCGCTCACTATGCTAACACAGAAAGGTGTCGTTTACAGATGGGGTAATACGCAGGAACCTGCTTTTCAGTACTTGAAGGATAGACTATGCAGCGCACCTATCCTCTCACTGCCCGAGGGCACGGACGACTTCGTGGTTTATTGTGACGCCTCAATACAGGGTCTGGGTTGCGTATTGATGCAGTGGGATAAAGTTATTGCCTACGCTTCTCGTCAACTCAAGGTTCATGAACGGAACTACACGACGCACGACTTAGAGCTGGGAGCTGTTGTTTTTGCGCTTAAGATATGGCGACATTACCTGTACGGTACCAAGTGCACAATTTACACCGATCACAGGAGTCTCGAACATATCTTCAAGCAGAAGGAATTGAATACGCGTCAACGACGATGGGTCGAACTGCTTAATGATTACGAATGCGCTATCAAGTATCATCCAGGCAAGGCCAATGTTGTGGCCGACGCCCTTAGTCGGGAAGACACCTTACCTAAGCGCGTGCGAGCGCTACAACTTACTATTCAGTCTAGTCTTCCTTCTCAGATACGAGCTGCTCAGATGGAAGCTCTGAAACCCGTAAACGTCACAGCTGAAGCCTTACGCGGTTCAAGGCAACAAATGGAACGAAAGGAAGACGGCGCCTACTACGTAACGGGGCGTATTTGGGTCCCACTTTATGGCGGTCTACGAGAGCTTGTGATGGACGAAGCGCACAAGTCTCGCTACTCGGTACACCCAGGGGCAGATAAAATGTACCACGATATCAAAACAACATACTGGTGGCCAAGTATGAAAGCCCACATCGCCACCTATGTTGGCAAGTGCTTGACCTGTGCGAGAGTCAAGGTTGAATATCAGAAACCCGCAGGCCTACTGCAACAACCCAAGATACCACAGTGGAAATGGGAAGAAATTTCCATGGATTTCGTTACGGGCTTACCTAGATCCCAGCGTGGGAATGACACTATCTGGGTGATCGTTGATCGACTCACAAAGTCTGCTCACTTCTTGGCTATCAAAGAAACGGATAAGTTTTCTACCTTAGCAGACATTTACCTTAAAGAAGTTGTTTCGAGGCACGGGGTGCCCACCTCCATCATTTCGGATCGGGATGCACGATTCACGTCAGAACTATGGCAAGCGATGCACAAATCCTTCGGCTCACGATTAGACATGAGCACAGCATCTCACCCTCAGACGGATGGGCAGTCTGAGCGCACGATTCAAACTCTAGAAGACATGCTTCGAGCGTGTGTTATCGATTTCGGCAACGGCTGGGAAAAGCACCTCCCTTTAGTGGAGTTTTCATACAATAACAGCTACCACACCAGCATTCAAGCCGCTCCATTCGAGGCATTGTACGGACGTAAATGCCGGTCACCTCTCTGTTGGGCAGAGGTGGGGGATAGTCAGATTACGGGTCCAGAGATTGTAGTGGACGCCACAGAAAAGATTGCACAGATACGGCAACGCATGGCGGCAGCACGCGACCGTCAGAAAGCTTACGCGGATAAGCGTAAGAGGCCATTGGAATTTCAGGTCGAGGACCGGGTTTTACTTAAAGTCTCACCCTGGAAGGGTGTGGTTCGATTTGGTAAACGAGGCAAACTCAATCCACGGTATGTTGGACCGTTTGAAATCACTGAAAGAATAGGCCCAGTAGCTTACAGACTGAATCTACCAGCTGAACTCGGTGCAGTTCACAATGTGTTTCACGTGTCGAATCTGAAGAAGTGCCTGTCAGATGAGACCCTCATAGTTCCTTTTAAGGAACTCACTATCGACGAGCGGTTGCAGTTCGTCAAGGAACCAGTTGAAATCACGGACCGGGATGTTAAGGTCCTCAAACACAAGAGAATCCCTCTTGTTCGAGTTCGTTGGAACTCCCGACGTGGCCCAGAGTACACCTGGGAACGCGAAAACCAGATGAAAGAAAAGTATCCCCAGTTATTCGAAACCAATACATCCACTTCTGAGGCTGAAGCTACTTCTACTGAATTTCGGGACGAAATTCCAAATCAACGGGGGGATGATGTGACACCCCAGGAAAACCAGTGAACGATGTAACTTACCTAGCTTCCTCAGTGAGTGCGTACCAAATTTCGGGACGAAATTTCTTTTAAGTTGGGGATAATGTGACAACTCGAAATTTCCAAGATTTCTATTTTGCATTTATTGCACGTTCTTGTATTATTTAGTTGGTTGATTTCACAATTAGATGCTATGGAATTGTATATGTGTTGATACAATGAAGTGTGTTGTGAGATGTTGCATCATTATGTGTTAATTGTGATAAACTTGTCAAATGTGTAAACTTGGTGGTGGAACTATGAAATGGTTATGAGATGGTGTGCATGTGTAAAATATAATACTTTGGGATGTAGATGGTAATTAGTGAAATCCTAGATACTTAACCCTAACCTCATTTCTCTAATGATTTGCACACAAAACTAAATCACGTACTTGCAACTCTCTAATCCTCCTAGCAATCATCACCAAATCATTTGCAAGGCATCACAAGTTTGATTACTCTCTTCCTCTAGAATCAACACAAGGTAATTGTTAATGATTGTTCGTTGGTTATTGGATTGATATCAATTCTTGATTCTTGATTATGTATGCATGAAGAACCCTAGTTTCACATGTGATGTTTCTGCGTTTAGGGATTTCCGATTGTTGAGAAACGAATATGAATAGTTGCATGCTTGATTAGATTGTTCTTGTAACGATTAATTGATGATCATAGGTGGATTATTATGATGATGCCGTCAATATGAATAGAACTAGGGTTTGTTCGTATGCGTAACTGTTGAATGTTCACGTGTAACTGTTTCAATCGCCATTTGATTGTCTGAGTTTTTGATAATATATGTTAGTCAGGAGATAGTCTGAGTTTAACGAGTAACATATGTCTGAGTTTAATGATCTACATGTGTCCGAGTTTCTTGATTGAACCCTTGCCTGAGTATATTAACGAAAATCAAATGGTCCGACTTTAATGTATATCACTATTGGTCCGAGTTTAATCCTTTAATGCTTGACCGAGTTTATTGAATGTTTGATGGCCGAGTTTACTTGTCAATTGATGGCCGAGTTTGAGAAACCCCATGGTCCGAGTTTATTCACAACCCTTGTCCGAGTTTATTATAGAATTTAGTTGATGTCCGACTTTGTGTAAATATAAGAAGGTCCGAGTTTAACCCCATCACGTTGTCCGAGTTTAATTCACTCCCCATGTCCGAGATTAATGAAATTGATTCGGTCCGAGCTTAATGAAGGTACATTGGTCCGAGTTTAATGTTGTGGACCGAGTTTATTATAGAATGTATATTGGACCGACTTTAATGATGATATATGGTCCGAGTTTAATGGATTATATATATTGTCCGAGTTTAATGGACTAACTACTGGACCGAGTTTAATGGACTATCTATTGGACCGAGTTTAACAAGATCATCCATGTCCTATGTCATGTGTCATCCGAGTTTCAAACAGGGGAAACCCCCCCCCCACACACACTTGTCTGATATTGTGTAACTGTATGATGCTGTGTAATTGCCAAACTGAAACAATTAGCTGCATGATATATTATGTTAGTCCTGTTGAGCCTGTATGACGTATGATTCTATGTGCATAATTGTGTGCAACGGTATGATTCTGCATGTGTGAACATTATATGTAATATCGTCGTGTACACAATAAACACACAAAGCACCGTTGTCTGAATATCGAGGATTTGTAAACCCTAATGGAACGAATCATGTGCAATGTATCCTAGGTCGTGTGTAACGGACTTAGAGATTAATAAACCCTAGAAGCAATAACATACCGAGCAAACCAAGGTGAGTTCACACCCCTACTAAGGCATGGGAATTCCCAGGGCACGGGAATTGGGATTGAAGGATTGAGATTGATTAAGACTGTTCCTATACTGTTACTAGACTACCATACCACTGTCCTCGGTTGTGCAGGACACCTATTTATGCTATTCATTGTCCTCGGTTGTGCAGGACACATACTTACCCTCTACGTAGATTTATACTTAATACTATCCTCGGTTGTGAAGGATACCTATACTTATTACTATCCTCGGATGTGAAGGATACCTATACTTATTACTATCCTCGGATGTGAAGGATACCTATACTTATTACTATCCTCGGATGTGAAGGATACTTATACTCATTACTATCCTCGGATGTGAAGGATACTTATACTCATTACTATCCTCGGATGTGAAGGATACTTATGCTTATTACTATCCTCGGTTGTGAAGGATACCTATGGTTACGAGTAGTCTAGTAGTTATACAACGTGGGAAACCCCCACCAATAGATCGTACTAACGGCCCAGTAGAGCCACCTGTTACAAACGAACTTACTATTACGCATTTACTTTCTGTGAACTCGCTCAACTAGTTGTTGATCCTCTGTTACATGCCTTGCAGGTCGTTAGATATATGGAGCTTGCACACGGAGGAGCTGGTCGTTGTGGGGCTTGGATCTTGATCATCTTGTTAAACACTTTTGATATCTGATACTTATTTACTATGGGTTTTACAATAATACGCTTCCGCTAAACAATGATAACTTCCTTGTGATTTGGAACACCTTTCGTATGGAATTGATTTGGATTATTTTGCAGTTACTTTTATTATACGTATTGTTCTGTATGATTGGTGGCTTGATCCTGGTCAGTCACGCTCCCAAGCGGTGATACTCCGCAGGTGGATTTTGGGGGTGTGACAGATTGGTATCAGAGCCATTGGTTATAGAGAACTTGGTTTTAATATGGGAAAACGTTTTATTAAAACCAGACTATAACCAGAACAGTGCTCTCAACGATCCACAACGACGCTTCGCTCCATGTGCAAGACTCGACATCCTAGGTAATAAGGTTTATGTTTATTACCCGCCTGCTAGAACTGCATAGAATTTTGCTCGTAGTATGCTTGCATTACTTTGCTCACAACTTGTTATTGCTTAAGAACATCTATGTGCTTACACTCTTCTGTCATCGCACTATTCGCGAACCTTTCTCACTTATGTTGCCTTTGATGTGAAGATCAATGGCCAGAAGAATCAACATGACTCAAGCCCAGCTAGAGGCTCTTGTTCAGGCTCAAGTTGTTGCGGCACTTGCAGCTGCTCAAGCAGGTAGTATACCCTGCAGTATAGACACACTAGGATCTTTAGATCCTACATTAACTCTCGTATTTAACCTTGTCCTATCCGTACACAATAGGTCAACACGCGCAGCAGCCTGTCTGCACTTTCAAGAACTTTATGGATTGTCGTCCTAGCACATTTAGTGGCACTGAAGGAGCCGTTGGACTCCTCCACTGGTTTGAAAAACTCGAGTCTGTGTTCGAGATGTGTGAATGCCCTGAGGCACGCATGGTTAAGTTTGCCACTGGTACTTTGGAAGGGATCGCGTTAACTTGGTGGAACGCGCAAGTGCAGATCCTAGGGTTGGCAGCTGCTAACGCCACCCCTTGGAATGACTTCAAGGAACTGCTCAAAAGGGAATATTGTACTCGGGAAGACATCCACAAGCTGGAGGATGAGTTTTATCATTTGAAGATGACTGGGTCAGAAATCGAGGCTTACACTAAGAGGTCGAACGAGTTGGCGGTGCTGTGTCCAACCATGGTAGACCCTCCATACAAGCGTATTGAGTTGTATCTCAAGGGTTTGGTGCCAGAAATCCAGAGCCACGTAACATCGGCTAATCTCGACAACATTCAGGCTATTCAGCGCCTCGCTCACCGCATCACAGATCAGGCAGTGGATCAGAACAGACTGCCAAAGCGTATCAACGCTACTGCTACCGCTACTGCTTCTACTACACTTGCTACTCCCAGTGAAAGTAAGAGAAAATGGGATGGGGATTCTAGCAAGGGATCAGCTTCAGTGCAGTCGCAAGCTCAGCAACGAAAGACAGACAGTTACCAGAGTCCCAGTCAGCACTCCTCAGGCAGCCACAAACAGGGGGGATGTCGAGGAAACCTCCCGAAGTGTAACACCTGCAACAAGCACCACAGTGGTCAGTGTAATAAGGGTCGCTGTCAAAGATGCCTCAAGATGGGTCACGAGGCCAAAGATTGTAGAAGCCCTCGACCTGCGAACCAGAATCAGCAGCAGTCTCAAGCACAGCAGAATCAGCAGCAGGGCAACAAAGGGTGTTTTCATTGTGGTGCAGAGGGTCACTTCAAAAGGCACTGCCCTCAGCTGAACAGGAACCACAACAACAACAACCATAACAACAACCAGGGCAACGGGAACAACAACAACAACGGGGGAAACAACAACAATGGCAACGAGGCAAGAGGTCAAGCTTTCGTGTTAGGACGAGGAGACGCAATGAACGATATTTGAACTTATAACTTATCTTGGGTTTTCATTATTATGTTTCCGCTACTCAAACAAAGTTTGGTTTGAACATCAATTTTATTGGGTTTTATGAATTATTTTAACTACTATACTTTATGTTTGACATGATGGATGGTTTGATATTATTGAGCGCACCTGCCATATTTATGGACCTTATGAACAGGGTGTGCAAACCCTATCTTGACAAGTTCGTCATTGTCTTCATCGATGGCATTCTGATCTACTCCAAGGGTCAGGAGGAACACGAGCAGCATCTTCGCCTTATTTTGGAACTTCTTCGGAAGGAGCAGTTGTACGCTAAGCTTTCTAAATGCGACTTCTGGCTTCGTGAAGTCCACTTCTTAGGCCATGTGGTGAACAGGGATGGGATTCATGTTGATCCATCCAAGGTAGATTCGATCAGGAATTGGCCAGCACCGCGTACACCGACAGAAATACGCCAATTTTTGGGTTTGGCGGGATATTACAGGCGATTTATCAAAGACTTCTCCAAGATCGCGCAGCCGCTCACTATGCTAACACAGAAAGGTGTCGTTTACAGATGGGGTAATACGCAGGAAACTGCTTTTCAGTACTTGAAGGATAGACTATGCAGCGCACCTATCCTCTCACTGCCCGAGGGCACGGACGACTTCGTGGTTTATTGTGACGCATCAATACAGGGTCTGGGTTGCGTATTGATGCAGTGGGATAAAGTTATTGCCTACGCTTCTCGTCAACTCAAGGTTCATGAACGGAACTACACGACGCACGACTTAGAGCTGGGAGCTGTTGTTTTTGCGCTTAAGATATGGCGACATTACCTGTACGGTACCAAGTGCACAATTTACACCGATCACAGGAGTCTCGAACATATCTTCAAGCAGAAGGAATTGAATATGCGTCAACGACGATGGGTCGAACTGCTTAATGATTACGAATGCGCTATCAAGTATCATCCAGGCAAGGCCAATGTTGTGGCCGACGCCCTTAGTCGGGAAGACACCTTACCTAAGCGCGTGCGAGCGCTACAACTTACTATTCAGTCTAGTCTTCCTTCTCAGATACGAGCTGCTCAGATGGAAGCTCTGAAACCCGTAAACGTCACAGCTGAAGCCTTACGCGGTTCAAGGCAACAAATGGAACGAAAGGAAGACGGCGCCTACTACGTAACGGGGCGTATTTGGGTCCCACTTTATGGCGGTCTACGAGAGCTTGTGATGGACGAAGCGCACAAGTCTCGCTACTCGGTACACCCAGGGGCAGATAAAATGTACCACGATATCAAAAAAACATACTGGTGGCCAAGTATGAAAGCCCACATCGCCACCTATGTTGGCAAGTGCTTGACCTGTGCGAGAGTCAAGGTTGAATATCAGAAACCCGCAGGCCTACTGCAACAACCCAAGATACCACAGTGGAAATGGGAAGAAATTTCCATGGATTTCGTTACGGGCTTACCTAGATCCCAGCGTGGGAATGACACTATCTGGGTGATCGTTGATCGACTCACAAAGTCTGCTCACTTCTTGGCTATCAAAGAAACGGATAAGTTTTCTACCTTAGCAGACATTTACCTTAAAGAAGTTGTTTCGAGGCACGGGGTGCCCACCTCCATCATTTCGGATCGGGATGCACGATTCACGTCAGAACTATGGCAAGCGATGCACAAATCCTTCGGCTCACGATTAGACATGAGCACAGCATCTCACCCTCAGACGGATGGGCAGTCTGAGCGCACGATTCAAACTCTAGAAGACATGCTTCGAGCGTGTGTTATCGATTTCGGCAACGGCTGGGAAAAGCACCTCCCTTTAGTGGAGTTTTCATACAATAACAGCTACCACACCAGCATTCAAGCCGCTCCATTCGAGGCATTGTACGGACGTAAATGCCGGTCACCTCTCTGTTGGGCAGAGGTGGGGGATAGTTAGATTACGGGTCCAGAGATTGTAGTGGACGCCACAGAAAAGATTGCACAGATACGGCAACGCATGGCGGCAGCACGCGACCGTCAGAAAGCTTACGCGGATAAGCGTAAGAGGCCATTGGAATTTCAGGTCGGGGACCGGGTTTTACTTAAAGTCTCACCCTGGAAGGGTGTGGTTCGATTTGGTAAACGAGGCAAACTCAATCCACGGTATGTTGGACCGTTCGAAATCACTGAAAGAATAGGCCCAGTAGCTTACAGACTGAATCTACCAGCTGAACTCGGTGCAGTTCACAATGTGTTTCACGTGTCGAATCTGAAGAAGTGCCTGTCAGATGAGACCCTCATAGTTCCTTTTAAGGAACTCACTATCGACGAGCGGTTGCAGTTCGTCGAGGAACCAGTTGAAATCACGGACCGGGATGTTAAGGTCCTCAAACACAAGAGAATCCCTCTTGTTCGAGTTCGTTGGAACTCCCGACGTGGCCCAGAGTACACCTGGGAACGCGAAAACCAGATGAAAGAAAAGTATCCCCAGTTATTCGAAACCAATACATCCACTTCTGAGGCTGAAGCTACTTCTACTGAATTTCGGGACGAAATTCCAAATCAACGGGGGGATGATGTGACACCCCAGGAAAACCAGTGAACGATGTAACTTACCTAGCTTCCTCAGTGAGTGCGTACCAAATTTCGGGACGAAATTTCTTTTAAGTTGGGGATAATGTGACAACTCGAAATTTCCAAGATTTCTATTTTGCATTTATTGCACGTTCTTGTATTATTTAGTTGGTTGATTTCACAATTAGATGCTATGGAATTGTATATGTGTTGATACAATGAAGTGTGTTGTGAGATGTTGCATCATTATGTGTTAATTGTGATAAACTTGTCAAATGTGTAAACTTGGTGGTGGAACTATGAAATGGTTATGAGATGGTGTGCATGTGTAAAATATAATACTTTGGGATGTAGATGGTAATTAGTGAAATCCTAGATACTTAACCCTAACCTCATTTCTCTAATGATTTGCACACAAAACTAAATCACGTACTTGCAACTCTCTAATCCTCCTAGCAATCATCACCAAATCATTTGCAAGGCATCACAAGTTTGATTACTCTCTTCCTCTAGAATCAACACAAGGTAATTGTTAATGATTGTTCGTTGGTTATTGGATTGATATCAATTCTTGATTCTTGATTATGTATGCATGAAGAACCCTAGTTTCACATGTGATGTTTCTGCGTTTAGGGATTTCCGATTGTTGAGAAACGAATATGAATAGTTGCATGCTTGATTAGATTGTTCTTGTAACGATTAATTGATGATCATAGGTGGATTATTATGATGATGCCGTCAATATGAATAGAACTAGGGTTTGTTCGTATGCGTAACTGTTGAATGTTCACGTGTAACTGTTTCAATCGCCATTTGATTGTCTGAGTTTTTGATAATATATGTTAGTCAGGAGATAGTCTGAGTTTAACGAGTAACATATGTCTGAGTTTAATGATCTACATGTGTCCGAGTTTCTTGATTGAACCCTTGCCTGAGTATATTAACGAAAATCAAATGGTCCGACTTTAATGTATATCACTATTGGTCCGAGTTTAATCCTTTAATGCTTGACCGAGTTTATTGAATGTTTGATGGCCGAGTTTACTTGTCAATTGATGGCCGAGTTTGAGAAACCCCATGGTCCGAGTTTATTCACAACCCTTGTCCGAGTTTATTATAGAATTTAGTTGATGTCCGACTTTGTGTAAATATAAGATGGTCCGAGTTTAACCCCATCATGTTGTCCGAGTTTAATTCACTCCCCATGTCCGAGATTAATGAAATTGATTCGGTCCGAGCTTAATGAAGGTACATTGGTCCGAGTTTAATGTTGTGGACCGAGTTTATTATAGAATGTATATTGGACCGACTTTAATGATGATATATGGTCCGAGTTTAATGGATTATATATATTGTCCGAGTTTAATGGACTAACTACTGGACCGAGTTTAATGGACTATCTATTGGACCGAGTTTAACAAGATCATCCATGTCCTATGTCATGTGTCATCCGAGTTTCAAACAGGGGAAACCCCCCCCCACACACACTTGTCTGATATTGTGTAACTGTATGATGCTGTGTAATTGCCAAACTGAAACAATTAGCTGCATGATATATTATGTTAGTCCTGTTGAGCCTGTATGATGTATGATTCTATGTGCATAATTGTGTGCAACGGTATGATTCTGCATGTGTGAACATTATATGTAATATCGTCGTGTACACAATAAACACACAAAGCACCGTTGTCTGAATATCGAGGATTTGTAAACCCTAATGGAACGAATCATGTGCAATGTATCCTAGGTCGTGTGTAACGGACTTAGAGATTAATAAACCCTAGAAGCAATAACATACCGAGCAAACCAAGGTGAGTTCACACCCCTACTAAGGCATGGGAATTCCCAGGGCACGGGAATTGGGATTGAAGGATTGAGATTGATTAAGACTGTTCCTATACTGTTACTAGACTACCATACCACTGTCCTCGGTTGTGCAGGACACCTATTTATGCTATTCATTGTCCTCGGTTGTGCAGGACACATACTTACCCTCTACGTAGATTTATACTTAATACTATCCTCGGTTGTGAAGGATACCTATACTTATTACTATCCTCGGATGTGAAGGATACCTATACTTATTACTATCCTCGGATGTGAAGGATACCTATACTTATTACTATCCTCGGATGTGAAGGATACTTATACTCATTACTATCCTCGGATGTGAAGGATACTTATACTCATTACTATCCTCGGATGTGAAGGATACTTATGCTTATTACTATCCTCGGTTGTGAAGGATACCTATGGTTACGAGTAGTCTAGTAGTTATACAACGTGGGAAACCCCCACCAATAGATCGTACTAACGGCCCAGTAGAGCCACCTGTTACAAACGAACTTACTATTACGCATTTACTTTCTGTGAACTCGCTCAACTAGTTGTTGATCCTCTGTTACATGCCTTGCAGGTCGTTAGATATATGGAGCTTGCACACGGAGGAGCTGGTCGTTGTGGGGCTTGGATCTTGATCATCTTGTTAAACACTTTTGATATCTGATACTTATTTACTATGGGTTTTACAATAATACGCTTCCGCTAAACAATGATAACTTCCTTGTGATTTGGAACACCTTTCGTATGGAATTGATTTGGATTATTTTGCAGTTACTTTTATTATACGTATTGTTCTGTATGATTGGTGGCTTGATCCTGGTCAGTCACGCTCCCAAGCGGTGATACTCCGCAGGTGGATTTTGGGGGTGTGACATAAGTCCTTCGCTACTACATATATATTCCATTTCCTACCGTACACTTAGCCACGTTACAACCTTAAAGCCCCTTTGATTTGCATTCATGTTTGACACTTGTTAGGAGAAGGGCCGATGTAGGTACAAGCCTATAATTGTGCAATCACCCGTTTGCCTTTTGTGTGTCTAGCCTACAAATGCTAGTGCTTACTTGTTGCCGAGAGGAGAGATATAGCGAGGGGTGTGTTATTTTGGGTGTTTAAGAAGGGTTAGTAAAAGGACAACACGTTTATGCTTGGTTTATGTTGATCGCATATTGGTTATGAAATGATTTTTGAATGGGTTGCTTGGGACATGCAACGGGTAAGTGTGGGGATGTGACGGGTGGTCCGTAGGACAACCCCTAAACGATCTAAATATACGTACATTCCATACTTTTTATGATTAATTATTGGAACTTGTAATCTATTAGTTGTTTAGACTTGCAGGTGCTTAAGTGCAAAAGGAGTGGATTTTATGAAGCTTGGATGGGAGCTGAGATTAGAGGAAACGAATGAGAGTAGTGAAGAAATGACAAAAGAAACAAAGGACAAAAATTCAGCTATCGCCGTAACCTACGGCTATTGCCATAGGCTACGTCACCCATTATGCCAAAATCCACTGCCGTAAGGCAGTATAGGATTGTCGTAAGGAAATGATAGGCGCCGTAAGCTACGGTGCCTGGCGTAGCTTACGGCCCCCTGTTGACTTTCTTGAACTTGCTGACCGCCGTAAGCTACAACACTTGGCGTAGCTTACGGCGCCGACCATTCTCAAATTGTAACCTATGCATTTAGTATCCTATTTCATGAGAATTATGGTGTCCTATCATGTGTTTTCGGTTACACTTGACTTGTGAACGAATTTGGGAGCACTTAGAGACTACTTGGAGCTTAAAGAACAATCTTGGATCTTGGTTTTTATGTTTCTTATTTCTATGAACATTAAGACTTGTATGATGATGTTGATTCAAGCCATGAGTGGCTAAACACCTTGTGATCATCCTGGATTGAAGGTTTGCTTGAGACATTTTATGTTTGATTTCCTAATTTCTAGAATAACAATCTTTATCTTAATGATTTGTTCATTATGATGTGTGATTGCTTTGCTGTAAATTGTTGATTCTTATGTCAAACTAATTAGAAACCATACGTTCTTGGTGCCGTTGGCAATCAAGATATCATGGGTATAGTTAGGCTTGGGTAAGGGTTGATTGATCATCGGGCAACAACCTCACGTTCTAGGAATATGAGTACTTAGTTCCCTTTCATCACTGCAAGTAGTCACACATGAGCTTTGTCGATGTAGTTCTTTCTAGTGGAATGATAACATGAATGTCAATTAAAACCGGAAGTCTAGGATGGTCATTTTTCTCTAATTTGTTTACAACCAACACTTTCATTTTGCAATCATAATAGTAATTTTAGTTTTTAAAAGTCAATCAACCAAACCAACTCTTTGAATTTACTTTTCTTGCAATTAGTTTAATTTTAGTTAACTTAGACACGCTTTCAAATAACACATATTCCACAAACTCCATGTGTTCGATACCCACTTGCCACTATCTATTTAGTAGTAATTGGATTAAATTTGATTGTGACCACGACATCACGTCAGTGGCGCGACAAGTCAATTTTTCCAGCAACTTTTGTTTAAAAACCTGCACATTTCAGGCAAACCATATTTTACGAAAATGAGCATAACTTGCTCATTTTTTATCCGATTTGGCTCACGTTTCTTCCCACGTGATCGTAATTTAATTCTCCATCATATGGAGTTAACATCCGACATCCGGATTAACAAAATTTTAGACTTTTAAACCTTTGGCTTAAAAATGTAATTATGAACTTTTGACCCGTTCATGTATCAATCAAACAAACATGTTTGTTTGATCCCTATTTTCTTATGAACTTTACAAGTTCAATATTTTCTATCTTATTAGGTTCAAATCACGGATTTCATAATTATTTTAAATCCGTTTTTGCTCATATGCTTATTTTGACCCGTTAAGGGATTTTAAGCATATTTTATACACGAATCGCTTCCATTCGTATCTAGCATTTTATTTACACATTTCTTAGCAAATAATCTTCCTCTACAACTATATTTGAGTCGGATTTAATGTGGTAATTTATAAATTCCGAGTTTTACCCCTCGGATCATTATTTTACGGCAAAGACTCTTATAGAGTCAATTGACCAAAGATTTACATCTTTCGCTTTTGATACTTATTATAAGTATTTATTTAATCATAAAACTCGTTTCCAAACAACCTTTAAAGGTCATTTTCTCATTTTAGCTTACAAGGGCGTTTGGTCCTGTTAGTGCACTATGTCTATTGACTTCGTCTTGAATCGCGTCATGTAATGAGATAGGATAGGATAACCAGTGCTAGAAAAGATTTTTACATAATTGGTGGTGACTCCACTTGAAAGTGCCAGAGACCATTTCAAGCGAAATCATATTAAGCTGATTCCGCTTAAAAGTGTCCTTGGCCATTTCAAGCGGAATCACATCAATATATATAGGGGCACTTGGTTTTTCATTTGTAACTTTCGGATCTGAGTAGCGAAGCTCTGCCGAATTGTCTCCAGGTTGTAACTCAGTGTTAAATCAAAAATAGAGACATTATAATTACATCGAGCGTCCGTTTCATTGATTCCGCCTTTGATTCGGATAAACAACTCTTCTGATCGACTCATTCGGGTCGTACAACGATCCTACAAGTGGTATCAGAGCTTAGGAAGAAGAGTTCAGCTTGATTGCATCTATTTTCTGACTTCTACACCTTCTTTTTCAAATTGGACAAGATTTTATGGACAAAATGGACTAAATTTTTCACAGTACATGCGAAACAGTGTTTTAACAAAGCCTTGAGAATATTAGACCTAAATTCGGCTTAAAAGTGACAAAAATGGACCTAAAACCTAATTCCGCTTGAACGAACATCATGATTTCGCTTGAAAAGTCTAGCTGATTTCGCTTCAAATCGTAATTCCGCTTGAAATTAGCTCCTGATCTCGCTTGAATCTGCTATCTCGCTTGAAAGTTTATCTGATTCCGCTTCAAAGTAGTATTCCGCTTGAAACAAGTGATTCCGCTTGAGATTGCTGATTCCGTTTGAAGTTTTGATTTCGCTTCAAGACTTGATTTCACTTGAAGGGTCAACTAAGTGATTTCGCTTGAAATCACTATTCCGCTTGAAAGTGAAATTTTGTGTTGAGATCATTTCACGACAACCGAGTGTCAGTTTATTTCAAGTTGTTTGATATTGTTTGTACTAATTGGGTTTGTTTGACTGTTTGTCTCTAGGTTATAATTCAAGAAATTCACATCATGTCTGAAGAATTCTACAACACGTTTTTCAACGCGTTTACATCCGAGTCTTCCGAAATTTCAACTGTCACGCCAAAAACCATAACGAAAGCGATAAATGAGAATATTAAGCATGACAACTTCTACGGCACACATTCAAAACCACCAACTCTGGAAAGTATTGAAGATTATACTTGGTGGAAAGAACGGTTTATCAACTGGGCAAAAGCGTATGCACATGAAAGCTGGTTCTGTCTGGAGTTTGGATATGAACGACCAAAAGATGATAAAGGCGAAGATCTTCCACTCAAGAGATTAACCAAAGATAACAAAGCAGAATTTGCAGCTAAACAAAGAATGATTGCTTTAATCCAATCTTCAATCAGAAATGATATCTTTGCTTTATTGCAACATGACGGATCATCAAAATCTGTCTAGGAAGCCTTGAAGGTTAAGGTAGAGGGGGGTAAACAAATCAAAAAGAACAAAATTGCTCTTTTAAAGAAAGAATTTGATTTGTTTGATAACTTGAAGGGAGAGACTGTGAGGCAGATGATTGAGAGATTTGGTCATTTAAAAGTAGAACTTGATCGTTTTGGAATAGTTAAAACAAGAGAAGAAATCACTGATAAAATCATAGAAGCGTTACCACGAGCTGATCAGTGGCAAACGTTTGTTTTTATTCTAAAAAATTGATGCTTTGTATGATACAATTTCTCTTGATGTTTTGATAGAAAAGATTGAAAGTAATGAACTGGAGTTACAAAAACAGAACAAGATGAGCAGTTCTTCGCATCAACAGAATGTTGGGTTGTACTACAAAGGTAATTTACCTTCGGTGAAAGCTGATAGTTCACCAAAGACAGCATTCAGTGGTGAGAGAACAAAAGAGCCACAGAAAAGCTCATCAAGTTATGATCCGGGTTACCATTCATCATCTTCAAAATCTAGTTCTGAAGAAACAGAGGAAATATTGTGTAACATTGCACTTAAGTTGAAAAATTCTCCTGCAATGAGCATTAATGCTGCTAAACAGCAAATGAGTTTTCTTGCATCTGTTCCGGAATCATATTAAGGTCTAGTTGCAGGCAAAATTGGAAACTCAGAGTTAACCAAAGAAGACTACGACCAGATTGATCCGGAAGAGATGGAACTCATTGACATCCGCTGGTGTTTAGCGAGCTGCATCAGAAGAGCTCAGAGATACATGGAGATTACCGGAAAGCAATCATTGGGCGGTCCGTCAACCAAGCTCGGATTCGACAAATCCAAAGTGACCTGCTTCAGATGTAAGCAAAAAGGCCATTTCAAAAGAGAATGTAGAAATTCGGAAGTTGCTGAATCGGAGAGACCTTTCAACGATGATTATTACCGAAAGGCAATTTATCACCGTAGTAAAGAAGAGCCAAAGATGATTGAAGATAAATCCAGAGAAAAATCAAGAGCTTGTTTTGTAATTCAAGATGATCAAGGTTTTGACTGGAGCACAATTTGTCCAGAAGAAGATCGCTTGGAAAATGTTCGAAAAACAGCTCATCGCAGATCAATAACAGAGAAAAAACAGTTTGTTTTAGTTGCTGAAATCAAAGATGAAAACAAAGGAGAAAAAGACACAACTGTAGTCAAAGAGAAAACCAGAGAAGAGATTTTGAGTGAGAAAACTTATCGCGAAAGAAACATTGCTTTAAACAGAATGGATGAGATGCAAGAAGAGCATGAAAGTGTTGTAGACAATAAGAGATGGGATAAAAAGAGAGAGTGTTACTTTAACAGAGAAGGCGAACCAGTTGTTCCGAAGAAAGACATAATGTTTGAAGATGTTCTTCTTATAATTCCTTCATCGGCTGAATACTATAGAAATGTTCTAAAAGATGAGACGTATGCAAAAAGGCATGAAAAGGAAATCAAATATGCCATGACATCGTGTTTGAGGAAGAGAGATGAAGAGAGAATGAAGAGGAGTGTTGAAGAAATGTTGATCAGCTTGAAGAAAACTGCTGAAGAAGTAAAAGCTGAAGTTGTTCAAGTTGAGATTGAGAAGAATGTTGATGTTGTAAAAGAGGAAGATTTGAAAGTTGTTGAGACAGAAAAGATTGAAGAAAAATTTGAGGTGAATGAAGAAGTTGAGAAAGTTGTTACTGAAAAACAGCAGGTTGTAGAAGATGAGAAGAAAAGTGAAAGTTTGAAGGAGGTAAAGATTGAGAATTTGAAGTCTGCTAGTGATGAAGGTGCTGGTGATGAGAAGAAGGAAGAGCTGAAGCAAACAGAGGCAGCTGAAAACACCAAAGTGCCAATCACTAAGGTAAATTCTGATTCTGAAATCTTAAAACCGATTGAACAGTGCAAGAAATGCATGGAAACATGCAGAGCTTATACTGAAAAAGATGAGAAGTTCAGAACAAGAGATCTTGAATTCACTAAAATCGAAAACATTTTCAAAGCAAAATGCAAAGAAATGCTAGAAAATGAAAAAGTTTTAAAAGAAAACGATGAAAAACTTTCAGAAAAATATAAAAAATTAGAAAAAGAAAATGATATTTTGAAAGAAAAAGTTTTGAAAAAGACAGAGGAATGTGATCAAAAAGAAAATGTTTGTCAAGAAATGAAGAAAGAATATGACTCAATAAAATTGGCATATCACATTACAAAAGAGTCATATGAAAAGGTGAAGGGTGAAATGAAGTTTGTTCAATCAAGATTGAATTATTGTTTTGAAACATCAAAGGAACTAAAACGAATGTATGAAATTAAACAAGGTGTTGTAAATTCATATATTGAAGATGTTGCTAAGCTAAAACGACAGATTGCTGATTTAGAACAGGATAACAACAAATTAAAAAAGTTATCACGCGTCATCATATGTGCTTGAACGTATTTTCAACATAAAACCGGATGGAAAAGATTCTGAGCAAAACAAGAAAGGCATTGGCTCAGAGTTTCATCAAGTTCCACCACCAGAAAAGTTTGTATTTTATGATGATGAAAAGGTCGAAAAAGCTTTCAACATGTGTTAGTGCACTACATCTGTCGACTTCGTCTTGTATCGAGTCTTAGTTTTAGATTGTTAGATCAGGGCATGTTTTATAAGAAAATAGGATAGCATATAGGTTTAACCTGGTAGGTCTGCTTATGTGTCACTAGGAGGTCCGCTTATGTGTCAGGTCCGCTTATGTGTCACTAGGAGGTCCGCTTATGTGTCAAGTCCGCTTATGTGTCCATGTACCTTGGAGGGAACCTCAACACCTATAAATAGGTGCACATAAGCGAACTACAGGAAGAGATCTTGTAACTCGTACCGAAGTGCTGCCGGATCCAGATTTGGATGTAAATTGTTATAAATCAATACAGAAAGTGTTTAAAGAGATTTGCAAGCTGATTCTATGTTGATTACTTGTTTTCCGCACCTGTAATTGACGAAAACTCCTCTGAACGACTCGTTCGGGTCGAAACTCGATCCTACAAGTGGTATCAGAGCTTCAGGAGGAGGAGTTCTATAGAGATTTGCTGGATTTCATATAAAATTCTTACTTCTACACCTTCTTTCTTCATCAGAACGAGATTTTACGGTCGAAATTCGCTCAAAATTTCACAGATTGTAGATAATTGATCATTGATAAATCCTTGAAAGTTTGAGGCTTAAATACGTGCTAAAAATGGGTCAAATCAACATCCGAATAGGTTCCACTTTTATGGACAGTTTGTAGATCCGCTTTTGTGACCATGTATTTTGATAGGTTCGCTCCAAATTCCTCTGTAGATTCGCTTATTTGAACACCTGGTTCGCTCATAGGTGCACTAAGTCTGTAGTTCCGTTCATTTGAACATTCTGGTCCGCTTATTCGAACATTCTGGTCTGCTCATTTGAACATTCTGGTCCGCTTATTCGAACATGCTGGTCCGCTTATTTGAACATCAGGACTTCCGCTAATTTGAACATCAGGACTTCCGCTTATTTGAACATCAGGACTTCCGCTTATTTGAACATCAGGACTTCCACTTATTTGAGCATCAGGAGTTCCACTTATTTGAACATCAGGAGTTCCACTTATTTGAACATCAGGAGTTCCACTTATTTGAACATCAGGAGTTCCATTTATTTGAACATCAGGGTTCTACTATTGTGAATATCAGGATTTCGTTTATTTGTCACTGATCTTGAAAAATGTACTAAGTCAACATGGATTCTGAATTTTACAATGCGTTTGCTACAACTCCTACTACTCCATCCGATATTGCTAAAAACATGACAATGGAGAATGAAACCGGAACAATGCAAAAACCCCCGAAACTTATAGGAATTGAAGATTATCACGGGTGGAAGAAAAGGTTTGAGAATTGGGTGCAGGAGAATCATTTAAAAGCTTGGGAGAGCATCGAAACTGAATATGAGAGGCCAAAGAATACAATGGGACTTGATAAAATCATTTCTGAATTCACTGATCAAGAGAGGGAAAGTTATAAAGGAGAGAAAATGATGATCAATCTGTTACAACAAGCGGTGAAAGAGGATATATTTGTGTTACTTCAACATGATGATAATGCTCATTCTATCTGGGAAGCTCTCAAAAAGAAGTTTGAGGGAAGTACTGAGATGCTACAGAGTAAAGAAGCTTTATTAAAGAAAGAATTTGAATTGTTTACGTGCATGCCTGGTGAAACGACA
This sequence comes from Helianthus annuus, assembly GCF_002127325.2. Lineage (NCBI taxonomy): Eukaryota > Viridiplantae > Streptophyta > Magnoliopsida > Asterales > Asteraceae > Helianthus > Helianthus annuus. The sequence goes on from NC_035443.2 coordinate 120,005,573, forward strand.
AAGACTCTCATTGAGAGATATTGTCATCTTGTACGTACTATGTCACAGCTGAAGATAACCAAAACTCCGGCAGAATGGGTTGAAAAGCTTGCTGATGCATTACCGCAAAAGGAATGGGGTACATATCTGATGATACTGAAAAATTCCGGACAGTTTAGCAGGTTATCAATTGCATAATTTAGTGAGAAGTTGGAGGCACAGGATCTTGAGCAGCAGAAAATTGCTAGAATGAACAGTTCTACTCATCAACAAGATATTAAATTGTATTACAAAGGGAATGTTCAAACTGCTGAAGCCAGTCCAAAGATACAAACTGCATTTAGTGCTGGAAATCAATCTGAGCCAAGCAGTCAAGGATCTGTCAATACTAGTGGGTTCTCAACGGTAAATCCTCCAAGTGCTCAAAGTACATCAGTTGGAAATGGTCATCTGTTAAAATGCAATGTGGCTCTACATCTTCAAAACGGACAGAATTATACTGAAGAAATTGTAAAGAGTCATATGGGGTTATTGGTCACTGCATTAGAATCTTATGAAGGGTTGATTGCCGGTAGAATTGGCAATCCAATGCTCACTAAAGAAGATTATGACCAGATCGATGCAGAGGAACTAGAATTGATGGACATCAAGTGGGCCTTGGCGAGTGTCTTGAGGAGAGCTGAAAAGTTTAGATTGATTACAGGGAGAACTGATTTCTTGGATGCAAACCTTTCTAACTTAGGATTTGATAAATCTAAAGTTGTTTGTTTTCGTTGCAGGGAGAAAGGTCACTTTAAAAGAGAATGCAAAAATCAGCAGCCAAGAGGAGAAAAAGATTCATTTGGAAAAGATGATTACTATAAGAAGTCAATTTATCAACAAATCACTTATCAACCAAATCAACAAAAGGCAGCTCAAACAGCACATGGTCAAATGATCGAAGATGCAAACAGGAAGGCTTACTATGGCATCGTTGATCAAGATGATGAGAAAATGGCTGAAGGTTTTAGCTGGGACAAGTTTATTCCAGCTGATTCAAATGTTCATGTGTTTATTACTCAGATTATTAAAAAGCCAGAAATGTTGAAAGAACGGATGGAAGTGTTATCAGATGAAGAGAAAAGTGAAAATAAAGAATCTGTTTCATCTGAAAACAGTTCAGCAGAAACAAGTGATAGTGATGAAGAAATTGAACAAATTAATAATGGAAAAACTCAGTTATCTTCTGATAGTTTTGAATTTTATTTTGCAGAAAAACTAAAGAAACTGAAAGAGAAGAAAACTGCAAAAGAATTGAAAAATGTCAAAGTGATTGAGAAGATTATGGAAGTTGAAAAAGTTGTGGAGGTTGAGAAGATCGTTGAAATCACAAAACCTTGTCTTACATGTTTAGAGTCTTGTAAACAATGTATAGAAAAATATGAGAGGTTTAGTGAGTTAGAAAAGTTGAAAGAAAAGTTGTTGTTTGATGTTAAGAATCTGAAAAAGTCATATGATGTATTGAATAGACATGTGAATGGTCTGGAGAAGACTAACTCAGAAACAGAAAAAGCTTTGAAGATGCTAAATGCAACAATGATGACAAAGCAGAAAGAGATCAACATGTACATAGAAGAATGTGCAAAAAGGAAGAAAGAGTTGGAGAATGAAGCAGCTGAGAATGAAAGAATCAGAAGATTGCTGCAGAGTTACAAAGGTTGTGACTACATAATCGATAGAATTTATCCAACAGTTGAAGGTTTTGAAGCATTTAAAGGTGAAGAAACAAAGTCAAAGAAGAAGAAGGATACTGGTAAGAAACAGGGTTTCTGTTATAATAAGTGTCCGCCTCCGATTTGGGAAGGGTACTCGCCTACAAAACCTAATGAAGAAGAACTAAAACAGGCGGTCAATATTAAGCTAGAATATGAGATAACCGATGTTTTACCAGACAATATTGATGTCACGTTCACAGCGTCCGACACAGATCATGAGTCAGAACTGATAAAACGAGTGGTCGATCAGGTGTTGGATAAGGATGAGGAGTCAGAGTCAAAGTCCGAGTCCGAAAGTTCGTTTCAGTCAGTCGGGAGTTCAAATTCGTCCGAAAAGAGTTCGAAATCATCGGGAAAACGGGTTTATAGTAAAGAATTTTTGCTGTCAAAATCTAATTTGAATGATGAAACGTTTGAAGTTGCATATACTTTGAATGATTCTGACAAATTATATTTTGATAAGGAGTTTCCAATAAGAGGTGTTAAACCAGAGATGATCAAAAAGGTTTTCAAATTAACAGAAATTAATATTTCTGAAATAAAAGATGAAAATCTTAAAGTAAAACCTAAACCTTACACCTCAAGGGTACAACAACGTTTAAACAAGAAAAAGGGTTACAATTCTGGTTCTGGTTTTCAAAAGAAACCAAACCAAAATCGTAGCTACAAAAAGAAAGGAATTGGTTTTATTCCACCAGAAAACTATAAAAATGAAAAATCTTCTAAAACAAATACCAAATTTGTTTCAGGTACAAGCTCGGAAGAGGAAGCAAAGAGCCCATTCTGGAAACAATCTAACCAAGAATTTCTTGCCGAGAAGAGAAAGAATGGAGCTTATGTTAAGAAAGAGACAAGAACCTGTTTCCGATGCAATGAAGCTGGTCACATTGCATGGAACTGTGCGAAAGCGACAAACACAAAATAGGGAGTTTCTGGAAAACTGAAAGAAGTTATTGTTGATAAAACCGAACCACCAACTGAAAAATTTAAAGTTTTCAAAAATTCAACATTTGAAGTTGGTGAGTGTTCGAAGAGATTTTACAGGCGTAGTGTGAAACTTGACAACCAAAAATGGGTTGTTAAGAAATCTGAAGTAAAATGTCACACCCCCAAAATCCACCTGCGGAGTATCACCGCTTGGGAGCGTGACTGACCAGGATCAAGCCACCAATCATATTGAACATGTAATTAATATATAAAATAAATGTCATTCAATCACCAATATGAAAGGTGTTCAAAACATAAGTATGTTTAGCGGAAGCGTATAATTAAAACCCATCACAATAAAGTATCAAATGTCGTAAGTGTTTAACAAGACAATCACGATCCAAGCCCACAACGACCAGCTCCTCCCTGTGCAAGCTCCATGTATCTAACGACCTGCAAGGCATGTAACAGAGGATCAACAACTAGTTGAGCGAGTTCACAGAAAGTAAATGCATAATTGTAAGTTCGTTCGTAACATGTGGCTCTACTGGGCCGAAAGTACGTTCTATTGGTGGGGGCTTCCCATGTTGTATAACCACTAGACTATTCGTAATCATAAGTGTTCTTCACAACCGAGAACAGTAGTACGTACAAGCTTTACGTAGGTTTACGTAAGTATCCTTCACAACCGAGGATAGTAGTAAGTATAAATACACGTAGGTTTTACGTGAGTATCCTTCACAACCGAGGATAGTAGTAAGTATAAGTATACGTAGATTCTACGTAAGGGTCCTGCACAACCGAGGACAGTAAGAAGCATATGCATATGTGGGCTTTACGCATGTGTCCTGCACAACCGAGGACAGTAAGCAGTATAAGCATACGTAGGTTTACGTATGTGTCCTGCACAACCGAGGACGCTGGTATGGTAGTCTAGTGGTAGTGTCAGTATGAATCTATTCAACCTTATTCCTTCAATCCCATTCCCAAGCCCTTGGGAATCCCATGCCTTAGTAAGGGTGTGAACTCACCTTGGTTTGCTCGGTATGCTAGGCTCTAGGGTTTATTAAATGTCCAGGTCCGTTACACACGACCTAGGATACATTGCACATGATTCATTCAATTAGGGTTTACGAATCCTTGATATTCAAGCAACTGTGCTCTGTGTGTTTATTGTGTACATGATGTTATCACATAGAATGTTCACACATGCAAGATTATACTGTTGTATTAAATGTCATACAATCATATACCGAATCATACAGTAAGGTTGACACACACATCACTTGTAAAGTTCGGACTATATAAATACCATATGAAATTTAGACTGTGTACCTCACATGAAAGTCTTGTATCATCAAAAGTCGGACAAGTATGTCATATGTGAAATTTGAACCATTAATTATACACACTATGTTTTAATTTCAAAGGTCGGAGCATCACACAAGTAAAAGGTCTGACACACATCATTTACACAAGAAACTCGGACCTAAGGGCCTCCCCCTCACAAAGTCGGACAACATGATACTTATGCAAAACTCGGATCAATCATGACCATAAACAAGTTCGGACTAGGTACATCACAACAAACTCGGACATGGGAGTTTTTCCTTCACAAAAGTCGGACAAGGACTTCCCTAGCATTTAAAAGTCGGATATATATACTTTACCACTTAAAGTCGGACTAGTGTGACACCCTCATAAAACTCGGACATGAGTTGCTCATGAAACTCGGACCAAATTAAAGGGGGAGGGGGTCTAAAACTCGGACAAAAACTCCCACCCTTTAATAAAGCTCGGACATCATAAGGGGGGGTTAAACTCGGACATAGTGCAAAGGTCGGACCCCTTTGTGTTGTTTTAAAAGTCAGACACATCAATATATAAGAACTCGGACCATGTGTGTTTATGAAACTCGGATCCTTTGCATCAAATCACTTATTTCCTTAAAGGTCGGATCCTTATCACTATAACAAAACTCAGACAATACAATCCAAAGCTCTGACCTAAACCACGGACTAACAACATACGTGATTTTACCAAGACATTTCACAGCATCACAACAGTTACACTTCAACATTCATACGATCAAACCCTAATTACGTTGTGTCAGTCTAGTATCATTTCAATTATCACATCAATCATGTATTCTTAATCACCAGACCAATCGATTAAACAACCATTCAGTGTCATTATCATTATAATCAGAATCAAATCAAAATCACAGAACATTATATGGAGAACTAGGGTTTTCAAGAATTCACAAGAATCAAGAATTGATACAATCAACAATCATTTAGGGTTTACAAGTATTACAATAATCCATAAACAATTACCTTGAATGATTCTAGAGAGAATGTGGAAGCAAAAGTGATGAATGTCTTGCCAATGATGATAGAGATGATTGCTAGAGAATGTGAAGTGCGTGCTTTTGATTTTTGTGAGAATGATTAGTGAAAAAGGAATTAGGGTTAAGTATCTCTAAGATTTCACTAATTACCCTCTACCTCCCTAAGTATCATATTTTTCACATGCACACCATCTCATAACAATTTCATAGTTTGACCACCAAATTCATATATTTACCAAGTTTTTCACAATTAACAAACAACCATGCACAATCACACAATACGATTCATTGCATCAAAACGTATACAATTCCAAAGCAATCAATTGTGCAAGTAAACAACTAAATAATAAATGAACGTGCAATAAATGCTAAATAGGAAATCTTGGAAATTCGAGTTGTCACATAATATCTGGCAATGAATCTGATTCCACAAAATCAGAGGAGCCACAATTTGATGAGAGTGATGAAAACTCAGTTCCTTCAATGGATGACGAGAACTTTCCACCATTGAGGACAGAGAATTTTGAAAGGAAAGTTGGAAAGTCTGAAATCTCAAGTCAGGTTTATTCTGAAAAGGCTAATTTTGATGTTGAGAAAGCATTTAATGGAAAAGTAAAGAAGATTTTTGGAAAGATGGTTGATGGGAAGGTGAAAGGGGTAAAAGACTTTTACGCTAAAAAGAAAGCAACTTACTCCCCAACAAAATCTGAATTAAAATCACCCAAGGCTGGTCAGACTTGGGTGGACATTTTCTTTGCTTGAAAAACCTGACTATGCCGGAGATCCCAAGTTTGTAATCGTGGATCAGGAATCGGCATCTTTCATGTTTAATAAGGTTGTTTTGAAAATACTTGAAATTTTTAAAATTTTACAGGTTGAATGACTACGCCGGAGCTTCCAGGTTGGTAAGTGCGAAGCAGGAATCGGCACTTTGATGGGTAAAATGTAGATAATTCATTCCTACAATTGGTATTGATTGGTTATACCTGTAAGAGGTTATTCTTACAAGTGGTTTAGAGGTTGCTTGATTGCAAACAGTTAATCAAGGACATTAAGTTGTAATTGATTTACTACAGTTGATAAAACTGACAAGATGATAAACCATATCCTTGTACTTAAACAAGTGGTAAACTTAAAAGTGGTAAAAACAAACTCATTTTCCGGAAAAATCATTTTGATTAAAACAAACTTAAGTGTTTTGAAATCTAAATGAGAAAATGGTTTATGAAAGGGATAGTTCAAATTATTTATGCCTAGTGAATGGCGAATTGAGGCGATTTGATATCGGTTGTCATGTTTCTGTACAGTTTGTTTTGAATTTTCTTCAAGTGGGTCTAGAACTTAGTTGTTTTTCAAATTTCTTTAATGTGTTTGAATTTTAGGGGGTGTAGAAAATTTCAGAAAATCCAAAAACATTGGAAAATTTGAAAAAGCCAAAAACATGATAAAATTCAAAAATGAGTTTCGTCGTGAAAAGAGGAAATGATAGTACATCAGTGAACTGTCACAACATGCTAAAGAATTGGAAAGTTAAAATGTGATAAACAATCTCACTGCGGATATGCCAGTAGGTTTTTAGACATTTAGTAGATTGTGACGAGATATAAACCTAAAAATTCAAACTTGCTTATTCTGTGGGGAACAACATCTTGGATATATAGGTAACCCCTGAAATCTTGTTTGAAAGGTCCCTTATTCTGAGATACTAGGTCTTTATGCTCAGTGATATCTGGGGTATTATCCCGGGACTTCTGCTGTATGGAAGTACTGACCTAGTCCCCAGATAATGCTTTCCGCAAAATGCTTGACACATAGCATCGCCCTCAGCAAGCTGATGAAACAATAAAATTGATAGTCGCTGCTGTTGTAATTCAAAAGATCCTCTAAAGGGGACACACCGAAAAGTCGAAGCCGTCATCTCTCTGCGTATACGGAAGTATCGACCTGAGCTCTCACGGCCCTCGCATCTAACCCCCTTTACAGATATCATCTGTGGTATACTCACCTGTAAGACTGAATATTGGGATCTGGATACGGGAGTATATTCAAGTAGTGGGACACACAGATAAGTTCAAGTCATTAAAAACATTAACATCGTATCTCGGATCAATTGAACTTTGTGTGAAAATTTAAATGGACCAGTATACTGACAATCTAGGTGAATTGTTTAGAACTTAAAATGAAATGAAGCTTAACGGTGTTGATGACTTGTCTCAAAAACTGATATGATCTTCTTACACGAACTCACAAAAATATTGTCTGTAAATATTTCTTTACTGCATTACATGTTTCTTTATTACAAAATCCAAAAATATTTTCAGTGTGTTTTAACATAAAGTTTCAGAAAATTCAAAAAGATTTTTGACAACTGATATTGAAAAGCAGATTTTCAAAATTCCGAGTGCTAAACATAATTTAACCTTTCTAGTGGTTCATTAAAATCTGTGTTTGTTTTAAAGGTAAGTCTGAGTTAGTGCAAGTTTATGATTGAAATATGTATGTGAGAGAAATTTACTTTGAGGTAGAGCTTATGCAGGTCAAGATGAGCCAGGTTATTCGTTTCTGAGATCTGAGCTAGATGAGAGCCAGGTTCCAATACCTGAGGACTCTGATTGGAGATAGCCAGGCAATGATCTTGAGACATGAAGAGCCAAGCCGATTGATATTGAGAAGCTGTTAGATGGAAAGCCAGACAACGATCCTAAAGTTGATGATGCTGATGAACTGAAGAAATGCCAGCATATCGCAAGGGGGAGTCTGAAGACATGCAAGAAAAGATTGAGAGAGAGAAGCCCAGAGACAGATCAAGACTGGAGATGTGAAGACATGACATTGTCAAAGACTCGACACTGTGACTCGTCAACATCTGAGGGGGAGTCTGTTAGTGCACTACATCTGTCGACTTCGTCTTGTATCGAGTCTTAGTTTTAGATTGTTAGATCAGGGCATGTTTTATGAGAAAATAGGATAGCATATAGGTTTAACCTGGTAGGTCCGCTTATGTGTCACTAGGAGGTCCGCTTATGTGTCAGGTCCGCTTATGTGTCACTAGGAGGTCCGCTTATGTGTCACTAGGAGGTCCGCTTATGTGTCAGGTCCGCTTATGTGTCAGGTCCGCTTATGTGTCAGGTCCGCTTATGTGTCCATGTACCTTGGAGGGAACCTCAACACCTATAAATAGGTGCACATAAGTGAACTACAGGAAGAGATCTTGTAACTCGTACCAAAGTGCTGCCGGATCGAGATTTGGATGTAAATTGTTATAAATCAATACAGAAAGGTGTTTAAAGAGATTTGCAAGCTGATTCTACGTTGATTACTTGTTTTTCGCACCTGTAATTGACGAAAACTCCTCTAAACGACTCGTTCGGGTTGAAACTCGATCCTACAACATGGTAGATCAATTGCCAGATAACATTGACGTAACCTATTCCAAATCTGATGATTCTAGTGATTCAGAGGTGGTAGGTAAGGTCGTTGAAAGTGTGTTAAAAGAAGAGTCAGTTGATACAGGTAATTCTAAATCACAGGATGAAAATGAAGGTAATTTTCATGATGAATATCTGAAAAACACAAAATCCAAGAAAAATTTGAATGATGATTCAAAAGGATTGTGTAGGATCGTTCTGCGACCCGAACGAGTCGTTCAGAGGTAATTCTATCAAATACAGGTGCGGAAAACAAGTATTTGACTCAGGAACAACTTGAATATCACTTTAAACTCCTTTTCTATTGATATAAAACAGATTACAGGCTAATCTCGATCCGGCAGCACCTCGGTACAAGTTTCGGCAAATCCTTACAAATGATCCGCTTTTAGGCTATTTATAGAATTCTAGGTCCGCTCCAATGGACAATGTTCGAATGAGCGAACCTACATTGGACGAATAAGCGGACCTGTCCTATGACAGAAAAGCGGACCTAACCATGACCCTATAAGCGAACCTTACTCTAAAAACCTATACAATTCTCAGTTTTCTCGTACTACGTGCCCTGATCTAACATTCTAATACTATGACTCGATCCAAAACGAAGTCAACAGATGAAATGTACCAACAGACTCCCCCTCAGATGTTGACGGAGTGCCATCGAACGGAGTGTCATCGAGTCATATCACACTGTCTTCAAATCTTCTGTCTTGATCAGCCACTGGGCTTTTCTCTCTATCTTCATCTCTTTCTCTTTTCATCAACAGACTCCCCTTCACAAAACTCTGACATCTTTTGAGTGTATTAAGTCCAACTTGTACTCCCCCTCAAATGTACATATTCTCCTCAGATGTTAACATTTCCTGCATACACTCTACCACAAACATAAGATATATGACAAACATTAAAGCATAAAATAAACATGCACCAACTCAGACTCCCTCTCATATGCACCAACACATGACTACTCTGAATTCTTAAATCTCTATGATGAACCACTTGAAAAGGTTGGATTATGAAAACATTTAGTTTCACACACACACTCCCCCTCAAATTTTGCTCATCATGTTTAGCACTTTGAATTTTGAAAATCAGTTTTTCAACACCAGTTGTCAAAAATCTTTTTGTGTTTTCAAAAATTTATGCTAAAACACATCAAAAATCTTTTTGGATTTTTCTGAAAGAAAATGAAAATGCAGAAATAAACTATTTACAGACAATATTTTTGTGAGCTTGTGCAAGAGGATCATATCAGTTTTGAGACATATCACTAACACCGTTAAGCTTTAAACATTCTCAGTTCTAAACAATTTACCTAGATTGTCAGTATGTTTGTCCACTTAAATTTTCACACAGACTTCAATTGATTCGAGATACGATATTAATGTTTTAGAGACTTAAACTTAATTGTGTATCACTCCACTCGAATATACTCCTGTATCCAGATCCCAAATATTCAGTCTTACAGGTGAGTATACCACAGATGATATCTGTAAAGGGGTAGATGCGAAACCGTGAGAGCTCAGGTCAGAACTTCCGTTCAGTAGAGAGATGACGGCTTCGACTTTTGGTGGGTCCCCTTTAGAGGATCTTTTATTACAACAGCAAAGATTATCAATTTTATTGTTTAATCAGATTGCTGAGGGCGAGCTTGTATTTCAAAGCTTTTGCAGAAAGTATTATCCAGGGACTAGGTCAGTACTTCCATACAGCAGAAGTCCCGGGATAATATCCCAGATATCACTGAGTATAAAGACCTAGTATCTCAGAATACGGGACCTTTCAAACAAGATTTCGGGGGTTACCCATATATTCAAGAATAGTTACCCACGAATCAAGCAAGTTTGATTTAGGTTTATATCTCGTTTCAATTTACTAAATGTGCGAAAATCTACTGACACATCCGCAGTAAGATCGTTTATCACATTTTGACTTTCCAATTCTTTAGCATGTTGTGATAGTCCACTGATGTACTATCATTTCCTCTTTTTCGCAACAAAACTCATTTTGATTTTATCATGTTTTTGGTTTTTTTCAAATTTTCTAATGTTTTTGGATTTTCTGAAATTTTCTTACTCCCCCTAAAATGCAAACACATTAACGAAAATATGAAAACAAACTGTACAGAAACATGACAACCGATATCAAATCACCTCAATTCGCCATTCACTAGGCATAAACAATCAGAACTTCCCCTATCAATAAACTATTTTCCCATTTAGATTTCAAAACACTTAAGTTTGTTTTAATCAAAATGGTTTTTCCGGAAAATAAGTTTGATTGATTTTACCACTTGTAGATTTATCAAACAAATTTTTGGGGATGTGGTTCATCATCTTGTCTTCCAACCAAAAGTAGGAAAATACAAGTACAACTTAATGTCCTTGATTTACCATGTGCAGTTCAGAAACCTCTGTACCACTTGTAAGAAATACACAAACAAACATAAACAAACCTCTTTACCGTTTGTATGATTGACGTTACCGAATAAAGTTCAAGAAAGATGCCGATTCATGCTCCACGCTTACCAACCTGGGAGCTCCGGCAAGTCCTGAGACTTACTGTTCATAATATGTACCATCCCAGTCACAAACCAGGGATGGTTCAACCTTTTCCTTCTTTGTTTTCTTCTCATAAAATTCCTTAACCCCTGTGACTTTTCGGTCTACCATCTTACCAAAGATGTGTTTAACCTTGGGGTTAAAGACCTTGTTAGCATCAAACTCCTGTTCATCATGATAAAATTGATTAGAAATTTCAACTTTACCAATCTTCTTTTTGTAATTCTCAGCCCGAAGTAATGGAAACTCCTCATCATTCACTATCGGAACTGGGTTTTCATTGTTGTTAACAGCTTCACATTTTTGAAAAACTTGTGGCTCAACTGACTTTGTGGAATCAGTTTCATCGCCTGAAGATAGCTCCTCTGATTTCGACCTATCAGAATCATCGCTAGAGCTTTCACCAACACTCTTAACAACCCATTTCTGGTTGTCAAATTTTGCTCTTTTCTTGTAAAACTTGTTCGAACTCTCACCAATTTCAAAAATAGAATCTTTAAACAGTTTTGTTCTATCAAGTGGTGATTCGAATGCAAACACTTTCTCTTTGATTTTACGAAATACTCCCTGTTTTGATTGTTTCCCATTCGAACAATCTTTTGTAATATGTCCCACACTTTTGCATCGAAAACAGGTTCTTGTATCTCGCTTCTGTTCGTCTTGCTTCTTCGCAAGGAACTCTTTATTTGATTCTCTCCAGAAACTTGTCTTTTCTTCTTCATCAGTTGATGTACCTGAAACAAATGACATTTTGGATTTAAAATCACGAACATATTTTTCATTTTTCTGTTTTTCTGTAGGAGTAAAACCAAGACCTTTCTTTTTGAAATTACCGTTATGGTTTGATTTCTTTTGGAAACCAGAACCAAAACCGTAATCCTTTTTCTTGTTTAATCTTTGTTGAACTCTTGAAGTGTAAGGTTTAGGTTTATCAATAAGACATAAGCCTTTTATTTCAGAAATATTGATTTCTGTGAGTATGAAAACCTTTTTAATCAGTTCAGTTTTAACACCTCTTATTGGAAACTCTTCATCAGAATATAATTTGTCAGAATCATTCAAAGTGTATGCCACTTTAAACAATCCATCATCCAAATTAGATTTGACAATAAAAACTTTCTATCATAAACCAATTTGCCCTGTTTTTCTGTTTGACTCTGTGTGCATGACCAGACTTTGACTCTTCCACATCATCACTCTCTAACACATGATCCACGACTTTCTTCATTAATTGAGACTGTTGATCAGTGTCAGATGACGTAAACACAACATCAATACTTTCTGGAAGATTGACCGACGACTCTGACTCCCACTGTAAATTTATGGCCTTTTTGACTCTTTCATCGTTTAGATATCTAGGCAAATATCCATTTTCCAGCGGGGGTGGACACTTGTTATAACTGACACCTTGCTTCTTACCAGATGGCGTCTTTTCAGTGTCTTTTTTCTTGTCATTCTTCTTCTTGTCAGCATTCTTTTCATCAGCACCTATTCCAGCTACTTTCTCTTCAGTTACATCATTATCTTCCCATACCTTCATGCTCTCAACTGTCGGATAAATCCTGTCAATCACATAGGAAGTACATGAGTAACTTTTTAACAAACGATTCACTCTCTCTGTTTCAATTCTTTGCAACTCAAGTTTCTGTTCTAAAGCAGCACATTTTTCAATGTAGTTGTTTACAACTTTCTGTTTTGTCATGAATGCTCCCTGAAGTGTCTTCATAGCAACAGCTTGCTCTTCACTAGTTTGATTGTACTGATTCATTGTCTTGTTCAGCACATCATACGACTCCTTCAGACTATTTAAGTTGTAAATCAAAGTGCTATTCTGCTTCTTCACATCTTCACAATTTTCACACTTTACAGGAACTTCTTTTGCATCAACTTTTTCTTCAACCTTAAACTTAGGCACTTCTGTCACCTTTTGCCTTCTCACCACCGGCACATCTTCATCATCACTACTCACCGGCGTCTTGATCTTCTTTTTCTTCTTGACTTTTTCGTCTTCGCTATCACTCTCAGCAACCAACTTCATATCTTCTCTGTATTTCCTCGCCCAATATTCCGTATCATCATCACTATCATCTACAACCTTTGCTGTAAAAGCAGTGTAAGCTGTAGTTTGATCAGGAATATAATCATCCCAAGTAAAATTTGCCCAGCTAAAACCCTCTGGTAATCTCTCATCATCTTGATCAATTATCAAAGCACTACCATCCCTTCTTTTTCCACAATCATAACTACTCACACAAGCCCTCTTTCCAGTGTCTTCAATTACATCTCTTCCATGTGCAGTTTGAGCTTGATGTTTTTGTTGTTGTGATGATTGTTGACCAACTTGGTGGTAGATGGCTTTCCGATAGTAATCATTATTGTTGTTGAATGGATTTTGAGCTCCACTTGTTTCTCGGTTAGTGCACTCTCTCTTGAAGTGTCCTTTTTCCCTGCACCGAAAACAAGTGACTTTAGATTTGTCAAAACCTAAAGTAGAAACATTCGCATCACGAAGATCATCTCTCCCCGTGATTTGTTTGAACTTCTCAGCTCTCCGTAAAACACTAGCCAGACACCATTTTATGTCCATCAGTTCCATCTCTTCAGCATCAATCTGGTCATAGTCTTCCTTAGTTAACATCGGATTGCCGATACGACCTGCAACAAAACAAGTATAAGATTCCAAAACCATTCCTAATAATGGCATTTGATTTTTAGCAACTTCCTCAGAATAATCTTGATCATTTTCAAGATTTAATACAATGTTGCACTGTAATTTTCTCCCGTTTTTAGTTGCAGAAATGTTTGGATCATATGATGAAAATGACGTAAAGCTGGTTTTGCTGTTGGACCCCGATGATGGACTTCCAGATGAGTTCTTGGCGCTGTAGGCAGTCTCAACCTTTGGAGATAAATTTGAAGACTTCTTCTCATTCACCCCTGCCTTATAATACAGCCCGATGTCCTGTTCACCATCGAAATCTTTCATTCTGATCACTTTTCTTTGTTCCATTTCCTGAGCCTGTATTTTCTCAATGAACTTACTAAGCGTCAGATTACTGAAACCTTTCTTGTTTCTGAGCATCATCAAATATGTACCCCACGTCTCATAAGGCAATGCATCAGCAAGCTTCTTAATAAGCTCATCAGTACTCTTCTCTATACTTAACCTTTTCATATTTGCAAGCAGATTACAATAGGGTTCAATAATCTCTCTCGTACTCTCATTCTTCAACCCTCGGAATAAATCGAACTCTTTCTTCAGAAGTGACTTTTTACTCTTGACCATCTCCTCACTTCCTCTAAACTTCGATCGCAAAGCTTTCCAGATCGAATAAGAAGTTCCATTATGCTGTAGAAGAACCATGATATCTTCCTTCACTGCCTGTTGAAGAAGACTAAGCATCATTTTCTCATCTTTGTACTTCTTCCTAGCATCAGCAGTAAGTTCTTTTATCGGAACGGGTTCTTCGTCCTCGTTCAATGGTCGAACATACTTAGTTTCTACGCATTCCCAAGCGTCAAGATAATTCGCTTGCACCCAATTCTCGAACCTACCTTCCCAATTTTTGTATTCCTCAATGTTCATCAGTCTAGGTGGTTTTTGCATCATGCTCGTTTTGTTCTCGAGCATCGTGTTTTGCGCCAAAGTGATCGGGGTAACCGGTGTAGCGAACGCGTTGAAGAATTCCTCGTCCATTTTCGAATTTTTGAAAATATTACAAACAGCTTTAAAAGCGAACCAATTTACTAACAATGAACACAAAAGCAAATCCTCTGTTTGACAAAAGAGCGGACCAGAGTATTCTATACGAGTGGATCAATCAGTGTACAAACGAGCGAACTAGATTGTATGTTGTCTGTTGAAGCGGACCAGCAATGTACAAACGAGCGAACCATACGTTCAAATGGTCACAAAAGCGAACCAGCAGAAACTATAAGCGGACCTGTATGACAGTGTCACTTCGAGCGGACCAGACAAGAAATCTTGAGCGGACCTCCTGAAATTTGTAACAAAGAGCGGACCAGACTGAAACTTTCGAGCGAACCTGGTTGAAACTGTTACTATGAGCGGACCTAAAGTGTTCACAGAAGCGGACCTAATACCAAACCACAAAAGCGAACCACTTTCGAACATCCATTTGACCCATTTTTCCTTTGAATTTTTACACCAAACTTTCAAGGGTTTGTCTCTGTACTATCGTGCACAATCCCTGAGATTTTGAGCTAATTCTGACCGTTGAAAGTGTTTGAAACAGAAAAAGAAGGTGTAGAAGACAGAAATTTTGAAGAATCTCAGCTATTCTCTGTAGAACTCCTCCTCCTGAAGCTCTGATACCAATTGTAGGATCGTTCTGCGACCCGAACGAGTCGTTCAGAGGTAATTCTATCAAATACAGGTGCGGAAAACAAGTATTTGACTCAGGAACAGCTTGAATATCACTTTAAACTCCTTTTCTATTGATATATAACAGATTACAGGCTAATCTCGATCCGGCAGCACCTCGGTACGAGTTTCGGCAAATCCTTACAAATGATCCGCTTTTAGGCTATTTATAGAGTTCTAGGTCCGCTCCAATGGACAATGTTCGAATGAGCGAACCTACATTGGACGAATAAGCGGACCTGTCCTATGACAGAAAAGCGGACCTAACCATGACCCTATAAGCGAACCTTACTCTAAAAACCTATACAATTCTCAGTTTTCTCGTACTACGTGCCCTGATCTAACATTCTAATACTATGACTCGATCCAAAACGAAGTCAACAGATGAAATGCACCAACAGATTGGTTTATACCATGATTGGATCAGACAAATTATTCTTAGATGTTGTATTCCCAATTCAGAATGTGATTTCAGAAAAGATTGACAAAGTTTTCAAAATGGTTGAAATTGAAAAAACTAAGATTTCAAAGTTTGCTGGAAAAGGTCACAAAAGTTTTTATAACAAACCGGGTTTCAAGAAGAAAAACATGAAGGCTGGGTTGGGTTATAAGAAGAAACAAAGTTGGAAAAGAAATGAAGTTCCAAGTTCTCAAACAAAGATGAATTTTGTTCATGGAATAACGTCAGAAGAAGAGAAATAACTAAAATTTAGACGACAGTCTAATGACGAGTTCTTAGCTCAAAAGAAAAAGCAACAACCACAGGTCAAAGATGTGTCCAAAAGAACATGTTTCAAATGTGATCAAATTGGACATCTTGCACGCAAATGTCCAAATCTGAAACCTGTTGATGTTGAGATAAAAAAGAAGTCTGATGATGTTCAAAAACAGAAATCTGAGGATGTGAAACAAAGGTCAACCAGATTTGATTCAAAACAAACTTGGAGGTACAACACAAACAAGTTTGCTTCGAATCAAAATTGGAAATCAAACCCGAACAGGTTCGATTCAAGACAGACCTGGAATTCTCACACACCCAGATTAAGAACAACACAAAGTTGGAAAACATCAGTTGATATGACAAAATCCCAATAGTTTTGGAAACCAATTATTGTTGTTCAAAATCAAAATGTTCAAAAAGACTCACATTTTTACAAAAGAGGTACTCCAAAAGGACAGACATGGAGTGTTAAGAAACAGATGACTTCTGTAAAAGAAGAAAATGTTGAAGTGAAAATTGATAAAGTCATTGTGAATGATGACAAAGAGTTTCCAGCATTGAATGAAAATTATTGTGTTGAAATGCCTAAGGTCAAACAGACCTGGGCTAAATTGTTCAAGTAATTGAATGCTTTGAAAGCGCAGGTGCTCAACAAAACCAAAGATTGTGAGAATGGAAGTTGGAGCAGCCTGACACAACGAGGAAAGGAGGCTGCTGAATTCTGTGTTGGGTGAAACAGGGAGTTTATTTTCTTTCTGTACATAAATAAACAATATTTTAAAAACTCTAAAAAAATTTGAAAACCCAAAAATATGTTTGTTTTTAATGTTTCTTAAAAAATAGAAAATTACAAAAATGTGTTGATTGAATATGCCGAAACCCTAACGACGGAACGAACATGATTACTTTCACAAGATTGAAAACGGTTTTCAAACTGTAAAAGATCAATGTGTTGTAAATCATGGGGGTACTTTATGTTAGATTTTTTGCAAAACAGAGCACATTTAGCAGAAAATGGATGGCGAGACAAAGCTATCAGTATTGGTTGTTAAATTTTCTTTTAATGATTTTGCATTTTAGGGGGAGTATTATTGTCAGAAAATACAAAAACATTAGAAAATTTGAAAAATCCAAAAACATGATAAAATTCGAAAATTAAGTTTTTGTGTAAAAAGAGGAAATGATAGTACATCAGTAGACAGTTACAGTATGCTAAAGAAATGTAATAATTAAATAGCGTTAAACAGTCTCACTGATGATATGCCGATAGGTTTTTTATACATTTAGTAAACTTTTTCGGGATATAAACCTAAATTCAAACTTGCTTATTTCGTGGGGAACACTACTTGGATATATAGGTGACCCCTGAAATCTCGTTTGAAAGATCTCTCTTTTTGAGATACTAGGTCTTTATACTCAGTGATATCTGGGGTATTATCCCGGGACTTCTGATTTTGTGGAAGCAATGGTCTAGTCCCCGTATAATACTTTCTGCTTGTTTGAAATATAGCACCGCCCTCATCATAAAAATGATGAAACATTGAAAAATGCTAATCATGTGCTGTTGAAGAAAAGATTCTCTAAACGGAACATACCTACAGTCGAACCGTCATCTCTCTGCTGAACGGAAGTTCTGACCTGAGCTCTCACGGTTTCGCATCTAACCCTTTACAGATATCATCTAGGTATACTCACCTGTAAGACTGAATATTGGGATCTGGATACGGGAGTATATTCAAGAGGTGGGACACATGAATGAGTTTAAGTTCTTAAAACACCTAATTCGTATCCTGAATCAGTTGAAGTTTGTGTGAAAATTTAAGTGGATCAGTATATCGACAATCTAAGTGAATTGTTTAATTCTTAATGTGTAACTAAGCTCAACGGTACTTGCGACTTGTCAAAAACTGATATGATCCTCTGACGCATACTCAAACAAAAATATTGTCTGTAAATATGTTTGTACATATTTTTTTTTCTTTACATTTCAGAAAATACAAAAAGATTTTTGAATTTGCTTTATTTTCGACAACCGATGTCTGAGAGGCTGAGTGTCAAAATCTAAGTAAGTTGATTGTGTTTCTGAAAACAAAACAAGTTCATTAATTTGAAACTTGATTTTTTTAACAAAAATCAAAAAACAGTTTGGGATATCTCCAAGGTCATTAGTTTGGACTTGGATGATTAACTGTGAGGGATATTGGATACTTAACACTGCCAAATCTGTAAAGATTGTTGATAGAGGAAATTGAATTGCCAGGTTATGATTCCTGGAAGTCTAAAATGTTGTTACTTATAAACGTATGAGTGATGCAGATACTATACCAGACTACGATCCCGACATCATAGTCTAAGGGGGAGTCTGAAGACGAGCTCAAAGCAAGGGGGAGCTTGTAACCGGAAAGCTAGGTGTCGATCCCTAAAGCATGGAAGCTTGATGAAAGGGGGAGCCTGAAGAAGCTGATAAAGTAAGAGTCTGAGTCAGATTCTGGTAGAATGCTAAAGATAGAGCCAGGATAAGATTCTGAACCTGTGAAGAAAAGAAAAAGATTGATAGATGTTTACAGTGTTAGACAATTTGGAAAGAGTATGAAGACTGATCAAGACTGAAGATGTGTCATGATAGAGACTCGACACTGAAGACTTCGTCAACATCCAAGGGGGAGTCTGCTAGTGCACTATGTCTATTGACTTCGTCTTGAATCGAGTCATGTAATGAGATAGGATAGGATAACCAATGATCGGGGTGCTAGAAACTGATTTTTACATAATTGGTGGTGATTCCGCTTGAAAGTGTCAGAGACCATTTCAAGCGAAATCATATTAAGCTGATTCCGCTTGAAAGTGTCCTTGGCCATTTCAAGCGAAATCACATCAATATATATAGGGGCACTTGGTTTTTCATTTGTAACTTATCTGAGTGGCGAAGCTCTGCCGAATTGTCTCCAGGTTGTAACTCAATTTTAAATCAATAATAGAGACATTATAATTACATCGAGCGTCCGTTTCATTGATTCCGCCTTTGATTCGGATAAACAACTCTTCTGATCGACTCATTCGGGTCATACAACGATCCTACAGGTCCATTTTAGCCTTTCATTTCAGATGAAGGGCTTTTGAAAGCATGTTTGACCCAAAATCCCTCTTTTGAGCTATGATTTTGTTTGAAAAGTCATTATGTTTCAAATCACAATGACTACCACTTGAATCATTCGGTTTACTTATTAAAGTAGCCAAATGCCTATTTTTACTTTATTTAACTCTCAATGAACCTTTCGTTCTAAATGAGTAGTTAACCTATTATACATACCTGGCTCGAATCAATATATTGACCCATTTCAATACCTTGCCTTAATAACCGCTAAGTAATAGCGATGTAAATATCCACTCGATATTTATTCCTATAATCATACAACTCGACAAACCATTAGTCGGTATTGTCAAAGGGTGATATTTTCACCTTTTGACCAGTTTGGTCTAAATGACCGTGTATCTTTGCGAGATGGATTTATTATCATCTCGTCTACATGACTCGCACCAGTTTACACCGTACGGTCAATTTACTTATAAACTAATTTCTTAACTCTTTTGACCCATTATGGCTTACGCCATAAAGTGTCTTTCGAAAACTAACGGTTATCGTCAACGTGCGATCGAATTACTGTTTTACCCTTATTTTTTTATGTTGGTTTACCCTATAAGGTAACCCCTCGAAACTTATTATCTATTAGTCATTACATGACCAATTTATCGTATTAGTCCGTTTTAACCATTAAGCATGGTTTATTATCATTGTCTTTTGTTTCGAACCGCACATGTCGTGTCGGAACATTCTAGTTCAAAGATGACTTTTATTATTCATAACCTATCAAACCAATAGGTATTAAATAAAAGGTGTAAGCTTTGACTTACCTTGCATCTAGGTTATACTTTTCCTTCATTCTTGATTCGTTGACCCGCTTCCTTCCCAAGCTTTCACCTAGCTTGTCAAGCGTCAACTATCATTGTAATTTGTAAGATGGTTAGACTAGTCATAATCATTCACGACTATTCCATCCTACGATCTTTATGTCGAAATTATCATTCGATCATATAAAAGGTCATTTTGACTTTAAAAAGTCAAATTGCCTATTAAGAAAAGTAATTACACGATGTAGCTTAACTACTAGTTTTATTACTTTGCCACTATACGGTAAGCATCCTTATTATACTACCATTTTAACTCACTTATTTAACAAGTTCTTGTAACCATAAGTTACCGAATTAATACTTGATGATACTAAACATCATTTAACATGAACATATCATCAATTTTTATCATATCACAGGAATAAATAGCGTGTCTATATGTGTTGCTATTAACTAACAACTTAATTGAGGAAATACTAAACGTGTCAATATGTTGATCCGAGCCAGGTATGTATGATAGGTTAACTCCTCAATTATAACTTGAGGTTCTATGAGAGTTAGTCAAAGTCAAAAATAGACATTTGGGTACCTTAATAGGTAAACCTAATGATTTAAAGTATAGTCCTTGTGTTTTTAGAAACATATTGAATTAATAAACAAGATCTGTCACACCCCAATCGATGGCGGAAACATCGGAGTGAGATGAAAACTAGATTGCAAGAGACTTCGTAACGCTATTTGTGTCAAGTATTTAATGATTACATTTTACATTGCTTGAACTAGAAATACCACAAGTTTGAAATAAATAATATACAACAAGTATTCAAGTAAATAAATTTCATTTCATGATAATGGTTTATTAAAAGATTAGAAACAAAATACAACAGGTTTGAAAGTAAATTACAATGCCACAAGTATTAAAAATTAAATGTGTTTATAGGCAATCCTACTAGATTCCTTGCATCATCAAATCATGCAACATGTAATAAAAGCATGGATCAGTACAAAAAGTATTGGCGAGCATACAAGTTTGAATATAAATATAAGTATAAAAGTTTATCTCAATCCAACATGGCAATTTATATTCAAGTTGAATCTAGCATACATGAACAACCTAAGCATAACAAATAGGATGGATATACAAGTTGAAACTAACATGCATAAACAACCTAAGCATAACAATTAGCATGGATATACAAGTTGGAACTATCATGCATAAACAACCTAAGCATAACAAATAACGTGATCGATGGATTGAATGGTCGAATATGTTTGATTGTATAAAGTGGATTTTGTTAGTTAATACATGTTGCACCCAAAAATGCGTTAAAGTGTAAAAAGGGTCGAGTATGCTCACATTGGTTGCGTATAGAGATTCCTTGAAAGTAGCAAGTTGCATAGCATTTGACCATACCACATAATTTTATGTTCCTTTCAACTTGATATTAACAACAGTAAGACCACTAGAATCACTGGCATGCAAATAAAGTGGATCACTAGCATCAAGTTTACTAACCAAAGTGATAGATGATTCAGACTTTTCTATATTATCCCCCATAGAAAATCAACACAATAAACAGATAAGATAGTAAGGAACACAAGACCAGCAAGTAGGCATAGGAAAAACAAGCCACAGACAGAAAATCAACAAGACCAGCAAGTAGATAATCAATAAGACACAAAAAAAACAAATAAATAAACAGAGAAAAACAGAAATCAAGGGTCGGCGAAACTGCACCAGTGTTCCCGATCGCTGGTTCGTCACTCAATAGGTGCCAGCGCAGGTCTTAGTGCAGGAGCCACTTACCTACAACTTAACACTTACGAGAAGAAAACATCAAAAGGTCTCACCGAGGGGATTTCCCAAGTTAGGGTTCGCTAAAAAAGAACTCACAGTTGTAACCTTCACTTAGGGTTACAGACTGTGAGGCAAAGAGGGCCAGATTTGCACTCGTACAGCCGAACAACCCAGATCCGACGAACAACCAAACAACCCAGATCCGATGAAGATCAGAAACCCTAATTTCAGAGCTTAGGATAAACGACTAGCAGAGACAGATTAGTCAACAATAATCAACAACGGAAAACACCAAGAGAATATGATTCACCCTTTGAGCTCTGATACCATATCAGAAAACTCAATAATAATGAACACAATCGAAGAACTCGAACCTTATTATCAAAAACTCTTCAAGGTTACCAGAGATTCAGTCATCATGGATTGATTGACTGAAGAAACAAAGATAACAGGGCTAAGAAACAGAGACGAGTGAGCCGCTAAAGATCTCGCGCAGAACTTGCGAGTAGAAGATGATGCAATATTTTGATAGAGGGATAAAGTGTGTGTCTGATGATGACTTGCACACCAACCAGCTGCATAAATAGCAAAAAACTTAAACCCTAGAAGGGCCTTCACAGCTACACACGACCACAGCCCACAGGAGCCCAGCAAAGCCCAAAGGCAAGATAAGATCTGGCCCACCTTGTAACACAGAAAAGGACCATTAAAGTAAAAAAGGCAAATAATAAGAATTGGTATGGTATTAAAACTAAAGTGTTAATTTCTTTAACACGCTCGATAACGAGATGATTTTACTAGTTATATATAATAACAAACTAGTTGTAGGACCCGTGTGAACACACGGGTAGGTTTATAACCATCGAAATCAAATACTAAAAAATAGATTATAATACATCATTTAAATTGTTTGTGTTTAATTACATATCTTTATAAAACAATGTTAAAGACAATATGTGTTAGGACATAAAAATTTTATTACTGTGTTACGAAAAAATTATTAGTTCAGGTTTGATATAGAAATAAGCTAAGTAATTGATAATATGCTGTCTAAAATGAAAGCATGACCTAATTTTATGTTGTCTAATAATTAAAACATGACCTAATTTAAATAACCAAATGTTATTGAACAATTCAATAAAGCCATATATTTGACCCAATTAAACTTCCATTAGAACCCTTATACCAAATACGGAAGATAGCCCCAAATTCTAATCTCTCATCTACATCTCTGTTCTTCAAATTGCGACAACGAAACGACAGGGAGTCTTCAAGATTTTCGCTTATCATCAAAAGGTAATCTAAAAAGTATTGATTCGAGTTTCTTCTTCTGAAATCTTTTCTTTATGTAATTTATTATACCACGCTTGTATGTTTGATTTTTGATCAAAGGTTTGTAGTTCTATATGAACTGTAATTTGTGATCATATTTGTGTATTTTGATGTGTTATACTTCTGTTTTTCATATGAATGTTTGTATTGATGTTCGATTGAGGTTTATACATTTAGGGCTATGTTAAAAATGACTGTTTATCAGTTTTTCCATAAAGATTTTATAAGATTATGATATTTAGTATAGTTTCAGTTGGTGTTCTTGACATTGAAAAAGATTAGTTATATAATTTTACTCTTTCACAGATTGAGTTATAATATTTTGAATGTTTCACATGTTATGTATGTTCATATCTTGATTACTTATGTTACAAGAATTATTGATCAGTTTTGGTCTTTCACATTCTTGTTGATCATATTAAATGTTAATCCAATTGTCTTAACGAATTATTATAAATTCTGGTGTGAAATTATTCGTTATGGTTTGCACTATGGTAGTTTAGATGATACATTTGTGTTTTCAAGTCTTTGTTTATGACACGTCAAGCTCCCCTGATCCTTAATGAGAAGTAATAATGACGGTCCAAATCAAATGTCTTTCTTTTTCTCTTTAGGTTAAAATGTGTTGTAACAGTTTGCAATGAGTTATAACGCATCATAGAATCTGAATATCACACTTACACATTCATCATAGCCTCAAACGTAGATGATTTCATCATCAGAAGTCGTCAACAAACCAAGGACTTAGCATTTCATATCAGAAACCACAACAACAAAAATTGAAGCAAATAGTAACAGACCGGTTTGGGGTTTTGTATCACACTGTCGAAAATAGAAGCAAGTCGAAGCCTTATAAACTCTCGGCATCGAAAACAACATTTGGTCTTTCACATTCTTGACATTTATGTAACGCCCTGCTTTTTCATACTTTCCATAATTAGAAAGCTCGCCTTGTAATGCTATTTTTGGAAATCTTGTATTATTGTAGTGGTCTTTTCGTTGTAAAATCCGAGACTTGGATCATAAATAAAATTCGTATTTCTTTAAATTCGCCATCTACATATTCATACATGTTCATACGTTGGAATTCATTGTACATCGAATCCTTATTTGTAATTCATACTTATACGATACTTATTCACGATGCATGTCCATGCTTGTCCTCAAATTGTTACCTAAAAACCCCTAATAATATGCTTATTTATACAGCGGTTAATCATCTAATATGTGACATATACTTGTCACTTACAAACATGTTACATACTTGTACATTACATTTTTACCTAGTTAAATCATGTTTTATTTCATATTTCACCTTGTTACAAGTTAGGGGAAACATTGTTGCATATTATTACACAACTTAATTAACAAAATTACTCATTATAATGTTTTAAAAGAATAAAAAAATAAAGAAATATGGCAGCCCCAATTCAGCAAAATTCAGCCCCATATAGTTGGGCTTTGTGGGCTAGTTTCAAGGTGTAACCCCTTCTAAACACTTCCAAAGCCCAACCCATTGAAACCCTAATCCTTCCCCCTATAAATACCACTTATAACCAGCCTCCCTACCACTTTTGCAACACTAAAAACTCTCAAAACATCCTCCAAACCGTAGCTGAAAGCAAGGGTTCGAGCAGATTGACACCCCTTCACGAAAATGAGCATAACTCACTCATTTCTTAACGAAATCACTTGATTCTTTTTCCTACTTACTTGGATAATCATGGGGTTCGATTCCTAGACTTCTCCTTGGAGAAATCAGACCTGGAAATGCCCCGAAATAGTCCATAAACTTTCTGTTTGTTTTTATGTTCATCAAAAACTTGTTTAAGCCTATGCAACTTGTGTCAAACACAACTCAAGCCAATGTCCTAATGCTTACAACCCCTCTTATGGTTGGTTAAGCTTAAAAACATGGTTGAGACATCCAAATCAGGGGTTAAAACCTCATAAACTTTCTATTTTAATTAGGGTTTTACCCACAAGTAGTGTTCGAGTATGAAGCTTGATGAATGTGTGATGGTTGGACTAGCTTGGGCTATCCTTCATAAGAATCCACTCATTACTTGATGTTTTCTATAGATTAGTTGTTGTAATTACCTTAATACTTGTATGTTCATGACCCTCCTTGTTGTTTATAACAACAAGTGTAGTGGTGAACAATAGAGGTGCTTAAATGGAAGCTTGTTCTTCCTACCTCATGTATGTACTCTATGACACAAAGAGGTGCCTAAATGGAGACATTAATCTCCTACCTCATGCTTGAATCATAAGACTTGTAATCTATATAATATCTAAGCTATTCTATATACATATATACCTAAGTAACTAAACTTGATGATAACTTAATAGTTACTTGTCAAGAATATGTTACATCATCTATGACCATACTCTTGTTACGACTCTAATGGACCTTTGAATCCATGAAATCATACCAACTCTTTTGAGTTCTAATAGTGTCAAGAACAAGGGTTATGTGTACAAGATGATTATTTTTACTTATGTTATTTTCTATACAACTTAAACTCCGAATCTATAATCTTCCGTAAACGCCAAACTCACACACCTTGTTTGCCTCGTGTAGAAGGACAAGGTGCTCCGAATTAATCCATCCACCATCTCACTCGCGGGATTTCAAGTAGGAAAGCTTGCAACCACCGTGAGTATACTCGTATTCCCCTTTTACTTTTATCACTTTTGGGGTGTAACATGTTTTATCTATCAACAAACTTACACATGAACATTTTGCTTAAACACATGAACATTCCTATAACATGCTTGTATACGTGATGGCTTGATACTTTAAACTTGGGTGATTCTTATGTGTTGAACTTATCATTAACTTCGTACGAGCCAAACCGTGACATATGTAGCGCTATAGGAGTAACGCCCCGCCCCCCTTAAACTTGGGTCGTGTTGAATTAATTAAACTTACTTGCGTAAACAGAGGTTGGCTAGAAATATTGCATGCCACGATAGGTTGATCTCGTATAAACTAAGTTGCCATGTGGATTCGTTTTAAACTTTTATACTTATACTTATACTTATGCTTAAACTTATATACTCGCCTTTTCTTTTGCATTGAACTTTATTTTAAACATGTTACAGGTTGAGGATGATGATGCTATGAAATGAAGTAGCGTTGATGCCTAGATACACATATAGACGTTTAGGTTTAATCGTTGTATCAATTTTGATTATGTTGTATTCTAATTCCTTTGAACTTGACGTTATTTGATTTCTTTGTAACGTTGACAAATGAATTATGAAATGAAATCGGTTTATTAAATATTGTCACAAATAGCGTTATGATGTCTCTAGCAATCTTCACACTTCGTCTCATCCCGATGTTTCCGCCATTGGTTGGGGTGTGACAGATTGGTATCAGAGCCATAACTATAGGGAATTAGGAAAAGTAGGAATGCTTTAACCTAGTCTATAGTTCTAGAGCCTTATTCGTACGTTTTACACAAAACTACTTGCATGCTATCTTATTTGCTTTTATTTATTCTCTTGATCTTGTAAGCATATGTGTCACTTATGCGTTAACACTTAACATGCTATACTTATTTTTATTATGTGTTAATACCTGTTTCATCGTCTTATCCTTTATGTGTGTTCTTGACATACTTTTTATGCATTAATATTCGTTTCATCATTTCACTTTTATTGTGATATTCTTGACATGTTATACTTGTTTGTTTAATCTTTAATATACACTTTTCCTCACGCATTTTACTCGACTATTCTAAATCCGACAACACACATATTGCACAAACGAGACGAGTCCACCAAAATAGGCGTGAAACCCACAATTTGGTGAATGACTCTCAATCCTTCTACCTTTCTTTTTACACGGAATTCACCACCAAGTTAGGAGTGAAATCCTCACCTTGATGGAGAAATTCGAATTTCAAATTCTAGTGGACCCTCGTCAACACGTCGAAATTAAATTTTGACCCGACGAGTACCAACCACACTTAGGATACGAAATCGTCAAGTTAGGGGTGAAACCCGCACCTTGTCGACTAGTTCCACTCCTTGGCATTTTTTTTCATAAATCCCGCCAAGTCTCGAAATTTCGATTGATTTGGGACATGTAGTAACCGGAAGGGTAAATACCGTTAACCGACTTGTCGGCGAGAGTATTTTACCTATTAGGCCAAAGCATGCTCCTCAAATTCAAAAGACTTTTCGACCACTTTGGTTAGTCAAAGTTCCGTTTTGGAACACTCCAAACTTTGGTCAAACATGTGTTTCTATTGTTCATTTTATACGATGCAATCTTTCAACCTCGAGTTTACCTTTGATTTCTCTTTTCACACGCACAACATATCGAACCTTTTCGATACATTTATATATGCATGATTTTCATATAATTTAAATTCATATTCCTTGTAACAACTAGTGGAGAGGTATCATCGAGATTGGAGTGATTTCCTTACCTTGACGATTAACTCCACTCCCCTTTTCTTAAAAACGACCTCACCAACGAGTTAGGGGTGATTCCCTTACCTAGGTGATCGTTACCAAAACGTCTCTTCAAAATATCTTATTATGCAAACTCGATCATATTTTATACCCAAATTGTTTATCATTATTCAAAATACCCACTCATACCAATTTCAAAATACATTGATTTGTTAAAACGTACTCAATTCATATACACGAGATTCTTAATCATGTCTTAAAACATTTTATTACGCAAACTTCAAAACCTTACGAAATGCTACCTATCAATTTAATCGGCCCAATGAAACTCTTGCCCATGAACTTCGTATTCGACTTAATCACTAAAACTTGCTCACATTATATCGTCATACTAGAGACTTCCATTCTTAATTGAAACCAAACCAACCTTTCTCAATTACCTATAGGATCTTATAGATATTATGAGATCGTTTTACCAAAGAATATTTCCAACATCAATGAACCATTTGTCAAAACCCTTTAAAATGAACACTAAGACCTTTGATAAATCCCTTTTCCAAGGATCAACGTATTCACAAAAACTCCAAAATTTCTTGTTTTGATGAAACGAACTTACCTTTTTCTACACCTATTTTTCAAAACACGTGGGCAAGAAGACTCCATGGGGACCGACCATCTTCGGATTTCGTAAACTCTTTTAAAACAAAGGTAGCATTTCCTTTCATTACAAAATACGATATGCATGACCAATAAGTACTTTATATCCTCTTACATATGCAAACTATATTCTACCTTTCAAACCAAGCTCAATCTAAATTTGATTCAATAAACTCAACGTTTCGTTTAAACAACTATACATGCATATCATCTTACACATTTTGGTCGATACCTCGCGATAACATCATTTATATCATTCGTATTTACGTACTCGACCTTTTGAATGTTTATTACACTTAGATCCGTGATGTCCCAACGAACACTATATACGCAATATTTATTTTTCATGCCTACACCTATGTTCATACGTTTTATGCTTGTACTCATACACATACTACTTATACGTTTTACGCTTCTGCTTGTACACATACTACTTACACATTTTATGTTTATGCTCATACATACATGCGTATTCATACTTAAACTTATGCTCATACTTTCATCCTTACTCATGATTCATACATTCGTACCTATACGCGAGCGTAACCTGAGGGATTCGCTTGCGTGGGTCCCACACATACTTAAACATGGACTTGCTTATATACTATATTCTTGTACGTACACATTCTAAACTTTTTTATGTATACCCCGATGCATACACAACTAGTACAAGCTATGCGGATCATGCGACGATCAAAATAATCACGGGTGCACACGGGATTATAGTGATAGGCATATGAGAACCATAGAGTGTGCTACTGCGTATGGTAATACACGGAACGTAACATGACACCGAAGACGAAACGGACGTAACATGGTCAAAACATGGTGGATACGCCGCTGGTACTTCCTATATATAAGTGTTTTCACCATGTTACCAAAATTTTGTAAAACGTGCCATGGGAAATTCAGTGTTTTACAGACCTCTTGGACCTAATACAAGCTTTAAGCAACTCACAAACACATTATGTCCGATTATCCATGACGAGACTTCATACTTAACATGCTACTTTCATCTATCTAATGCCCATATCATTCGTATACTTGCGTTCATTTAGTGTCAATTGTTCGCCCCATGCTCCTATTTCCTTCCTTTCATACGAACCTCGTTCACAATCATGCTCGTTTAAGCATTCAAATCCTAACTTATCTTATTACCCTTTGAACTTTCTAATTATTAGCCATTACAAATCGTTTTACCTATACCTGTTTACCCCTGCTTATGCCTCAAACCCATTTCGGCTCGACAAATCATTTTACAAACTTATCTTTATCTTCCCAAAATCTCGTACTTTTCAAAACGTTTCAAAATCTCAAGTCTCGAACTGTTACCAAAACTCTTTAAATCTACCTCTTAAATAAATTTCGGGACGAAATTTCCTAAAGGAGGGGAGACTGTAACGCCCTGCTTTTTCATACTTTCCATAATTAGAAAGCTCGCCTTGTAATGCTATTTTTGGAAATCTTGTATTATTGTAGTGGTCTTTTCGTTGTAAAATCCGAGACTTGGATCATAAATAAAATTCGTATTTCTTTAAATTCGCCATCTACATATTCATACATGTTCATACGTTGGAATTCATTGTACATCGAATCCTTATTTGTAATTCATACTTATACGATACTTATTCACGATGCATGTCCATGCTTGTCCTCAAATTGTTACCTAAAAACCCCTAATAATATGCTTATTTATACAACGGTTAATCATCTAATATGTGACATATACTTGTCACTTACAAACAAGTTACATACTTGTACATTACATTTTTACCTAGTTAAATCATGTTTTATTTCATATTTCACCTTGTTACAAGTTAGGGGAAACATTGTTGCATATTATTACACAACTTAATTAACAAAATTACTCATTATAATGTTTTAAAAGAATAAAAAAATAAAGAAATATGGCAGCCCCAATTCAGCAAAATTCAGCCCCATATAGTTGGGCTTTGTGGGCTAGTTTCAAGGTGTAACCCCTTCTAAACACTTCCAAAGCCCAACCCATTGAAACCCTAATCCTTCCCCCTATAAATACCACTTATAACCAGCCTCCCTACCACTTTTGCAACACTAAAAACTCTCAAAACATCCTCCAAACCGTAGCTGAAAACATCAGGTTCGGTTTACTTTTTATGCATTAATATTCGTTTCATCATTTCACTTTTATTGTGATATTCTTGACATGTTATACTTGTTTGTTTAATCTTTAATATACACTTTTCCTCACGCGTTTTACTCGACTATTCTAAATCCGACAACACACATATTGCACAAACGAGACGAGTCCACCAAAATAGGCGTGAAACCCACAATTTGGTGAATGACTCTCAATCCTTCTACCTTTCTTTTTACACGGAATTCACCACCAAGTTAGGAGTGAAATCCTCACCTTGATGGAGAAATTCGAATTTCAAATTCTAGTGGACCCTCGTCAACACGTCGAAATTAAATTTTGACCCGACGAGTACCAACCACACTTAGGATACGAAATCGTCAAGTTAGGGGTGAAACCCGCACCTTGTCGACTAGTTCCACTCCTTGGCATTTTTTTTCATAAATCCCGCCAAGTCTCGAAATTTCGATTGATTTAGGACATGTAGTAACCGGAAGGGTAAATACCGTTAACCGACTTGTCGGCGAGAGTATTTTACCTATTAGGCCAAAGCATGCTCCTCAAATTCAAAAGACTTTTCGACCACTTTGGTTAGTCAAAGTTCCGTTTTGGAACACTCCAAACTTTGGTCAAACATGTGTTTCTATTGTTCATTTTATACGATGCAATCTTTCAACCTCGAGTTTACCTTTGATTTCTCTTTTCACACGCACAACATATCGAACCTTTTCGATACATTTATATATGCATGATTTTCATATAATTTAAATTCATATTCCTTGTAACAACTAGTGGAGAGGTATCATCGAGATTGGAGTGATTTCCTTACCTTGACGATTAACTCCACTCCCCTTTTCTTAAAAACGACCTCACCAACGAGTTAGGGGTGATTCCCTTACCTAGGTGATCGTTACCAAAACGTCTCTTCAAAATATCTTATTATGCAAACTCGATCATATTTTATACCCAAATTGTTTATCATTATTCAAAATACCCACTCATACCAATTTCAAAATACATTGATTTGTTAAAACGTACTCAATTCATATACACGAGATTCTTAATCATGTCTTAAAACATTTTATTACGCAAACTTCAAAACCTTACGAAATGCTACCTATCAATTTAATCGGCCCAATGAAACTCTTGCCCATGAACTTCGTATTCGACTTAATCACTAAAACTTGCTCACATTATATCGTCATACTAGAGACTTCCATTCTTAATTGAAACCAAACCAACCTTTCTCAATTACCTATAGGATCTTATAGATATTATGAGATCGTTTTACCAAAGAATATTTCCAACATCAATGAACCATTTGTCAAAACCCTTTAAAATGAACACTAAGACCTTTGATAAATCCCTTTTCCAAGGATCAACGTATTCACAAAAACTCCAAAATTTCTTGTTTTGATGAAACGAACTTACCTTTTTCTACACCTATTTTTCAAAACACGTGGGCAAGAAGACTCCATGGGGACCGACCATCTTCGGATTTCGTAAACTCTTTTAAAACAAAGGTAGCATTTCCTTTCATTACAAAATACGATATGCATGACCAATAAGTACTTTATATCCTCTTACATATGCAAACTATATTCTACCTTTCAAACCAAGCTCAATCTAAATTTGATTCAATAAACTCAACGTTTCGTTTAAACAACTATACATGCATATCATCTTACACATTTTGGTCGATACCTCGTGATAACATCATTTATATCATTCGTATTTACGTACTCGACCTTTTGAATGTTTATTACACTTAGATCCGTGATGTCCCAACGAACACTATATACGCAATATTTATTTTTCATGCCTACACCTATGTTCATACGTTTTATGCTTGTACTCATACACATACTACTTATACGTTTTACGCTTCTGCTTGTACACATACTACTTACACATTTTATGTTTATGCTCATACATACATGCGTATTCATACTTAAACTTATGCTCATACTTTCATCCTTACTCATGATTCATACATTCGTACCTATACGCGAGCGTAACCTGAGGGATTCGCTTGCGTGGGTCCCACACATACTTAAACATGGACTTGCTTATATACTATATTCTTGTACGTACACATTCTAAACTTTTTTATGTATACCCCGATGCATACACAACTAGTACAAGCTATGCGGATCATGCGACGATCAAAATAATCACGGGTGCACACGGGATTATAGTGATAGGCATATGAGAACCATAGAGTGTGCTACTGCGTATGGTAATACACGGAACGTAACATGACACCGAAGACGAAACGGACGTAACATGGTCAAAACATGGTGGATACGCCGCTGGTACTTCCTATATATAAGTGTTTTCACCATGTTACCAAAATTTTGTAAAACGTGCCATGGGAAATTCAGTGTTTTACAGACCTCTTGGACCTAATACAAGCTTTAAGCAACTCACAAACACATTATGTCCGATTATCCATGACGAGACTTCATACTTAACATGCTACTTTCATCTATCTAATGCCCATATCATTCGTATACTTGCGTTCATTTAGTGTCAATTGTTCGCCCCATGCTCCTATTTCCTTCCTTTCATACGAACCTCGTTCACAATCATGCTCGTTTAAGCATTCAAATCCTAACTTATCTTATTACCCTTTGAACTTTCTAATTATTAGCCATTACAAATCGTTTTACCTATACCTGTTTACCCCTGCTTATGCCTCAAACCCATTTCGGCTCGACAAATCATTTTACAAACTTATCTTTATCTTCCCAAAATCTCGTACTTTTCAAAACGTTTCAAAATCTCAAGTCTCGAACTGTTACCAAAACTCTTTAAATCTACCTCTTAAATAAATTTCGGGACGAAATTTCCTAAAGGAGGGGAGACTGTAACGCCCTGCTTTTTCATACTTTCCATAATTAGAAAGCTCGCCTTGTAATGCTATTTTTGGAAATCTTGTATTATTGTAGTGGTCTTTTCGTTGTAAAATCCGAGACTTGGATCATAAATAAAATTCGTATTTCTTTAAATTCGCCATCTACATATTCATACATGTTCATACGTTGGAATTCATTGTACATCGAATCCTTATTTGTAATTCATACTTATACGATACTTATTCACGATGCATGTCCATGCTTGTCCTCAAATTGTTACCTAAAAACCCCTAATAATATGCTTATTTATACAACGGTTAATCATCTAATATGTGACATATACTTGTCACTTACAAACATGTTACATACTTGTACATTACATTTTTACCTAGTTAAATCATGTTTTATTTCATATTTCACCTTATTACAGTTAGGGGAAACATTGTTGCATATTATTACACAACTTAATTAACAAAATTACTCATTATAATGTTTTAAAAGAATAAAAAATAAAGAAATATGGCAGCCCCAATTCAGCAAAATTCAGCCCCATATAGTTGGGCTTTGTGGGCTAGTTTCAAGGTGTAACCCCTTCTAAACACTTCCAAAGCCCAACCCATTGAAACCCTAATCCTTCCCCCTATAAATACCACTTATAACCAGCCTCCCTACCACTTTTGCAACACTAAAAACTCTCAAAACATCCTCCAAACCGTAGCTGAAAGCAAGGGTTCGAGCAGATTGACACCCCTTCACGAAAATGAGCATAACTCACTCATTTCTTAACGAAATCACTTGATTCTTTTTCCTACTTACTTGGATAATCATGGGGTTCGATTCCTAGACTTCTCCTTGGAGAAATCAGACCTGGAAATGCCCCGAAATAGTCCATAAACTTTCTGTTTGTTTTTATGTTCATCAAAAACTTGTTTAAGCCTATGCAACTTGTGTCAAACACAACTCAAGCCAATGTCCTAATGCTTACAACCCCTCTTATGGTTGGTTAAGCTTAAAAACATGGTTGAGACATCCAAATCAGGGGTTAAAACCTCATAAACTTTCTGTTTTAATTAGGGTTTTACCCACAAGTAGTGTTCGAGTATGAAGCTTGATGAATGTGTGATGGTTGGACTAGCTTGGGCTATCCTTCATAAGAATCCACTCATTACTTGATGTTTTCTATAGATTAGTTGTTGTAATTACCTTAATACTTGTATGTTCATGACCCTCCTTGTTGTTTATAACAACAAGTGTAGTGGTGAACAATAGAGGTGCCTAAATGGAAGCTTGTTCTTCCTACCTCATGTATGTACTCTATGACACAAAGAGGTGCCTAAATGGAGACATTAATCTCCTACCTCATGCTTGAATCATAAGACTTGTAATCTATATAATATCTAAGCTATTCTATATACATATATACCTAAGTAACTAAACTTGATGATAACTTAATAGTTACTTGTCAAGAATATGTTACATCATCTATGACCATGCTCTTGTTACGACTCTAATGGACCTTTGAATCCATGAAATCATACAAACTCTTTTGAGTTCTAATAGTGTCAAGAACAAGGGTTATGTGTACAAGATGATTATTTTTACTTATGTTATTTTCTATACAACTTAAACTCTGAATCTATAATCTTCCGTAAACGCCAAACTCACACACCTTGTTTGCCTCGTGTAGAAGGACAAGGTGCTCCGAATTAATCCATCCACCAACTCACTCGCGGGATTTCAAGTAGGAAAGCTTGCAACCACCGTGAGTATACTCGTATTCCCCTTTTACTTTTATCACTTTTGGGGTGTAACATGTTTTATCTATCAACAAACTTACACATGAACATTTTGCTTAAACACATGAACATTCCTATAACATGCTTGTATACGTGATGGCTTGATACTTTAAACTTGGGTGATTCTTATGTGTTGAACTTATCATTAACTTCGTACGAGCCAAACCGTGACATATGTAGCGCTATAGGAGTAACGCACCGCCCCCCTTAAACTTGGGTCATGTTGAATTAATTAAACTTACTTGCGTAAACAGAGGTTGGCTAGAAATATTGCATGCCACGATAGGTTGATCTCGTATAAACTAAGTTGCCATGTGGATTCGTTTTAAACTTTTATATTTATACTTATACTTATGCTTAAACTTATATACTCGCCTTTGCTTTTGCATTGAACTTTATTTTAAACATGTTACAGGTTGAGGATGATGATGCTATGAAATGAAGTAGCGTTGATGCCTAGATACACATATAGACGTTTAGGTTTAATCGTTGTATCAATTTTGATTATGTTGTATTCTAATTCCTTTGAACTTGACGTTATTTGATTTCTTTGTAACGTTGACAAATGAATTATGAAATGAAATCGGTTTATTAAATATTGTCACAAATAGCGTTATGATGTCTCTAGCAATCTTCACACTTCGTCTCATCCCGATGTTTCCGCCATTGGTTGGGGTGTGACAATTTAATATATAAAATAACCTTTTAACGTTATCTAATGTTTTAGTCTATTAGTTTTACTCTTTTCAGTTGCAATACTTAGAATAACCTTTTAACGTTTTACTCTGTTATTTATTAATGATATTCATAGTATTTTCTCTGATAGTTCAAAGTTAGAAGGATGTATGGGTTTGCTTCTTACATGGATGATGTGTGGTAAAATATACATATTTGTCTCGTGTA
This sequence comes from Helianthus annuus, assembly GCF_002127325.2. NCBI lineage: Eukaryota > Viridiplantae > Streptophyta > Magnoliopsida > Asterales > Asteraceae > Helianthus > Helianthus annuus. The sequence goes on from NC_035443.2 coordinate 120,041,477, forward strand.
AATTGTATAGTTTTTGTATAGTTTTTATTTAGTTTTAGTGTTTTATTATATTATTTTGTGTTGGGTCATGTCCTGATGCAATTGGAGCGCAAAAAGAGTGGAGAGCCAGTGACCGAATTAAATTTTAGCAATTTTTCTCGAGTGGGCCGAGCCTTCTATCTCTATGGAATAAAATGTTGTTGCCATATATTATATTTCTAAAAAAAAAAAAAGAAAGGTTGCATAATATAATAATTAGAGGATGAATTTTATGTTAAAAAAAATGGTGGCTTGATTCTTGAGAGTGGCAATATTCATTACTAGATAACTGGCGGCCATATTATTATTGTGGTCAATTTTTGGCAGCTAATAAAAGAGAAGGAAGGGCTTTGAGCTGTTGACCGAATTAAAGAACTGGGCTGTGGAAAATTGTATAAGCCCAGCGAACCAGTTTGGTGAATTTGGGGCCTTGAAAATAAAAATAGATGTTGTCATGATATCCTAATTGACTTGGGCACAAAGAAATAGAGATCCCATATATATTTGGACGGCTGGATATCAGACGAGGGGACTGGACGACAGAAGGCAGCCGCAAAAAGAGTAGCTAAACTTTTTATGGTTGCCTAGGGTTGATGAACTAGACGATTTGTTTGAATGAATAATTTTTGGTTTTGAATGAATGTGATGATTTACATGTTATAATTTTTGAACCCGATTCTAATTATTTGTGTGTTGGTATTGATTGGCTTAATAATTTATATGTTGGTTCCATTGCTCTAGATACTTAGAAATATACTTTAGAGCCGGGAGTCAGTCTAGGTTGTAATTTTTCGGTCTAGACCTTGAAGGTGAGAAATCTAATTCAAGTTTAATAATTATTAAAACCAATTAATTAAAACGTGCAATCTCTTCTAGAGGTGAGAAATCTAATCTAGAATTGCTAGGTTATTAGCTGGGCGTTGTTTGACAGTTTGGGTGGCCGATAACTCGGGTTCATCTGTTTATTCGCGTCTAGAGTTTCCTAGGGTCTCGGTGTTCTTAGTTATTTCTGCTTCATAATTTGAGGGTTTTAGTAAATAAATTGCTTTATACCTGATAGTTGTGGGACTTGGTGGTCGATAACTCGAGTCAGTCCATTTTAGCACTTCATCACTTGTCATACTGTCAGGTTCGGTTTACCTTTCAGGGGTTTATCGGGTTAGGCAGAGTCTTCATTCAGAACCAAGGTTAGGATTTTATTCATGAGTCTAGGGATTCTTACCTAGGTAACCTATTTTTCTCATACTTGAGTTTCAGTCCAGTCTTTAGTCGCCTGCGCTTGCTGCTGTTTGATCGTCTATTTAGTTAAATTGCTTTTTAGTTTAAAAAATATTTTTCTCAAAACAAAACCAATTTATTAGGCTAGGGCTCGATAGAGGTTCAGTATCAAGAGTCGCTAGATTGTGTCCACGGTTCGATACTCGGACTTACTTGTTTTACTACTTACGACCGGTACACTTGCCGGTAGTGTGTGGTTTACGGTTTTTCCAATTTTTAAAACTTGTTGAATTTAATTAATACATATTTCACACATCAAGTTTTTGGCGCCGTTGCCGGGGACACAGTGCGCTTTTGAGGACGACCCGAGTCGGGGATTTAGCCATTTTACTGCTTTCTTAGATTAGTTGTTTTTGTTATTTCTTAGTTAAAAAAAGTAATCAAAAAAAAATATATAATATAAACCAAAAATTAAAAAAAAATAGTTGTTTATTTTTTTTTTAGGATACTTGCTACTTCTGTGTGCCTACTTGTTTAGCTAGTTGTATGCACACACGTTCCTCGGGCCCACCTGATACTTCACATTCTCTGAGCTCGAATCCGAATTCCATCATCGCCTACGTCAGCTTAAGTTTAAGGTTCCAAAAGTAGAATTCAATTTAGAACCCGAAGTAGTTATGGCTGATCGTAGGACTGTTGCTGATCACATTAGTGTTGCTCCCACCACTGTTCGCTCTAGCATCACACTTCCTGCTGTAGAGGCAAACAACTGGACCATTCCACCCACCTTGATCAACACCATTACCCATTCGGTCCAGTTCCATGGTTTACGAGACGAGGACCCACATGCTCATCTGACTAGATTTGGTAGGGTCTGTAGTACTTTTCGCCTTACGGGCGTCACTGAGGAGGCAATTCATCTTCGTTTGTTTCCATTCTCTCTCACTGATCAGGCTGCTATCTGGTTGGACTCCCTCCCACAGGGGGCCATCACCACTTGGAATGATCTTCAGTCCAAATTCCTTCAGAAATATTTCCCACCTGCTAAGAAAGCTCGTCTTAGAAATCTTATCTACGCATTCACCGAGCAGCCGGGGGAGTCTTTCTACGAGACTTGGGATAGGTTTAAGGCGCTGCTGAACAAGTGCCCACACCATGGCCTTGAGGAGTGGAGAGTCGTGGAGAAATTCTATAATGGAGTTTCTGAAGCGACCAAGAGACTGCTTGACTCCACAGCAGGAGGCAACATGATGAAGACCAAGACAGCTGCTGAGTGTCTTGAGATGATAGAGGATCTAGCCACCAGTACTTACACCGAGCCAGGCTTTGGGGGCGTTACTGTTGCCCCTAAAGGTATTCATACGGTGGATTCTAGCATAGCTTTAGCTGCCCAGGTCGAATCCTTAACAAAGATGGTCAAGGACATTCAGGTTAAGATTGGCTCTAAGTGTGAGGTGTGTAGAGGTGGGCATGAGACGATAAATTGCCCGGTAGGATCTGAGGAGGAGTTGAGTTTTGTCCAGAACCAGGGACGAGGCCAGGGTTACAACTTTGGATGGTAGTCACGCCAGACCTCAAACTGGCAGAGCAGGAATCCCCCTGGATTCCAGCCCCGCCAGAGTCTGTTTCAGACCCCTACTGATGGACAGAACAGTGAAGAGTCTAAATCTGAGTTGAGCGAGTTTTTGAAGAGAAATGAGGAGAGTCAGAGTAGGACTAACAAACTCTTAGAGTCGATAGTGATGCAGGGTGAGGCTAGACATCAGGAACAGCTGAAGAAAAACCAGGAGTTTGAGTTGATGTTTAGGAATCAGGGGTCCACCATACAGAGTCTAGAGAGGACCATAGGAGAAATGGCGAGTAAGATGACTGAGAGGCCCGCAGGTTCATTCCCTAGCACCACCCAGCTTAACCCTAATGCCCAGTTACATGCCGTGTTCACACGTAGTGGTAGGAGCACAGGAGTTGTTGATGAGGGATTTGAGATAGAAAAGGTGATACAACCTGAGAGGGTTGTTGAGAAAGAGGTAGAACCGGAAAAGGTAGTTGAGAAGGTGGTTGAACCGGAAGATGAGAATGTAGAAGAACCGGTTGAAGTGTATGAGCCCGTACCTCCATACCCTATGAGACTTTTGAACAAGAAGCAAATTGCTCAGTATAATGGGTTTTTGGAGATGATCAAAAAGCTCCACGTAGACATTCCCTTCCTTGAGGCTTTGGCTAAAATGCCTAAATTTGCCAAGTTTCTCAAGGGACTCTTGCTCAATAAGAAGAAAATTGAGGATCTTTCGATTATTACATTGAGTGAGGAATGTTCTGCGGTGATCTCAAACAAACCCCCAACAAAGATGCCAGATCCGGGAAGTTTCACCATTCCTTGTGAGATAGAGGGTTATGAGTTTAGGACTGCTTTGGCCGACCTAGGAGCTAGTATAAATGTGATGCCATATTCTGTGTTTCAGAAGCTTAAGCTAGGAGAGCCTACCCCGACCTACATGAATTTTCAACTCGCCGATCGTTTAGTGAAATTTCCTAGAGGTATAGTTGAAAACGTGTTAGTGAAAGTAGGTAAGTTTGTGTTTCCTACTGATTTTGTTGTTCTAGACATGGGCGAGGATCCTAGTGGACACTCTTGTGTTTCACTCATCTTAGGTCGTCCATTCCTTTCTACCGCGAAAGCTATAATAGATGTTCATGGCGGTAAGATAACTCTTGGTGTCACTGATGACACGGTTACATTCCATGTTAATGGAAAGAACTCCGAGAAGGTAGGGATGCCCTCGGTAACTAGGCAAGAGTTAAAGGGGGTTGGAGATGTTAGAATGGAGAGTGATAGGAAGAAGGAGAAGCATGTTAGGTTTAAGGAAAGGGTGGAAGTTGTAGGAGGTGAGGTTGACTTTAAAGATAATTCTTGGAGTTCGGTAGAGGAAGATGAATGGGGAGAGTTTAGTTCGGGAGGTGTGAAGGAAACTAAGTGTGGGGATGGTATTTTAGTGTGTAACTCGAGGTATAAATTCCCCATGAGCGAGCATAAATCAAGTTGGTTTGATGGCGACTTTTGGAGAAAGAAGGGTTTCGGTATGAGTGATTGTTTTAAAGGCCCTAGTGAGAGGTTCAGGGGTGACTTTGATCTTCATGATCCCCCGTGAGTTTTGACAACTTGTTGTAGAATTGTATATTTTTTTGTAGTGTTTCGTATTTTTTTTATTTTATTTTGTACCATGAGTCTAAGTTAGTAGTTTATGAGTCAGTGTTTTGTCTTGAGTCGGTACTGCTTTGGTTTTTTGCTTGTTTTTGTGAATGCAGGTTTGGATATGTACCACCCGTACTCAATCTCCATTCGGGTGATTTTGGAGCTGCTTTTCAAATTTCAAGGCATTTACCAAGTGTACTAGTCAGAGTCAGAGCCGATCCCGACCAAAATGCTATACGATCGAGCTGGATTGGACGAGAGTTTTGGAACATACGCCTTATTAAAACCAGCTAAGCTCTTTCCAATTTGCCCTTAGTCTTTTATTTCTTATTTATTTTTAGTCTTTTGAGTCGGTTTCCATCCTACATTGAGGGCAATGTAAAGTTTAAGTGTGGGGATGGGAAACTATCGTTTAGGTCTTAGTTAGTGAGTCTTGGGTCATAAAAATAAAAAAAAATTTAAAAATCCAAAAAAGAAAAAAAAAATTTGAAAAATAAAAAAATGTCTTTTGAATAAAGAAGTTTGCAAAATTAATACGGAAAATGATAGAAAAGATGGGTTTTTGTTAGGGTTCAAATAATGATAATATGAGATTAATTAAGTCGAGCTTGTGTCTAGTTTGGGATATGTGAATAGGCCCAGTTTGGTTCTAGGTCCCTTTGAGTTAATATTACCTTAATTGTCGGTCTTGTAGGATCGTTTGCTGACCCGAACGAGTCGTTCAGAGGTTATCTTTTGCAATTCAGATGCGGAATAATAAGAAAAGCAAGTAGATATAGCTTGTTCTTCCTTCTAACTATCTTTTGTATTGACTAGAAACAGTTTACAGCTCAAACGTCACACCGGCAGAGCTTCGGCGTGGAAAACAACAACTACTTCTATGTGGATCGCTCATGGCCTATATATAGGGATCTGGGGCCGCTCATGTGGTCAAGTGACACATGAGCGGTCCAAGCATGTATGAATAAGCGACCCAAGATGACACAAAAGCGACCCAAGATATGTGTGACCCTAAAAGCGACCCTAGCTATACAAACACCTGTTTTCTCGTATTTCGTGCCCTATGCTATGCAATATGGTATAAGACTTGATCCTAGACACCTAGACGGAATCAACAGATGTAGTGCACCAACAGACTCCCCCTCAGATGTTGATGGAGTCGCCAACACACCTTGACTGTAAACTTGTGTCTTCACATCTGCAGTCTAGATCAGTCTCTGGGCTTTCTCTTTCTCTCTATCTTCAGACTCCCCCTCTCGATTTACTGGTATTCTTTTGTTTTTCAGTAACATCTTCAGGATCGTTGTCTGGCATTCAAACACTCTAATTCTCTTGATCAGATCTCTTGATTCCTTAAGTTCATCAGCATCATCAGTTTGTCATGATCTTCAGAATCAGAATCTGATCTTCACAGACTTTTAGAATCAAATATCCTGGCTCTATCAAAAATCTTGAGCTTTAATTTCTGAGATCGAAACCTGGCTACCTGCACAATCTTAACCCAGAAATAAATTTTCTAATTTTATCGCATATCAGATAACTCTGCACCAACATATGACTCCCCTCAAAACAATATATGATGAACCACTTGAAGAAGGCTAGATTTAACGAAAACAGTTAGATTTACACAAACACTCCCCCTCAAATACTGTTCATCATGTTTAGCACTCGGAATTTTGAAAATCAGTTTTCCAACATCAGTTGTCGAAAATCTTTTTGAATTTTTCAAAATTTATGCTAAAACACACACAAAATCTTTTTGTATTTTGGAATAAAGAAACTAAAATGCAGAAAAAAACTATTTACAAACAATATTTTTGTGAGTTCGTGCAAGAGGATCATATCAGTTTATGAAACAAATCACCAACACCGTTAAGCTTGATTTCATTTTAAGCTTTAAACAATTTACCTAGATTGTCAGTATGTTTGTCCTCTTAAATTCTCAACACAAATTTCAATTGATTCGAGATACGAGATTAATGTTTTAGAGACTTAAACTTAATTGTGTATCACTCCACTTGAATATACTCCTGTATCCAGATCCCAAATATTCAGTCTTACAGGTGAGTATACCACAGATGATATCGAGGGGTTAGATGCGAAACCGTGAGAGCTCAGGTCAGAACTTCCGTTCAGCAGAGAGATGACGGTTCGACTTTTGGTGGGTCCCCTTTAGAGGATCTTTTTGCATTTCAACAGCAGCGACTATCAATTTTATTGTTTCATCAGCATGCTGAGGGCGAAGCTTATGTTTCAAAGCTTTAGCATAAAGTATTATCCGGGGACTAGGTCAGTACTTCCATACAGCAGAAGTCCCGGGATAATACCCCAGATATCACTGAGTATAAAGACCTAGTATCTCAGAATACGGGATCTTTCAAACAAGATTTCGGGGGTTACCCATATATCCATGAATAGTTACCCACGAATTAAGCAAGTTTGATTTAGGTTTATATCTCGTTTCAATTTACTAAATGTGCGAAAATCTACTGACACATCCGCAGTAAGATTGTTTAACACTTTTTAACTTTACATTTCTTTAGCGTGCCGTGATAGTCCACTGATGTACTATCATTTCCTCTTTTTCGCAACAAAACTCATTTTTGAATTTTATCATGTTTTTGGCTTTTTCAAATTTTCAAATGTTTTTGGATTTTCTGAAATTTCCCTACTCCCCCTAAAATGCAAACACATTTTAAAGAAAATTTGAAAACTTCTAGACTTTTGACCTACTAGAAACATAAAAAGTAAAACAAACTATACAGAAACTTGACAACCGACACTGAATCACATCAAATCGCCATTCACTAGGCATAAACAATCTGAACTCCCCCTATCACAAATCATTTTCTCATTTAGATTTCAAAACACTTAAGTTTGTTTTAATCAAAACGATTTTTCCAGAAAATGAATTTGTGTTGATAACAACCACTTGTAGGTTTATCAATTTTAAAAAATGGGGATGTGGTTCATCATCTTGTCTATCTTTTGCCATATATAGTAAATCAAGTACAACTTAATGTCCCTGATTTACCATTTGCCTTTAAGAACCTTCTGTACCACTTGTAAATGTACTTCAAAGAATACACTTCACAATTTAACCACAAATACCACTTGTGGGATCAAGATTACCACTTGTAGATATCCAAAAACTACCACGTGTAGGAATATTACGTCTACATCACCATTATATCAATCAAAATGCCGATTCCTGCTTCGCAATTACCCACCTGGAAGCTCCGGCATAGTCCTTTCACCTGCAAAACATCCAAACATGAATCACAATCATTCAAACAAACATATCATAAACTAGAATGATGCCGATTCCTGATCCACGATATAAACTTGGGATCTCCGGCGTAGTCCTAAGACTATCATGGAAAACAAACATCCATCCAAGTCTTCTCAGACTTGATGGATTTCAACTCCTGAGCAGTTGGGTTGTATGTAGCCTTTTTTGTGGCGTAAAAATCTTTGACCCCCTTTGCTCTCCCACTCAACATTTTCCCAAATATCTTCTTAACATTCCCGTTGAATGTTTTCTCGACATCAAAATCATTCTTTTCTTTGTAAAACTGATTCGAAATTTCAGTTTTTCCCACTTTCTTCTTTACTTCCTCAAACTTCAATGATGGAAATTCCTCATCATTCACTGAGATCTTTTTCTCAACCTCTGGCTCTTCTGGCTTTGTGGAACCAGATTCATCGCCGACATTTACTTCATCTTTCTTTGCAACCCAGACCTGGTTGTCTTTTCCTTTCTTCTCATACTTGTTCTTTTGTGAGCATTCACCAACCTCGAATTTTGAATTCTCAAACATTCTAAGTTTTTCAGTAGATGGTTCAACATCAACAACTTTCTCTTTCAATTTCTGAGAAACTCCCTGTTTTGCTTTGGCATTCTGTGTACAGTTCCATGCAATGTGACCGACTTCATTGCATCTGTAACAGGTACGAGTCTCTCTTAGATAACTAATCTCAACTCCATTCTTCTTTCTTTCAGCAAGAAACTCCTGGTTTGATTGTCTCCAGAACGGTTTCTTCTGTTCCTCGTCTGAGCTTCCACCTGACACAAATTCAAATTTTGTTTTAGAATTTTTCATATTTTTATCATTTTCTGGTGGAATAAAACCTAATCCTTTCTTTTTGTAGCTATGATTTTGGTTAGGTTTCTTTTGAAAACCAGAACCAGAATTGTAACCTTTTTTTCTTGTTTAGACGTTGTTGAATTCTAGAAGTATATTTTTTAGGTTTTTCAAAATTGTTCAAAACTTTTAATTCAGGAATATTAATCTCTACTAGTTTAAAAATTTTGTTGATTACTTCCGTTTTGATGTTCATTATCGGAAACTCTTTGTTGTAATATAATTTGTCAGAACCATTCAAAGTATAAACAACTTCGAATGTTTCATCATCCAAATTTGCTTTCGATAACAAAAATTCTTTACTGTAACACCGTTTGACCGATGAATTTTGACTGTTAACTGACGACTTTGACCCTCCAGACTTAGATTTCGACTCGGACTCCTCATCAGTATCCAACACTTGATCGACCACCTTTTTGATTAATTCAGACTCATGATCAGTATCGGACGAGGTAAACGTGACATCGATGTTGTCTGGTAAAACGTCAGTTGTGTCGGTTTTTAACTTTATATTGACTGCTTTCTCAAGTTGCTCCTCATTTGGTTTCCTAGGAGAATACCCATCCCAAATTGGAGGTGGACACTTGTTATAGCTAACAGTCGGTTTCTTACCACAGTCTTTCTTCTTCTTTGGCTTCTCGTCTTGAAAAGCTTCCAAACCTACAACAGTTGGGTAAACACGATCAATGAGATAATCAGAAGTAGTATAGCTTAACAATAACCGTCTAATTCTCTCATTTTCGATCTTTTCAGTTTCCAACTCTTGCTTCCATTTTGCACTCTCTTCGATGTAGAAATTGATCGCTTTTTGTTTTGACATCAAAGTTGCATTCATCATTGTCAGTGCCTGTTCTCTTTCTGAGTTTGTTGTTTGGAGACCAGTTACTGTTTTGTTCAATATATCGTACGATTCTTTCACATAATTGAGGTTAAACAATAACTGCTCTTTCTTTTTCTCATACTCAGCTATGATGTCGTCTTTTGCTGCAAACTCTTTGCAGGCTTTCAAGCACTTCTCGCACGGCTTGACAACTTCAACAATCTTCTCAACTTCGATTGTTTTAATAACTTCAACCACCTTTTCTACTTCAATCACCTTCTCTTCTTCTTTTACAACCTCAGTAATCTTCTCAGCAACATTCTCAACAACTTGAATATCATCTTCAGATTCAGTTTGTTGTTCTTGAGCAGCTCGTTTTTCCTTCAGTTTCTCCATCCGTTCTGCAAAATATAAATGAAAACTATCAGGAGAAAGATGAGACTTAGCAACATTTATATGTTTTTTCTCATCATCACTGCTGCTGTGATCAGGTGACTGATCAAACTGAACAGATTTTTCAGAATCACCATCAGAAACACCAGAACCAGACGATGTTTTATCAAATACAACTGGTTTTTCTGAAACAATTTCATTCTGTACACTCTCATCAGAACTCGACAAACTCTCATCTAAACCGTCTGAAATTTCTCCAGATCTTTCTGAAATTTCATCAGTACTCTCTGAATTTTCATCAGACGATACAAATTTCTCATCCTCACTTCTCACATTCTCTCCGATTGATCTCATCCAAGTAGCAAATAAATTTGGTTCTCGGACGATCTTGGCAATAAAAGCTTTAAAACTTCCATTTTCATCCACAAACATATCCCAACTAAAACCTTCTGGTAGTTTCTCATCATCTTGATCGATAACTCGTGCTGCAGTGTCTTTGGATGATATATAATCACTCTAGCTGAAATCTACCAAGCATGCTCTTTTCGGATCTTCAATCCTTCTTCCGTGAGCTGTCTGAGGTTCCTGGGATTGACCAACTTGCTGATAAATAGCTTTGCGGTAGTAATCATCTTTCCCGAATGGATTCTGTGCTCCGCTAGCTTCTCTTCCTTTGCACTCCCGCTTGAAATGGCCTTTCTCCCTGCATCGAAAACAAGTAACTTTAGATTTATCAAAACCTAAAGTAGATACATGAGCGTCAAGAAAGTCATTTCTCCCGGTAATGGTTTTGAATTTCTCAGCTCGTCTAAGAACACTTGCAAGACACCACTTGATATCCATAAGTTCCATCTCTTCGGCGTCTATTTGATCGTAATCCTCTTTGGTGAGCATAGGATTTCCGATCCGACCAGCAACAAGACCCTCATAAGATAACAGAACTGAACCCAGAAGTGCCATGTGGTCTTTCGCAGTGTCTTCAGAGAAGCTTTGACCTTCTGGAAGGTTGAGAGCTATGTTGCACTGAATCACGTATCCATTTCCGGTTTTGGTACTCTGAGAATGAAAACTTGTGTTAGTCTCTTTCGGATTCACACTCGGAAACGATGAAAACCCGCTGCTAATCTTGTTTGAACTCTGATCAGCTCTTTCTGATGAATCACCAGCACTGAAGGCGGTTTGAATCTTTGGACTTCTTTCAGCTTCAGAAACTGGAACACTACCTTTATAGTACATTTTAATATCCTGTTGACCACTAGAACTGTTCATTCTAGCGATCTTTTGCTGTTCAAGATTCTGAGCCTCTAATTTTTCAATAAATTGCCCAATTGTCAGTCCGTCATAAACACCCGTGTTTTTCAATATCATCAAATACGTTCCCCACTCTTTCTGAGGTAACGCGTCAGCCAATTTATCCACATACTCTTCAGGTTTTTTATCAACACCAATCATTGTTAATGATCTCACTAAGTGACAATATCTTTCAATCAGCGTCTTAGTATCCTCTCCTGGTAGACTGCTAAAAAGATCAAACTCTTTCTTAAGCAATGCCTTTTTGCATTTAACCATACTCGTACTTCCCTCGAATTTGATTTTAAGAGCTTCCCATATTGACTTAGCAGTTTTGTCGTGTTCTAACAGAATGAATATATCTTCTTTAATCGCCTGCTGTAACAAACTGATCATCATTTTTTCTGCTCTGTACATTGCACGTTCTTGATCTGTAAATTCAGATATCTGCTTGATAACATTCACCTCTGTTCTTGGTAACACATACTTCTTCAAGATACATTCCCATGATCTAAGATGATTTGCTTGAACCCAGTTTTCAAAACGATCCTTCCACCCGTAGTATTCTTCAATACTCATCAGTTTCGGTGGTTTCTGGGTGGTTCCCGTCTCATTTTCAAGATTCATGGCTTGAGCAATCGCGGCTGGAGTACTCGGTGTAGCAAATGCGTTGAAAAATTCAGAACTCATGTTGACTTAGCACAATATTCAATACAACTGACAGAAAAGCGGTTCAATCAGTGAGCAAATAAGCGATCCAGGCAATGTGTTTTGAGCGGTCCAACACAAATGTCAATTAAACGATCCACACTTTGTCTGAAAAAGCGATCCCTGATAATCCGAATAAGCGGTTCCTGATCGTTCGAATGAGCGATCCTCAATCGTCCGGATGAGCGGTTCAAGGTGAGTTGTTCGAGCGATCCAAGATTGTGACGTTCGAGCGATTCAAGAATGTTCGAAAGAGCGGTTCAAGAGGCTACTTTGGAGCGGTCCAGATCAAAAGTGTACGAATGAGCGGTTCCAGATGTGATCTAAGAGCGGTTCCTGATGATGTCATTACGAGCGATCCATATTTCGAACATGTTTTGACCTATAAAAACTTCGAATTTTGTCTTCAAACTTTCCAGGGTTTATCTTGATACTATTGCGCACAATCTGTGAAAAATTGAACGAAATTTGACCGTGAAATCTCTCGGAAAAGAGAAACGAAGGTGTAGAAGTGAGAAACAACACTGAAAACCAGCTATAATCTGCAGAAAACCTCCTCCCAAGCTCTGATACCACTTGTAGGATCATTTGCTGACCCGAACGAGTCGTTCAGAGGTTATCTTTTGCAATTCAGATGCGGAATAATAAGAAAAGCAAGTAGATATAGCTTGTTCTTCCTTCTAACTATCTTTTGTATTGATTAGAAACAGTTTACAGCTCAAACGTCACACCGGCAGAGCTTCGGCGTGGAAAACAACAACTACTTCTATGTGGATCGCTCATGGCCTATATATAGGGATCTGGGGCCGCTCATGTGGTCAAGTGACACATGAGCGGTCCAAGCACGTATGAATAAGCGACCCAAGATGACACTAAAGCGACCCAAGATATGTGTGACCCTAAAAGCGACCCTAGCTATACAAACACCTGTTTTCTCGTATTTCGTGCCCTATGCTATGCAATATGGTATAAGACTTGATCCTAGACACCTAGACGGAATCAACAGATGTAGTGCACCAACAGGTCTACTAGTGGGTTTTCATCTAGAGAAAATGGGAAATTGAAACTGTCTATAAGAGTATAAAGAACACCGTTATAAGTTAAAACCGTTAGAACTTGTAATCATGAAAAAAAATAAGAAAAAAAATGAGCTAGAAACTGAATGAAAGTAGCGCAGGCCTATGTAATCTTGGTTGGGGATAGTGACTTTACAACCGGAATACCTCTAGGATGTGTGAAATCGAACTTGCAAATAAAAAAGTACCGAAGCCTAAGTAATCCGAGTTGGGGATAGCGACTCTACAGCCGGAATGCCTCTGGGTTAGGGAAAGCAACGTCGACGCTCTTTAAAAAAATGAAAAGAAAGAAAAAAATAATGCTGAAAAAAAAGAAAAAAAATATTTGATTTTAAATTCTCTTGGTTTTGATATAAGACGGTTGGGAATTGGTCCAGTGATCGTTCCTTTTGTTCTATAAGCTTGAGGCGGGATTAGGTGGACCGTAGCTTCTAGCGTGAGACCTTAGGTAGATTGACCGCACTTGAACTAAATTTGCATGATAAGGGGCTTAGAACTGAGTTTGGGTTTAAAGGGACAAACATATTTGCAATCGTGGCTAACACAAGTTTTGATTTTAACAAGTATAAATAAGTTTTTGACCCGAGTATTTATCCATCTCTGATTCCGTATGCATAGATTCTTTTTCAGGGACGAAAAAGGTTTAAGTGTGGGGATATTTGATGTGTGGTAAAATATACATATTTGTCCCGTGTAAATTGTATAGTTTTTGTATAGTTTTTATTTAGTTTTAGTGTTTTATTATATTATTTTGTGTTGGGTCAGGTCCTGGTGCAATTGGAGCGCAAAAAGAGTGGAGAGCCAGTGACCGAATTAAATTTTAGCAATTTTTCTCGAGTGGGCCGAGTCTGCTATATCTATGGAATAAAATGTTGCTGCCATATATTATATTTCTAAAAAAAAAAGGTTGCATAATATAATAATTAGAGGATGAATTTTATATTAAAAAAAAGATGGTGGCTTGATTCTTGAGAGTGGCAATATTCATTACTAGATAACTGGCGGCCATATTATTATTGTGGTCAATTTTTGGCAGCTAATAAAAAAGAAGGAAGGGCTTTGACCTGTTGACCGAATTAAAGAACTGGGCTGTGGAAAATTGTATAAGCCCAGCGAACCAGTTTGGTGAATTTGGGGCCTTGAAAATAAAAATAGATGTTGTCATGATATCCTAATTGACTTGGGCACAAAGAAATAGAGATCCCATATATATTTGGACGGCTGGATATCAGACGAGGGGACTGGACGACAGAAGGCAGCCGCAAAAAGAGAGGAGGCAACTATTGGGCGCAACATTCAAGAGGAGAAGAAACAGTTAGACCGAGAAGCAAAAGAAGGAAAAAAAGGGAGAAGCTCGGAGTTAAGAAGATTTAAAATATTAAAGCTTTCGGTTAGATGCTATGTTTTATATTTCCAGTTTATTAGCACTTGAATATTTGACAATGTTTTCTAGACCCGTTTGCTTTAAATTTATTTTTGTTTCGTTCTTGACTATGAGTAGCTAAACTTTTTATGGTTGCCTAGGGTTGATGAACTAGACGATTTGTTTGAATGAATAATTTTTGGTTTTGAATGAATATGATGATTTACATGTTATAATTTTTGAACCCGATTCTAATTATTTGTGTGTTGGTATTGATTGGCTTAATAATTTATATGTTGGTTCCATTGCTCTAGATACTTAGAAATATACTTTAGAGCCGGGAGTCAGTCTAGGTTGTAATTTTTCGGTCTAGACCTTGAAGGTGAGAAATGTAATTCAAGTTTAATAATTATTAAAACCAATTAATTAAAACGTGCAATCTCTTCTAGAGGTGAGAAATCTAATCAAGAATTGCTAGGTTATTAGTTGGGCGTTGTTTGACAATTTGGGTGGCCGATAACTCGGGTTCATCTGTTTATTCGCGTCTAGAGTTTCCTAGGGTCTCGGTGTTCTTAGTTATTTCTGCTTCATAATTTGAGGGTTTTAGTAAATAAATTGCTTTATACCTGATAGTTGTGGGACTTGGTGGTCGATAACTCGAGTCAGTCCATTTTAGCACTTCATCACTTGTCATACTGTCAGGTTCGGTTTACCTTTCAGGGGTTTATCAGGTTAGGCAGAGTCTTCATTCAGAACCAAGGTTAGGATTTTATTCATGAGTCTAGGGATTCTTACCTAGGTAACCTATTTTTCTCATACTTGAGTTTCAGTCCAGTCTTTAGTCGCCTGCGCTTGCTGCTGTTTGATCGTCTATTTAGTTAAATTGCTTTTTAGTTTAAAAAATATTTTTCTCAAAACAAAACCAATTTATTAGGCTAGGGCTCGATAGAGGTTCAGTATCAAGAGTCGCTAGATTGTGTCCACGGTTCGATACTCGGACTTACTTGTTTTACTACTTACGACCGGTACACTTGCCGGTAGTGTGTGGTTTACGGTTTTTCCAATTTTTAAAACTTGTTGAATTTAATTAATACATATTTCACACATCAATGGACGACAACCGAAGGAAATGTTTGGTTAGTATTTTAATCTCGGTTATGGCGAATTTAGTTTTCTTTATAATATCATGTTAGACAGTTTTTGATTTTAATTTATTTATACATAGGTTCTGCCAAAAAATATAAACAATGGATTAAAGAGTTTAACTATCCAGTTGGCTTTGTCAAAGTGCGGACAACTAATGGCCAAGTGTTTGAAGTCAAGGTATATGATTTAGGAAACTTCTGTTATTTCTACAATGGGTGGTATTCCGTAGTTGAAACTTTGAAACTACAATCTGGATCGTGGCTCGTATTTCAGTATGAAGAAGCATTAGAAAGTTTCCGGATATTTTATTTCTATGACAATATTGCATTTGCTCCATCTGATTATTTTTACTACAGACCCAATGGCGCTTTTGATAAACCTGATGCTATGGTATGTAGTTCACAATCTGGGTTCAATATATTTATTATGGTTTGTTATTTATTGGTTGTTAGTATATGAAATTACTAATATTTATTTTTTTCTCGTTGTAGCATATCAATCGTTTATTTGTACATCACAAGATGGACAATACCATTCCAAACTATCCGGTTGTTATTAGAGGTCCTGGGAAGCATAAATTGTTTGTTCGAATGGATGTTATTGACAATCAGCTTTACATAACAACTGGATGGGATCGGATTAAGAAGAAATTGTCATTAAGTGATGAGCATCTGCTTGTGTTTGAAATGATTGATCTTCACACTTTTGATAAGCCCGTTTTCAATTGTTCCAAGGATGCTGCTTAGTGTTGCCACCGGAATTATATGCTGTTGTTAAGGAAAAAGTTGTAGAAGAGGTTATCAGTATTTCTGATGGTGAAGATGTGGATGACATAACTAAGGGCAATGAAGCTGATATGCTCCCTGTAACCACGAACGACAAAACTATTCCAGTAGTTTTCCGTGTGGACAATCATTTTGTAAGTTTCTGTAACCAAAAGGTACTAACAGGACCTTAGGATGTATTAACCATATTATAATACTATCTTTCTTAATATTATTTGTTGTTTGTTACAGCGCATTAAAAAAGCTCTCGCTAAAAAACTTGGCTTGGATAGGAAGAGGAGTTTAAAGATTGTAGATGCTGCTGGAAATGTTTGGGATGTTCGAGTTGGTATCGAGTCTCCTGATGGTCAGTTTTACATAAAAGACATGAAACAGTTTGTGAAGGATAAAAAGATGGTTCCTCGTGAAGAGTTTACCCTTAAGTTCGTCATGGGTAAAGGTATTTTCTTGTTTGACTGAATGGTTGTGGGGCCTTTGCGGATAATGTTATTATGTATGGAAACAATGTTTTTTGTTTGTGGTTGTTAGTTTGCTTAAAACTCTTTTGTAAAAGTTGATAGTGTAGTTTTGACCCTAGTGGTACGAAGGGTGTATGTATAGATAAGTTTTTGGTTGCATATGTTACTGAAACACTGCAGACTATGTATTAAGAACATGTAGTGTTCCTAATGACTAACGGTTGAAAGCATTACTTGCATTAGTTATTCCTTGTCTTTTATATATATGTTATTCTTATTTACCTTTCATTGTTTTATAATTGTTAAAGCTATCAATTTTTAAACATGTATACTATTTTTTAAAACAATACTCTAAAATAGCATCCATTATTATTAGATAAAAGGAACATGTTCATAGGATGTGCAAAAGATCATACCAAATTACTTCATACATGAAAAGACTTTTGTCCAAAATGCTATTTCTACAACGACTATAGATTTTGTAGAATATCTTTGTAGACCACGTTAGTTGTGGTTTTACACACTTATTTTCCCCTATCACATATCAAGATCTTCAAACCCCTCATCAGCAAATGTTCTCTTTTACCAAACTTTAACTACAACAGACCTTTTACAACTCCAAATATTGACTCTCTGTAATTTGCAGGAGCACAGATTCTTCAAAAAACTGCTATCAATGATCAAATTCTAAACATTTGTTTTATCTTTGCATTCATCTGTTCACCATCAAACCAACCCTTGATACTATTAAACCTCTGTTGACTTACCAAACAGATGTTCAGACACAATTCAACATCAACATAATCTAAATCTTACTCAAACACTAAATAAGTAAAACTAAAACACAACATAGATTCATAAAATTAAAATTTATTCATTTATTCATGACATTAAAACTAAAACTCCTATAATTACGTCACATACTGAACAACATTAAAGTTCAAATCTAACAATAACAACAAGAATTAAGAAACTTTAGCTTCAACTCCATCGATTGCTGAACCTCTCGATGTATGTCCTTCAGCATCGCCATGAACTCCACGTCTCTATCATCGCACTCTTTATTACTGACAACACAAAGCTCACGAACAGAAATTGAAGGCATCCGCATAAGATCTCTGGAAACCTGCTCTCTAGTGAATAGGCCAACTTGCAATCCATCAAAACATCTCTTCAACTCTTGAAGAGTAGCCCTATCTTCATACACCTGTTCCTCGATTTGCCTGACAAAACGTTGCTTTAAATCATCTGATTTTGCATTTGTGAATGACGCCATTTGAATAAACTATATTACTTGACTTTCCTGAAAGTATGATATCTTCGTAGGAAAACGTGATGAAAAACAGGTGAAGTGACTATGAGTTTATATACTGAAATTTGTAATTATGAAAACGTGTACATTTAATATAAACATATTAATGTATATTTCAAAACAGCAATCTTTTAATGCAAAAGCCTTTTCAAACCCCAACTTTTATGGGAAAACTGTAAAATTAAATACCAAGAAACCCAAGGGACAAAATTTCGAAGTTCAAAGAACAAAAGCAGATTATCACAATTACAATTAACCTCTTGATTTACCATGTATATGCGTTTTTAAACTCTATAAAAGACCGATGATTACTTTTGATTCAAAACATCAACAAATTGTCCTACAAATCACTTTCTGTCAAAAATTGTTCCAAATCAGAAAACTAACAAAAAATCTACATGCCAAACTTCAGCTTCTACCACTGGTCAGACACCAGCGATGTTAAAACACAATTCTCCATGTGGTCACTCAAAGAACAAAGAACATACGAAGAACTAAACAGGAAAGTCGACATAATAAATGACACTAATTACAACAAAACCTGGAACAACATAGCATTGCTCGATGAAGTCCTCCACACTCCTCCATCAGAGTTCCAGAAGAATGCAGAAGAGTTTCTAACACAACTTCTAAAACAGGATCAGAAAATCTGCAACATGCTAACTGACCTGAAATTCAAAAGAGAGCATGAAATCATATGGAGAAAGGCCAGAGTCTACGAAATCCTAGCAAGTGTTAACTCTAGCGTGTAATACTTTATAAATATTTCATTAAATTTCTATTTTTCTATGTAGTAGTTCATTTTAATAATATAAACATGCATCTTAACATATTCTAAAATGTCAGTGTAAATAAAAACTCTCAACATCATCAACAGTTAATCAAAATAAGAAACAAACCTAGAATGCAAAGGCCTCTTCTCAACTGTTGTAGCACATCTGACTTTTGACGATATTGCACGAATCTATACTTTCTATAAAAGGAGAAAATCTTCCTGACGCAAGAAAATCTGACTTTCGATTTAACGAAAATCGAACAATGCAACTCTCCCATCAAAGAAGGTAGCACATGCAACTTTTCACGATGTTGCAACAATGATACTGCAACATCGATATTGAAAGGTTGATGTGTGGTGGGAAGCTTCATTGAACAATGATACTGGAACGATAACATGTAAACATAATCAACAAACATTCGAACAAAGAAGTGTAATAGGAGATTAGCGGCTGAATCACGAGAAAGATGCATTTGAGAGAGAGAGAGAGAGATACGCTCACAGATATGAGCGATAGAGATTTGAATGTGGAGCCAGATTATTAACCCTTATTTATAGGATTAGAATATATGGTTTTAATTTTGAATGTGGAGCCAGAATTTTGAATCTCGACAGATGTTTATTGGGAACTGATGTTTGATTATAAAATGTTGAGGACAGATGTTTAAACAAAAGTTTAGATGATATTTTATATTAGGCTTTTGTGGGTAGACCTTTCCTCAGCAGACGTTTGGATTTTGAATGTGGGCCAACTTTGAATTTTAAAGTGATTTATATATTAGACTTTATGATGTAATAATGACATAAGAAAAGTTTGTTAGACAGCCTCTCCTACTGAAACATCAGCTTTTTTTATGTTATTAGGATTCCTTCTTTTATAAAAACTATAGATATAGATGATGAGTACAGGTTTCTAAGTTTCTCTAACCTACATGTGTAGGTCTTTCATATAAGCATTTGAATGGTGTTGTTTGTTTCTGTTTTTCGTTTTGCTCTTTGGATTTTTTTTTTTTTTCATTTTGCTTTATTGTAATAATGATGATTTAATTGAATTATAAGTATCAAAAATATTAATATACTAAATCAGTAAATCCTTTATAGTATGGAGTTTTCATAGTCTATTTAATTCATTTTTAAGCATTACCTTTTTTTTCTTAAACAAGTTTTGCGAGTTACCTTACTAAATCCTTTATAGTATGTTAGTTTTCATAGTCTGTTTAACTCATTTTTAAGTAGTATCTTTTTTTCTTAAACAAGTTTTTTTTCGAAACAAGTTGCTTTTTTTCCAAACAAGTTAGCATTTTAAAAATATTTCTATTAAGCAATATAGATACGATAGATTTGGCAAAAATATCAATATATTAAAATGTTTATATTAAGTTTCATTCAAGATAGAGTATTTTTTTGGTTTGATAGTCTATACACGAGTGAGTGTCGGTACGTTAATGAACCGAACCAGTATTTCTTTTCAATGTTTTCGCTCGATATAAAACACGTGACGGTACCCATTTGAGTGACAATACCATAACAAACTTAACTGATACAGACCGAATTTCCGTAACGTAACACGATGAAATCCCACTACTTAATAATATCAAACCTACACGAGGACTTCAAATAATAATATATTTATGAACACATACATCGTTATAATAAAATAATGATATACCAGGAAAAAGAAACAGCATAACTAGGAATGATTTTCCATTAAAGTTTGATTATATTGTCGTTTGCGGAAATCATATTAAAAGAAACAAAAAAATACAGCTAAGACCATGCGTAATGGTTAAACATTATAATGCCCCCTCCATGGGGCGTTTTGCGCCATGTGGCAGCCCAATCAGCAAGGGGCATTATACCATAAAATGGTGTAGTGGGGCATTATTCAAATAATGCCCATGCAATCATTTCCTAATTATTTTTTTTTAATTTAAAACATAAAAAAATACAATACTAAAATATTAAAAACAGAACTTAAAAATAAAGAAAATTAAAATACAGAAAATAAAAAACAGAAAGTAAAATAAAAATACAGAAAATAATAAAGTTTAAAAGTATAGGGGCCTAAGTGTCAATATCAAAGTTTAAAAAAAAAAACCTTTCTTCTTCTTCATTCCCATTCTTCTTCCCTTCTGCAAACCCTGCAAACCCAGAAATCCGGCCAAAAAAATCCGGCCAAAAAATCCGGCCAAAAAAATCCGGCCACAACCCCATCTCTCTCTCTAAACCCACATGTCCTCAATTGATTGGGCATTCAAACCATTGTTCAGCGTTTTTAAAACCACGCCACCACCATTTTTTTTCAAAAAAAACGCCCGGAAACGCCCCATGTAATGGGGGTTCCGGCGTTATCCGGCGTTTTTTTGCAAATTTTTTTAAAAAAAACGCCCCGTTACGGGGGGTCTAACAGAGAAATGTTTTTCTTCGATAAAACGTGTCTAGTAAGTAATAAAGTCAATAAGTAACATTCAAATTTGAAAAGTCTACAATGGTTGGGAACATAGTTTCATCATTGCCCATTATTAAATCCTTCCCTTTGACGTGGAGTTAATTTCGATGGTATTACAACCGAAAATGTAAAATGTATAATAACTAGTAAATTTACCCGCGCGTTGCAGCGGAGCCAAAACTTAAAGTAACTCGAATTTATACCGTATAATGAAAACGTATCATGTTTGACCTAACTTATTTCCAAACAAAATTTACGTCAAAACGTAAACTAACTACAAATGTACAAAAACCTAAGCACGAAACGTATTATATTTGGCCTGACTTGTTTGCGAAAGAAACTTACATTGAAACATGAACCAACTTAAATTTATGGCGACACGTACATAAAAATAAACACGTAAGAAAATAATGCTATTTATGTTAAAGAATGGTGCGGCGCCCTGAGGCGGAGTTGAAGCGTAAAGTAACTCGAATTTATATTGTATAATGAAAACGTATTATAACTAAACTGACTCGTTTTCGAAAATAATTTATTTCAAAATAACGTAGATCAACTGAAAACAAACATAAAAATAAACACGAAAATGGATTATATTTGACCCGACTTATTTCTAAAAAAAAGGTTATAGCAAAACGTAAATCAACTTAATTTATATCGATAAGTATGCATGTAAATTCATGGCCAGCCCTTAGGGTGGGCGGGGAGGACCACCGGCCAGGGTCCGATTGTTCGAAGGGCACGTTATTTAAAAAAAAAAATCCAATATGTAAATGTAAAAATAAATATATCAATGGGTATGCTCATACAAACACCAACATTGGCCCACTTACAAAATAATTTTTATGGTTTAGATTAGTTATTAGCCCATTGTCATTAGGTTTAAACTTTTAATGAGCCCAATACCTAATTTCGTTAAGGCCTAAGGACACGTTTTTTCAAACTCGAACAGGATACATGAATTCTCAGAGCCGGATGTAAATCTTGATTACAAAGTTTTTAAAAAAGTTGAAGGGTCACAAGTGCTCGTACTGAAGTTTGAATAATAACAATGAAAAGAAAAAAGTTAAGTGATAATGATAACAATAATAAAAAAATAATAATAAAGAAAAGACAAAAAAGAATAAAAAAATAAAGACACCAAAATCAAAAAATTAAAATAAAATAAAACTACTGTACATCTCACTTGAATTTGTAAGTATATAGAATTGGTCTGGTTAAGGGACTGTTTGTTTACCTTTTAACGAGTCTCTTAATGGTTAATGGTTCAGACTATTTGTTTCATAAGCAGATCCCTGAGTGGTTTCGACATTTGCCTCTAAATGGTTAAAATTTATGCAGAATCTGAATGGTTAAGACCTCTAATCTGAATTGGTCAGACATTTGCCTCTGAACGGTTAAACATTATACAGGCTCTTAATGGTTCAGACCTATTACTGGTTTAGCACTTAATGATTCAGACCTTTTACTAGTTCAGTACTTAACCATTCAGATGTTGTCAAACAGCCCCTAACTCTATTTGAAACACGTTACTTTAAGGCTAGAGGGTATGGTGACATCTCATCCTTGGAGGACCATCTGCCACGTAGGCGCCACGTCACAGTCCTCCCAAGGATGGTCACTAGAGGGTATGGGAGGATGATCCTATCCCACCACTTTTTTTATTTTTTTTTAATTTCTATGCCCTATGTACAAGTATTGAAGCCAAATATACAAATCCCTAACACAAACAAACAACAAAGGGGGCCACCACTGGAGGACCGTCGCCACCGTCTATTAGACGTTGAAGACGGGACGGGATGGAGGACCGGGGGGGGGGGGATGGGACCGACGCCGACGCCGGTGGAGGACGGGATGCCATACCGTGCAGCCTAAGATATTTGAATCGCTAAACCAAATAGAATGATGAGATCATATTTCAATAATTTTTCTTGTCTTTTTTCAATAAACTCGAAAATATAGGAACTAAGCCAACAAAATCAACAAATGTTTAGTTATCAATTAAAATTTATACTCACAAACATAGAAGTCGATGACATTTTCATTTTCAGATAGGGAACCAACATAATATATATATATATATTTTTAACGGCAAATTTGGATCACTGACGAACCACTGGAGTATCATCGTGCCACCAGCGGAACCATCCGATCATATCCATCTCCACTAGACATAATGCCTATACACTAATTCATGAGGAAACCAAATAAATATGGGAAAACCCTCTTGTGGGAATCGAACCCAAAACCTATTGATCCTAAAGTCTTATCCCACCCCAACAGAATATATTTATCTTGAAATCACTAAGGAATACAATAACTTTTAGTTAATAATAGTGTATGTCCTTAGTATTAGAAGATACATGTAACATTAGTATTGGTGTTAATAATTTCTTGATGAAAAAGATTCAAATAAGTATCATTAAATTAAAGTAAATAGAAATAATATGAATAATATTTAGTTATTGAATTATACTCAACTGATAGTTGAGTTCTCTGTTATGCCTTTCTTATATTATAAATCTTATTTCAAAAACTAAAAGGTAAGCTTTTTAAATTATACTTGTTTAAAAGTTTTAATTTAAACTAGCCTTTCTTCAACATTGTCTAATTACAAATATATAGAAACATATAATTGTTGTTTCATGATTCATGAATTTTTATTTTATTTGTTTTAAGTCAACCCTAAATCTACAGGGAGACCATTTCAATACATTTGTACCATTGAACTAGATATTCTTTGGTTCATGATTCATGCACTAAAAACACATTTATAAACAAGTTGTTTTATTCCCTTTAACTTTTGCAATAATACCAACTAAAACCCTTGAAAACATGACAATGATAAATCAAATCACATCAAAATCAATAATTTCCAACCTCAATCTTGTCCTCACTTCCCCAATCATTTCACATCCTTTATTCTTGATTCACCATGCTCTACCCACTCCCATTGCTTCCTTAAACATCACACCATACCCTCTGCTTGTAGTTGAGTTTTATCAAGTGATATGCTAGGGTATTTAAGTTCCATTTATAGTGAGTCTGGGTGGTAAGTTTTTTTCTCAAGGTCTCAAGTTCAAGTCTAGGTGATAAGGGTTTTTTATTGAGTGGTTTGAATTGAGGATCTATTATGCGAGAGAGCTCTCTAGCGCGAACCCGGTTAAGAAAACGTATGCTAAACCTCCCGACATTCGCGAATAATTCACACCTCCATTTCCATTTTGATTTTTTGATTTGTGTTGTGTGTTTTATTTAAAGTACATAACTTTATTGTCAAAAATTTTATTTAAATAAATTCGGGTGCATTGTTACGATATATTAATTTTTGGTTTAATCTCATCTTTGTTTTACAAAAAAAAAAAAAAAAAAAACACTAAGTTACTATTTTATTTTTTTCTTTATTGTTTTTTTTTTTCTTTAGAGTTTGACTTTCTGATCTTTTCTAACTTTTAACACATTGTTTTATATAAATTCAAGTATATTGTTGTGGCGGACTTATTTTCATTTACATATTTATACAAAGTTTAATCACAAACTAAGTTTTACTCAATATAAATTTAAATATTTAACAAAAATCAGTATGTAATAAAATTTATATTTGAGTATATCCAAAAATAAAAAAACATTGTCAAGTTTATTCAAATTAGTATAAATGATTTTATAGTAAAGGTTATAAACAACAAAATGGGCATGAAGTCCTAAATTAGAATCTTGATATTCATCCAATCCTCGATACTAGCCTTCAAGTTTATGTTGGCCTAACTTTGGAAGGCAAGTCCTCACTCCTCACACCCTATGAACGAATACGCAAATAAAACTTTTAACTTATAGCATCTATTACTAGTATATTACTGTTACATACCAAACGAGAGAACTCAACCCAAAAGACTAGTCTGGTGGGTGAGAGAGCTCATTTGGTATATAAATCCCACATCAGTTGCCCATACAACCGATGTGGGACAAGTCCCATACCTTGCAATGGTATTAGTCCATAACAATTACACAATGAACTTAATAATTCGGTCAACCAACCAACTTCAAAACTTACATAAAAATGACAAAAATGTTCAACCCTCAGGAACGATTTTGGCAATTTACTCAAAATAAAAAGTCGTTCAATTTTATGGTATAATTTAAAAAAAAACAATGTATAAAAAAGTTATGAACGTTTAAAAAATAGGAGAAAATGGCATGTGACTTACATGTACATAATCTTTTTATTCTATTTGACAAAATTAACCTTCTCACTTGATTTCTTTTAGGACACTTGTAACTATATAGTGACTTCTTACACTTTTTATCTTTATAATCCTTTCTAGAATAGCTCAACCCTAACTTTTGGTATATAAAAATAAAAATCAAACACCTTTAGCTTCAAGTAATCTTACTCGGTTGCTACAATCAAACCATAAACCAACGACACAAACGTTTATAACTTATATACTTGTAATAGATCAACAAAATGAAATAATACTTGGTGCTATTACAAAACAAGTGCCACTGTTGTTCTTCAAAGTTAGCTTCCATTAACAACCTATATAAACCTTCAAATTTTGTAGGGACTTTTCTTACCAAGAAATCCCACATTTAAATCCAACAAACCTCAAGAAAATTAGTACTAGTAGTAAAAATGTCAAACGACTGTCTTGTGTGTTCTTCGGGTTCTTCGATCCCATGAGTTTTAACTTCGGACAAAGTTCCTCATTTCCTCCATCAACGTGTAGAAATGGTCATTGTTTGGCAAAAAATAGAACCCGATCGTCGCTTTCTCCAAGAACAAAAGCTTCACGTCGTGCCCGGACTCTTTCAACCCTTCGACATACGCCAATTGCCAGTCTTGAACAAGATCCAGCCCGGCCACGACTACTAGACTTTTGGGAAAGTTAAGCCCCGAAAGACTCGACCCACGAGGACCAAATATGTTACACGCGGGATGATCTCTATCCTCGCCTTCGGGCAAAAACGCGCGCCAATACCAATCTCTATCTTGCAACTTAACAAAATACTTCCCATCGAGTTTCATCTCGGACTCCGTCCGTTGTTCCCCGCCGAACAACGGATGCAACAATATGCTCCCGAGCACCTCCACGTTGCTCATTGCAGCGCGATGAGCAACATGGTGTGCAATGTTCCCACCGGAGCTATCCCCGGCTAAATAAACATGAACTTTAGATTCTTTCCCACTCAAAAGCCATGATCTTGAATGCACCCACTTCAAAGCCTCCCAACCGTCTTCATAAGCACTCGGATACCGGTGCTCCGGTGACCGCCTATAGTTCACCGAAACCACCACCCCTTGAACAAGCCCGGTTAACCGCCTACAAAACGTGTCATAAATCGCACTATTCGCAGATGAATGCGTAAAACTCCCACCGTGAAAAAATATCACAACAGGAACAATTTCCGTTGTGCTCAGCGGTTTTTCGAGTTCTATAACCCCGGCGCCGAGCTGCTGGCCGGTATTATCTTCCTTAGGAGCACATCTGTAAACCCGGTTCACCAAACTGGTGGACCGGTCCACCACGTCAAAGGAGTACACACC
The DNA here is from genome assembly GCF_002127325.2 of Helianthus annuus. Taxonomy (NCBI): domain Eukaryota; kingdom Viridiplantae; phylum Streptophyta; class Magnoliopsida; order Asterales; family Asteraceae; genus Helianthus; species Helianthus annuus. The sequence goes on from NC_035443.2 coordinate 120,068,171, forward strand.
GTCGACCGGAACCGTGTTTGCGGACACTTTCCGGTCCAGAAACTCGGCTAATTCCCGGTTAAATGTGCCGTCCGGTCGCCGGAGCATGTTGTATGCTAGCTTGAAATTTGATATTAAGATCCATGTGTGAAGTGGAACAACTTTCTACAAAATAATAAAAAAAACATAATTTTTTTACACAAAGTTAGTTACAAACATTTTTATTACAAACTTATGGAATAAGTATAACACAAAAAGGGGGAATTTAAATTATCATAAAAACCCTGAAAATCATGAAAATTTTAGCCCCAAATCAGTCACCATACAAAAAAAAAAAAAAAAAACCCAGAAAATATAAAGTTAAAACCAAATTTAAAAGGTTAATATTTTAGGGAATAACACAACAGGGGAATTTACAAATTACAGTTACAACCCATTTTAATGATCAGAAAAAACAACCTGGATATCATGAATTTTTTTACTTTTTAGCCCTAAATCAGTCACCATAAAAAAAAATAAAAAAAAACTTTCAAAAAATAAAAAATTTGGTAAATTACCCAAAACGTATATCAAAAAACACAAACTATCAACAAAAGAGATTTAACCATTTTAGGTGGAACACAAAAAACAAAACAAAAGCAGGCAGAGAAAACAGATCACAAAATCTAAAATTTTCAAAAAAAATATATATATAACTTATAAATATAAAATATAAAATAAAAGATAAAAAATAAAAACTTACCTTGGCCTCATTTGCGTTAATTTCATTACTTCCAGCCATCAAGAACCACCACACCCACTTGTCGATCAACTTTCCGGTAAATTTTACGGTCAAACTTCCGGTCAACTTGAACAAAGAAAAGAGAACACTAAAATCTGCAACACCCACTTGTAGTTTTTGTTAATTTCTTGTATGATCAGAGAATTTTGCAAAAATATGATGGAAAAAGAAAACCCAGAAGGTGAATTTAGAGAGAGAAAGAGGGGATGAGAGAGAGAATTTAAGGTGAGGAGGAAGACGGTGGTGGACGGAGGTGTGAGAGACGACAAAATCAGGCGGCCGAAATAAACTTTTTTAAGTGGGGCCCACTGTAATTATAGATATAGTATTTGTAATCTTGATTTGTAATCTGTTTGTTTGAGATACTGGTGAGCAATGATGGGAGATTCAGAGAAATTTGGGTTGGATTATTGAGCCAAACGAGTTTTACTGGTAATTTTACTGTCGTGCTTACAGGCGAATGGATTACTGGGTTTTCTCCTAAACTGATGATGGACTCGGATTACTTTTGAAGTACTCCGTTTGTTCAGTAAATGTCCTAAAAGTGCTTGAGATTGATTGTGTTTGTGGTTAAAAAATAAATGTGTGTGTGTTTTAATTTCAATCCTTTGGTTTTGGTGTTAATTGCTTTTTTGGATGTTTGCTTTAATAAAAACAAATGTAATTATAACAACTCCACCTAAGTCTTCTTTCTTTTGTCTTGTATAACTTAATTCATTGCATCTATATGAAAATTCTTTCCACTATTATATTTGTTTTTTTAGGTGAACTATATATGGAAATTGCTAGTATTTATTGGTGTATATGTATTGTTATGGTATTCGGTGGTTATTGGTGGTGGATTGGGGATTTTTATTTGTTTGGGTAAAAATAAGGTACAATATAACAATTTTTATATAAATTCTAATCAGTAAACTTTATTAAATGTAATAAACTTTATAATTGTTATCTATGTGGCTTTTTTTCTTTTTAAATACGGTTTATTATGTATATTATCATTTGTAACACTGTAAAATGCTTCTTTTTCAACATGATTTTATCATTTGAAAACAGTTATTTACAAGCATTAAGAAATTGTTTATCAATTCGATTACGAAAATTTGACTTAACAATCTTTATTGTCGAAAAACATCTTTTGATTGTTTAGATTGTAATGGACAAAACTAACGTTAGTTGTAATTGTAATAATCGATAAATCAATAGGAGAGATGTATGATTTCTTGTTTCCACCATCACTCTAGCATGACCGATAATATCGTTCAAGTTCGCAAATACCTTATCTTTTAGCAGATTGTCAATGTAGACGTCAAGTGATGTGCATGAACAGTTTTTCACCATCATCAAAATCATATGGATAAGACTCATGAAATCACATTAAACCTAGAAAATTAGTCATAAGGGTTTAAAAGCCGTCACGTTTTATACTAATTCAGTATCAATCTCATCAAAGCGATCACGAATAGCTTGAATTACCACAACAACAAACATGTTCAAACAATTAAGCTTATATTAATGTTGATCGCTGAAGTTATACATCTATTTTTTTTTTCTATCAAACTTGGTATATGATGTTTAGACTCAATCCATAATTAAATAAGCATAAACTTAGCTGAATTGATTCGAGCATTTAGTCAATCAATTTCAAGTAGCTCACAAACGGCTCACTCATTTACACTATGCTCATATATATTAACTTACTTGCAAGGTGTCCTCACGATGTGGTGGGAAACACAGAAATTGCAATAATGTGCATGGTTCGATTGCTTCAATTACTCAACCAAACTTGGACACAAGTAATCGGTTAGTCAATTTTATTAACCAATGTGTTTTCAGTTAATTAGTTTGGCTTATTCTATTAGATTGACGGTTTTTAGTTCAGTTTGTTTAATTTGGGTTAATAATCAAAACCAAATTTGGGCTAAAACTTTTGTTTAGAAATGTGGTATAAATACATGAAAGTGAGGTATAAATACATGAAATTGATGTAAGAATAAATGAAATGGTAGTAAAAAATATGAAATCGATGTACAAAATGGATGTACGAATAAATGAAATGGAAGTACAAAAATATGAAATCGATGTACAAAATATGAAATACTATAAATCAGAAGTATAAAAGTTATAAATATATAGAAATATGAATTGTCTGGTTTAGTTCAGTTAATTTTGGTTAAACGGGGTTACAAAAAAAACTGATTACTGGTTTCTGGCTAATTCGGTTTTTTGCTAATCAGTTTTCAGTTAATTCAATTTTTGTTTGATTTTTATTCGGTTTCGTCTGTTTTTTTGTTCGGTTTTGGTTAATGATTCAGTTATTACTCATTTATAGACACTGTTAATCACATAATATATCAATTTTTTTGATTAAAACAATTTTAGTAATACTATACTCAAATTAAAACAAAATTTAGAGAGAGACGTAAGGTCGCCGGTGGCTCGACGGAGATCTGTTGCCCGGCTTAGCGTGCGAGGTTTCCGGTGAGTAACACATCTGTTGCTATCCCGATCTCAACCTTTCATTCTAAGTTGTTCTTCACATCTCCCATTCGCTTACTGGGCCTTTTTCCATCGAACTAAGTGAGAGAAAGACTGCAACAGTCACGAACAGTCGCCGATATACCATATTCAACCAGACGCCGGTGGCTCGACGAAGTGAGACTGTTCGGTTTAGCATGCGAGGTTGCTGTGATTATCATACTATTTGTTAATCCAGATTACCTTTCACTCTAAATCGACCCGTCGATCTTCCATTCGCTTCCCGGGTTTTTGGTTGTCATCCTGTGGCTGTTCTCGCTACTAGTGAGCCATGACGGAGATGGGGGGAAGACAAGAGGAGATCAAAGAGGGGGAGTTACCAACACAAGGGTAGAACTACAATGTGAACGACAAACCTAGGAAGGAAGATGCCATTACGTTTTATGTTACGAACATTCCAATTGGGATAACGGATGCAGATCTTTGGAACGAGTGCAGAAACTTAGGATGGCTGGTTGATGCGTACATTGCAAAAAAAAGGACACAATCGGTAGGAGATTTGGCTTTCTAAGGTATGCCTATGTGAAGGAAGCAGAGAAGATGGTAAAGGCCATAAACCAAGTGTCGCTTAACTATACCAGATTAAAGGCTAACATTGCAAAATATAACAACGACAATAGAAAATTTAAAGCAGAAAAAGGGAAGGTTTGGCTCAACAAGTCCAAGGATCTTACTAATGAAAACAAGAAGCAAGAGTACACAAGGTTTCAGGGGGAGACGAGTCAAACACAGAAATTTTTGACAAATGGGCGTGGCCAAAGTCACTGGAAAGATGCTTTGTTGGGGATTAGACGATCAAATGAACCTGTTGGGGATGGTAAGGTGTTACACGTCCATAAAGAAGCGGAAACATTCAACCATTGGAACCACTATGCTTTCGTGGGATGTTTCAAGGATTTTGATGGCCTGAAGAAAGCTAATAGCCTTAAGGAACAGGTTAGCAGGCAGGGAGGTATACTTAGGTTTGTTGGTGGCCTGAATTTTCTGGTGAGTTTAATGAGGGAAAATCAATGCTGGTTACATTGGAAGGGTTAAGAGAAGGATGGGGCGGTGAGTTAGAAGAACTACACGTATGGGAAGGCCAAGTTATTCCGTACAAACGACTGGCTTGGCTAGCTATAAGAGGTGTGCCTATTCAATTATGGTGTAAAGAGATTATGAATGAGATTGCAGGTAGGTTCGGGAGAGTTGTTTGTGGATCCACTGCAGATACATGAGATCTAAACCTATCTATGGACAGTGTTGGTATTATTGTTTGCGAAGGTAATAGAATAGAAGAAAAAATGGAGATCATATGGAAGGGTTTAAGCTTTGTTGTTTGGGTATCTGAGATTGATGAAACATGGTATCCAGGCTACATCAAAAGTTCAAACGTCAGACATGTCTCAGTTTCTCCGGCGAGTCAATCCCCAGCTTCTGGTTCTCCGGTGATACAACCTCAACCATCGCAGGAAGAAAAGAGTGATTCTGGGAGCCTGGTAGATCCGGTGAACATTCCGGCAAAGGTAGACGAATCAACCGAAAAGACAAATGGGGGCGGCGAAAAGTCAGAAAACACGGGTTCCGAAGGGTTTCAGGGTGTAGGCATGTTGGAAGATGAGTCATCGGTTGAGATCCTCAACCAGGTCGAGGTTCCCGAGGCCGGTAAGATTAATGGAGGTGGGAACTTGGGAGACAACGTTGAAGTATTAATTTCGCATGCAGAGGTGGACGTGGGTAAACGTACTAGCCCAATTTAAGCAAATTGTGGGCCGGCCCAAGAAGCAAGTGACAAACTGGATACAACAACCCACAAAAAAAGAAAGAGAAACTTAATTGCTGATGTCAGGGACAATGCGTTGAAGCCCATCCCACAAGTTAGAAAAAACAGGGGTATTGATTTAAACGTCGAACTCTCAGATGAAACAAGATGGAACCCTAGGAAAAAATCGACAAAGATGAAATTCAGGATCATAAAAAATAAAAATCGAAGTAAACAAGTTCGAGTGTTGGAGGACTTCGGGGAAGAAAATGGTTACTCACTGGAAGATGATTTCGAATCGGATTGGGAAGAGGACGGCGATCCAGTTTCCGAATCTGTACCAGTTGCAGATCCAAAGAGTACATGTGTCTTTGCAGAAGTGAATTCAGGGCAAGCAGTAGACACGGAAGAAGAATGCAGAGGAACTGAAGAAATTGGGATTGCATTGGGATTGGATTTGTCGAAAAAACAAGAAACAGGTCGAAATATCATCATCGATGAAAGGGTGGATGCCAAATCCAAATAAACTGGACCTCACTAAATGTGAAAGGAGCCGGAGGGGCAGGCAAGGCGTCTCATGTCAAGAGTCTCATTAAAGAGAATAATGTGGGGTTTTTGGCTCTACAAGAAACACAACTTTGTAATATGTCGGAAGCGAAAATTCAGAAATTCTGGAACGTTTCGGCGATGGAATACGCAAAAATGGATGCTGCTGGAAGATCAGGGGGGATTCTCTCAATCTGGAATCCGGGTCTGTTCAAGAAAATTTTTGAGGTAACTGATCAAAACTTTGTATTGTTTAAAGGGGATCTGATTGGGGTTGGGTTGGAGATAACGGTGGTTAACGTATATGCACCGAACGTTGGTACGGAAAGAAGGAGGGTTTGGGATAGACTGTTATCTGTCACAAATAATATACAGGGGTTGTGTCTATTGATTGGGGATTTTATTGACGTTCGGGTCTCAGAAGACAGATTAAACTCTAATTTTGATAGCTGTAATGCGCTACACTTCCATAACTTTATTAGCACAGCAGGGTTATTAGAATACCCGATGGCAGGTAGGAGGTACACTTTCCTTTCGGGCGATGGGAAGAAAATGAGCAAGATCGACAGGGCTTTAGTCTCTAGTGAGTTCATGTCTAAATGGCCGAATGCGTCACTGAGAGCTTTAGAGCGGGTTATCTCGGATCATAGTCCTTTGATCCTAGCGACAATCAATACGGACTATGGCCTAACTCCATTTTGTTTCTTTAATAGCTGGTAGGATATCCCAGGAGTGGAAGAGGTGGTGAAAAAAGGTTTAGAGCATCAAACACCCGAAAGTTTCAAAGATCTGATTCTTGGTTCTAAACTTAAGGCTATTAAGGATGAAGTTAAAAAGTGGAGGAGAAACACAAAATAAGCGGAGGAAAAAGAATATACCGAAGTTACCAATCAGATTAAAGTTTTTAACGCGGCAGCGGAAGAGAGAGAGTTGGAAGAAAGTGAAATCAAAACATGGAGAGCCTGCAAAGTAAAGGTCAGGGAGTGGCTTTATAGGAAAGAAAAAGATCTCCAATAAAAAGCAAGGGTTAAGTGGATTCTGGATGGGGATGAAAACTCCAAATATTTTCATTCTATTGTAAATTGTAAGATGGCGAGTAGTAGGCAGAATGGGCTTTGGATTAAGGTGTATGGGTGTTCGACCCACAAACAATAATGAAATATATACAGGAAAGTTTGGGGAAAAAGTTCACTGAACCGAGCGAGTCGAGGCCGAGAATGTCATCAGTTGGCTTTGCAAAATTATCGGTCCCAGATGTGAACACATTGATTGCGGAATTTTCACGCGAGGAAGTAAAGAAGGTTGTATGGGATTGTGGCTCAGACAAGGCACCGGGGCATGACGGCATCACTTTTGCTTTGGTTAAAAGATTCTGGAATGATTTAGAGAAGTATGTGATGGATATGATGAAACAATTTCATATCCATGGATCTATTCAGAAGTCTTGCAGCGCTTCTTTTATAGCATTAATCCCGATGGTTAACGACCCTGTCTCATTATCAGATTTCAGGCCAATATCGCTAATTGGCATAATAAACAAAATTATTTCAAAAGTCTTAGCCAATCGGCTGAAGGGGGTCCTTAGTAGTATCATCTCACAGGAACAGTCCGCGTTTGTGGCCAATCGAAACATAGTGGACGGTCCCTTGGTTCTGAATGAAGTCGTATCTTGGGTGAAAAAACACAAGAAGAAGATTTTTCTATTTAAAGCGGACATCGAGAAAGCATACGACACTCTTAGTTGGAAATTCCTGATTACGATACTCGCACATATGGGGTTTCCTTCTAGATGGAAGACATGGATTATTGGCATCTTGTTCTCGGGCAAAGCATCTGTCCTTGTAAATGGAACTCCAACGGGCGAATTCCAATATAAGAGGGGTTTAAGACAAGGTGACCCGCTATCACCCTTCTCGTTCACTATTGCCATGGAACCGCTCCATATACTCATGGTTAGAGCAGTGAGTACCAGAATGTTCTCGGGTTTAAAATTACCTAACAATGGGTCGAATCTGTCTCACCTTTTCTTCGCAGATGATTCCATATTTGTGGGTGCATGGGAGGAGGGCAACTTGAAAACATTAAGGCGTGTGTTGAGGATTTTTCACATGATGTCGGGTTTAAAGGTTAACCACAACAAAAGCTTTCTGTACGGTATCGGGTTGAATGATGAAGATATTGGTAACATGGCCTCTGTCTTGAACTGTAAAGCCGGACATCTACCATTCACATATTAAGGCTTGAAAGTCGGAGCGAATGTGAATAGAGTGGTCAACTGGAAAGAGGTTATAGATAAGTTTAATAAGAGATTATCTAATTGGAAAGCAAAACTATTGTCATTCGCAGGGAGGATTACGCTCGTCAAGTCGGTTCTAGGCTCCTTACCAAATTATTTCTTATCACTGTATAAAGCTCTGAAGGCTGTCCTAAAAAAACTTGAAGGCATAAGAAGAAGGTTTCTATGGGGTGGGTGCGGAGCCGCGAACAAAATTCGATGGATGAAATGGGAGAGGATTGTGGCGTCTAAAAACATAGGGGGTCTAGGAATTGGTGGGATAAGAGAGATGAATCAGGCTCTTTTGCTGAAATGGAGGTGGAGGTATAAAGTAGACCCGAATCAAATGTGGGTCAAGGTTATCGAGGAATTACATAATAACAGGAGGAAATCACAAAGTGTTTCGGTAAAAAAATCAATAACAGGTGTATGGAAAACAATTATAGGGATCGAAGACGAGTTCAAGAAGGTAGGTATTGATGTGGCCCGTAACCTTAGGAGTAAAGTTGGCGACGGAAGTAAAACGATGTTTTGGCTGGATTCGTGGGCGTCTTCTCGGCCACTTAAAGATGAATTTCCACTCATATTCAGCATAGCTAAGGAAAAGAAGAATAGAGTAAAACAAAATTACAAGGTGAATAATGGGGGGATCTTATGGGATTGGAAATGGAATAGACTTCCTAGCACTGATGATGAAAGAACTGAATGGGGGATCCTAAAAACATTATTATTACACCATGTTTAGTAGGCGAGATGACGAGTCAAAATGCGCAACAGTGCATTTTACGATGAAAACGTTTTTAGGTTTTAAAACTTAAAATTTTGACACCAAATCAGTTTTATAACATGATTGGACAAGTTCAAACATATCTAACTCATCATTTCTAGTTTAGTGGTTTTTATGTAGTCGAAGTCGAGCGGTTCGACTACCGCTTTGACTTTCGAATCTGACCCGTTTGGACAATCTTAGGATTCGACCAAGCGCATTTTTTGTGACCATAGTATTATAGGGAATAACCCTCTGAGGTTATACCTTATGGTCATGTCATTTGGTTAGTTATATGACGAGTCAATTTTATGTTCTTTTAAATTGACGAAATGCCCTTTTGGCGTATAAAATGGTTTTAAGCATATAAGACCAAAGTTTTGACATCTAAAATGATGTTGCAACTTAATCAAACTTGTTTGACATATTAGACTCATCATAGGACTTATTTAGCCATCTGATCTTATAGTTACACTAACGACCCTTTAAAGTGGCGTAAACCACTTTAACGAGTCATAACGGGTCAAAGCACTTAGGAATCATTTCTAATCAGAATGTAAGGTCTAATAAACCATATTACACGAGGTCCTTCTCTCGTTTGGTTATTAAACCTCATTCTATTTGAATCCTCCGATTAAAGTCTCGACACACTAACATAGTTATCCGATACATTAGGACACACTTTAGCTTTGTTTATTCCCTTTGAACGAGGACACATACGCAATCCCAAGTGAGTACATAGCTCCCCTCTTTTACGTTTTCTAAATGTTTTGGGGTGACTCATATGTGCTAAACCGTTTTCAAGTTTTCAAAACAAGGTCTATGGTTTATATATAACAATACGATTTCAATAATGTGGTAAACTTGTTAGTGCATTATCCATAACAGGAATGACATTCATTAACTTTGGCCGAGCCGACCAGTAGTATGTTATGGTACCATAGGACTGACAATCCCGTTACCAGATTTCCCGGGGTTTGTTGGGAAGTTTGGGGAACGACAGAAGCTATATTTTTAACATACTCTTTGGTGGTGTGTTAGTCAATTTAAAGAGACCTATTGGTGGTCTAGATGAGACATCACAGGTTTGAATGTATTCATTAAAGAACGACCACAGTTTTCACAATCAAAACATGGACGATTTGTTTATACAAAATAAGGACGATTGGTTTATAATACGGATGATTGATTTATAACACGGACGATTGATTTATGACACGGATGATTGATTAATAACACAGACGATTGGTTTAGAACACGGACGATTGGTTTATAACACGGACGATTGGTTTATGGTAAGTAATTTAGATAACGAGACGGGTGTAATATGATAAAGCATGGTGGATACGCCGCTGGTACTTCCTATATACAAGTGCTTTTATTGTATTACATGTCGTAGCATTATCCAAATTACTTCAACAAGGACAAATGGTTTTTGAACGAGATACACAACGATTTTTCACTTAAAGATATAAACCATATAATGTTTTCTTTTAAGTCGATTTGTTAGACGGTTTTACAAAAGAAATGTTCTTGTCAAGATTCATGGCTACAAGGTTTTCTTTTACTTTTACTAACTTGTAAAGTTGGTTAAATATATTGCAATATCAAACACTTTTTGATTTCAAGGTTCTCACTCGTCGATTCTCGTAGTCGGACGAGGTATTGCAATATGAATACAAAGCCATGGATTTGACACACACAAAAGCTATGTATTCACCGGCTTTTTATGCTGACTGTCTTTTCACATATGTTTCAGGTTTGATCGTGTGTTGATTATGAACGCATGCTACATGTAGGATGGACTTGGGCCTTAGTCTACCTTAAAACTTGAAAGACAATAGTTTGTGTTTATTTGATTTGTTTCAAGACAATGTAATTCAATAATTCAATAAAACAAAACCTTATGTACCATGTGTTGTGAAACAATTTCCTGTAACGTGACTCCCTAATGTTTCCGCCGCGGTTTGTTGTATTACGTGATCAGGGTGTTGCATTTCCATTGTGTTTTTAGTTTGATAATCACTGTGTTTTATGTTATGTCCATCGTATAATACGAAACTAGGTTTTCTCATTGTGTTTTACATCATGTCCATGGTGTAATACGCAACTGAGTTTTTTTTTTTTTTTTTTTTTTGAAAAATATAACAATATTGTACTCATATTAAAGATAAAAAGACGCTCGATTTTATGGTATGATTTTTTTTTAAAACAAATGATATAAAAAAGTTATGGACTTTTAAAAAATGGGGTGGGGGATAGCATGTGACTTGCATGTGCATATTTTTTTTCCTCTTGTAGACAAAATTACCCTTCCCACTTGATTTCTCCTAGGACACTTGTCAATCTCTAGTGGCTTCTTACACTTCTTATTTTTAAATCATTTATATAATAACTCAACCCTTATACAATATAATTCATTTTATAATAATACGAATTGACACATTAAATATCGAAAAGGTTAAATTGCAATATACAAGTTTTTTTTTATCTTTATTTATGTTGTATTTGAGATTTGAAGTCTCGAACCTAAGACCTTCAAATCTAAGTGTACCTAAAGGCTTTTATCTTTGTCACTGGCACCAATCTCAATGGTAATTACAATATATAAGTAACACACATATAAGCAATCTATAAATCTCTAAATATTTCCTTATACCCCACATTTGTCGTCTTATTTGTAACATTTTTCATATTTAGCCAATGTTAGTAAGTTCACTTTGTGTCTTCTTTTTATTCTTGATTATGTCACACACAAACCGCCCATCAGCAAAAATCAGTTCTTTTAATTACAAACCAGCCATTATAGTGATTATGTTTGACTTTGTTGGTGCATATTCTGTGACAACAGCTTAGATTTGGTCTTTGGATATCTTGTAATTAGTCAAACGATAAACAGTTAGCGGGTTTAGCTTCGTATTAGTGAAATAATAGAGTTTAGGCCAAACAAAACCCAGTTGGGTCATAGGGGGACGAATTGGGCTTGCCCATGTAGGAAACCCTAACCCAAGTAGCAAACCTTGTGTTATATAAACAAGGTTAGGCTTTAGGGTTTAGGTTAATCAGCCAAAACAGATTTTGAGAGAGAGTAATTTCGTGAGAGCTATAGCCTTAGACGAAATTAGGGTTTGATTGATTGTAATACGTTTGTTTGATAATCAATAGAAACCCGGTTTGAAAGTAATTTCTGTTTCTACTCATTCTGTGAAATTCTGATCAAGAGGATTCCGCACTCTTGATTAGATTGACAATTCTGTGAAAGATCCATACATCAAGGGGACCTACAATTGGTATCAGAGCATTAGGCTCTTGAAGGGTCGGTTCAGAATTGTGATTGGAAGAAACAGGGATTTTTTCGAAAATTTTGATACCTGAAAAATTAGGGTTTCGAAATTTTTGGCTGGTTTGATAAGAATTTTCGAAATTTTGGCTGTTTTTGATATTCTGCTTTGTTTGATTGCTATTCTGGAAAGATTTTGTTGATTCTGGAAAAGTTTTCGGCTGATAGACTTGAAGATTCGAAGACTGTTCTTCGTGTTCTTCGTGTTTTTCGATCAGTTCTTCATATTTTTTGAAAATTTTGAGCTGATTAGGTTGTTTGATTTTGCAAATTTGTGTTGGAGAGGAGATAGAATCAAAAAGTTCAACAGATTAAGTTTCCTAATTTACTGGTTCAGCGAATTTAACAGACCGGCGAATTTGTGACTTGATATCTTGGTGACCAGCGAAATTGTTTGACCTGGCGAACTTAAAATCCAAAGGCGACTTTGGTAACCGTGTAATTGTCCACAGCGAAATTACCACGGTTTCAGCGACTTTACCAGTCGTCGTAATAGCGAAATTGACCAGCGAAGTTGACAGCGAAATTGACTAGCGAACTTGGCAGCAAAATTAACCTTTCAGCGAACTTTGACCAGCGAAATTGAACAAGTAACAGACCAGCGAATTTAATTGACTAAGCAGCGAAATTAATAGCATAATTAAAGTAGTGGAATCTTAGTTGGCAAGCGTCGATAAAATTTCATAGTTTTGCAAATAGAAATTGATCCGTAGCTCGTTTGACAAAACCGGCTGCACCGTTAAATTCCTTGCATTTTTAGGACATTATATACATTGGATTCGTCTTTTCGAGACGATTCTAACGGTGTAATTTGGTAACCACTGTTTTTGGAGAAATTCTGTACGGTTTTATCAGTCTGTTACGTTAAAATGTCGAACATGTCAAGTTTGAATGAGCTTTTGAGAATGGAGCATGAGGTTGACACTACCAACAAACTGCCTAAGATGATGAAGTTGGAAAAATTATTTGACATGGAACGATCGTTTTCAATCCTTCATTGAATATCAGGACACTCGCATGTGGATATTTATTGAAGATGGGTACACAAACCCAACACATGACTTTGAGGGCAGACCACGTAGAACAACCTATGTGAACATGCAAGAGGCTGACAAAAAGATGTATGAGGCTGAAAAGAGAGCCTTGGCTGCAATCAAAATGTCCTTACCTGATAGCATCAAGCATACTTTCAAGAAGTACATAAATTTAAAGGATATGTGGGATGCATTAGAGGAAAGATATGCGGGAAATGCAGATGTCAAGAAGAACAAAGTTGATATACTGAAGAAGCAGTTCGCTGTTTTCAAGTACATGAAACATGAGTCACTTGAGGACATCATCACTTGTTACTACCATCTGATGTCAGAAATGGAAAATTATGAGATCGATTGCTATACTGACGTAGAGAAGAATGACAAGCTGCTCGATGCCTTACCTACCAAGTGGGATATCTACACTCTCATGATCAAGGGAGAAGTAGATTATGAGACAAAAGAGCTTGAAGAAGTAGTTGGCAAGCTAAGAGCTTACGAGCTCAGTGTGAAGAAGAAAGACACTGGATATGATCAGGTTCAAGATCCAGCAATTTACAATGGGCTTACATCTTCTTCATCTCACAACACTTCTAGCGACTCTGCTACTGCGTTTCTATCATGTAAGAATGAGCAGGTCATAGTGAATGAAGATGGTGATGTTTGTTTTGTAGCTGCATCAGGAGGATCAACAGGAGCCAAGAGAACATCAACTTCTAAGCAGAGTAGTAGTGCTAAGTCAATGCCTATGAGTGTGAAGTCTGCTGAAGAACATTTGGCTCTACTTGGTTCGTTTGTTGCTTCTTATGAGAACTACATTCAGGGGAAGATATCTAATCCGGCTACTTTAGATGAAGATTATGATCAGATTGACCCTGATGATCTTGAAGAGATGGATTTGCAATGGCAAATGGCCATGATTTCTAGGCGAGTGAAAAGATTCATGAACAGAACAGGAAGGAAGTTTGTAGGGAGGACTATTGGTTTCGACAAGACCAAAGTGAGGTGCTTTAACTGTCAAAGTTATGGGCATTTCACTAGGGAAGGTCAAAAACAAAAGCAAGACACTTCGAGTCAGAGTTCAAACAACAGGAATGCATCAAACAATTCTAGCTCAAAGGCTTTGATCTCTACAGCACGAGAAGGTTCATATGATTGGAGTATTCATCTAGAAGATAACGAGAATGCCACTCAGGCATTCATGGCAGAGATTGTGCCAGTTGATGATGACGTAGCTACTGTGGGAGATGCTGAAGCCAAAGTGGATGCTGAGGTGAAGATAGAGAGCAAAGCTGAAGAAGAGAAGGGTGATCAAACAACAGATGCTGAAGATGAAAAGCAAAAGTCTGACAATGAAAGGGAAGCTGAAGAAAAGGATGCTAAGTGTTGGTGCACGAAATGTCTGCTGACTACGTCTTATCAAGTCTTGTGTCTAGATAGGTTAAACAAGTGTTCAAACATGATTAAATTAGGGTTGTTTAGGTTAGAAATGGTCCTGGCCGTTTGAAAATACCCTGGCCGTTTGAAGTTTGCTTGGCCGTTTGAACATGCTGGTCATTTGAAACATGTTCATTTGAACATGTTGGGTCTTGTTCAAACGGAAGGGCATGGGTCTATATATATTAGTTCATTTCAAACGGTCAGTAGAACAAATGTTTGTGTGTGTGAGCGAAGGTGCTGTCGGATTTCTGTTTAAATCATTGTAAAAGCTCACGATCAGTAATAGAAAGAAGAATTGAAAGGAATAAGCTGTTTTTGACTTGGTTTACTTTGATTCCGCCTTTGTAAACTGAGATGAACTACTTCTACTGACGTTTAAGGTCATCGGAACGGTCCAACAAGTGGTATCAGAGCTCAGGACGAGGAGTTCATACCAAATTCAGCTTCAAATCGCCGGATTATCTTACTTCTACCTTTCTTTTCTGATTTGAACTAGTTGTCACGGTTTAAATGGCTTGAAACGTTCACATATCAAACGAAATTCACTATTAACTAATCCTTGACAATTTGGAACTAAAATTCGACCTAAAACTTACCGAAATCATCGTGTCCGTTTGAAACTGTTCGAGAAAAGTGACGTCATCCGTTTGAAAAGGCATAGTCCGTTTGAACGTATCGTTTGAAACTGATCATATCGTTTGAAAACAAACTGATCGTTTGAAAATGAAGACCGTTTGAAATTGTCGTTTGAATTTGAACCATATTGTTTGAAGTGTAACCGTTTGAATCCATTCCGTTTGAAGGTGGTCGTTTGAATACCTGTCGTTTGAAACTATTGTTATTTCAAACGGAACAGCCCATTCCGTTTGAAAACAATCAGTTCGTTTGAAACCACATCGTTTGAACCATTCCGTTTGAACAGGTTCCGTTTGAATCTGATATTTTCAAAAATCAAAATTTTTCTAAGTGTTGTCTGATTTTACAGGTACATTCACGATGGATGATATTTTCTTGAACCCGTTCAGCGACATGTACGCATTCACGGGAAATTCTGGAAACAATGATACGTCTTCGAGCAATACGAACGAGGATCCACCGAAAGAGAAAAAGAAAGAAGCTTGGGAGTCGGAGACCGCATTTGGTACATTCAACAAACCTCCGAAGCTGATGGCTATAGAAGACTATAGTAGGTAGTCTACAAATTTCGAAGACTGGCTGATGGCATTCGCATTTGCAAGTTGGAAAAGTATGAAAAACGGATATGCAAATGGAAAGAAGAATGGTGAAGCATTGAGATCAGCTGAAGAAATTGAAGGATTTGTAGCCGAGCAAAAGTGTGTGGCTTTACTGTTTCAGTCGGTGCGGGAGAACATCATTTCGTTGATAGACTACTCCAATGCAAAAGATTTATGGGAAAAACTCAAAAAGAAGTGTCTAGGAAGTAAAGAGATTGTAAAAAATAAAACGAAACTTCTTAGAAAAGAGTTCGACTTGTTTGGTTGTCTTAAAAATGAATCGGTTTGCAAAATGATTGAAAGGTTCGGTCATCTGAAGTTGGAACTTGCACGGCATAAAATCACGTATTCTGATGAAGAACTTGTTGACAAACTGTTCGATTCATTACCAGATGAAGTAGATTGTAGATATTACGCATTGATGTTGAAGAACACTATTGCTCCTGAAAATTTGACTCCAGATTTGGTGATTGAGAGACTTGAAAGTCATGAGCTAGAACTGAAGAAAACACATAAAGTCAATCACTCATCTTATCAGCAAAACCTGGATCTGTACTATCCGAAAAGCTTGATGCCGAAAGCTGCTTCACCTAAAACTGCATTTACTGCTGAGAATGTTTCTTCAGCAAGCAAAGAAAGTCAAAGCAGTCCAAGCAGTGAAAGCCACAATGGTTATCACAGTGGATCTACGTCTTCTGCAAATCGTTCTGATGCGAAGTTTTCCTGCAACATCACGATAGATTTGAAGAACGCACAGAATTTTGATGAGGAGTCGGCTAAGCAACAGATGGTTTTCTTGGCATCTGTGTTGGAATCATATGAAGGGTTGGTGGCTGGTAAGATCGGGAATACAAATCTGACAAAAGAAGATTACGATCAGATAGATCCCGAAGAAATGGAACTGATCGACATTCGTTGGGCGATGGCAAGTGCAGTTCGACGTGCACAACGCTTCATGGAGATTACTGGGAGAAAAACGATCGGTGATCCGTCTACAAAGTTGGGGTTCGACAAATCCAAGGTGACGTGCTTTAAGTGTAAGCAGAAGGGTCACTTCAAGCGGGAATGCAGAAATGCATATGTTGATGAGTCGGAGAATCCGTTTCGAGATGATTACTACAAAAAGGCAATCTATCATCAAAATAAATCTTAGCCGCCGAGATTGAAGCAGACTGAAGATAACAGAGACAAATCAAGGGCTCTTGCTGTGATTTACGATGATGAGGGGTACGATTGGAGTAAGGAAGTTCTACCAGAAGAAGATGCGGTGGGTTACGCATTCATGGCGAATGATGATGAACCGATTTTGTGGTTAGATGATCGTACTGACGAGCAGAAGTACTGTTATCGAAAAATGATTGCTGAAAACAGAATCTTGAGGATCTCTCGCATTTATCTGGAAGCAAGAAGAGCAAATAGATGGGATCCAGACAGAGAATGCTACCTTGATCAGTATGGAAACATTGCGATTGATGACAGCACACTCGATATGGAAGCCATCATCAAGGGGATAAAAGAAGATGATGAGTACTGGCAGCACAAGTGGTGGGGAACGCCAACAGAGAAGATGATTGAAGAAGAGAAAGAGAAGAAAGAAAAAGAAGAGTTTGAGAAAGCAAAGCAGATTGATACTGGCTTGATTGATACTACGCAGGAGTTGACAGCAGAGAACCTGGGAAAGATGGCTGACAAGGTGCTGGCTGTGAAAGCACTTGAGGTAGACCCTAATTCTGTTACTGAGTCAAAGGGGCTGGTCAGTCAAAGTGTGTCAACAAATGCGTCAGGTAACAAGATTGATGGAAATACTGACTACAAAAATTGCACCAAACAATGCAATTTTTGTAGCACTGTCACGTATCTTAACAATGAGAAAATCAAGAATCTGACAACGAAAGTTAAAAGTGTTGAAGATCAGATTCTCGGTCGTGACAAAACCGTAAAAGCTTCAACTGAACGGATTAAAGAATTAATGGTTCAAATTGAAACTGATAAAATTGAACATGAGAAAGTTAAACGTGAAAATGAAAAGTTAATTCTTGAAAACCGTCAAATTTCTGAAAAGTTCGAAAAACTTAAAAGTATTGTGAAAGATAGTGATGATCGAAATGGCAAGACATATAAAGAAAATGAACATCTAAGAGCTGTGGTAAGAATAAACGAATAATCAATTAACGAACAACTGGATGAAATTGCTAAACTGAAACTCAAAGTTTCAAGAAGCTGAAATTGAAAACGAACGAATTCAGTTGAAGTTAAACAGCTATAGCTCAGCAAGCTTTGTTTTGCAGCATATTGTTCCCAAACCCATAGGGAAAAAAAAAGCTGGCGAGGATGTGTTTTCTGATGGAACGGGTGTAGGTTTTCACAAAGTTCCACCGCCAGTTTTGGATAACTACACGAAAAAGCAATCTAGTTTGGTGGAAATTGAGGAAGAAAGTGATGTTAAACTTCCTGAGAACATTGATGTCACGTTCACGTCTTCCGATAACGAGGGTGTCCAAAATGATGTGGTGAAAAGTGTGGTAGACAAAGTGCTTAAACCGAATTGTGACACTTCAGAGGAGGATGGGTGTTTCTTGGATAAATACATTCCGAAACAAAAGTCCAAGAACAACTTAGATGAAGAGTCAAACCTTGTCATGTACAAGATGATGGGTTCGGATAAGTTGTTTTCGGATTCAGAGTTTCCGATAGAGAATGTAAACTTGAACAAATTGACAAATGTTTTCAAACTGGTTGAAGTCGAGTTGTCAGCAGTGAATAATTTGAGTCGAAAGAAAGATAGGGTTTATAACAAGAAATCTGTTAATCCACCGCGTTTTTACAATAACAACAGAAACAACTGGTCGGGTGGTTATCAGGGTGGTAAACCGTATCAGAAAAAGAATGTTCCAAACCAGAGGTTTGTTGAAAAGAAAAAGTTTGTGAACAGTTCAAGTTCACTTGCTGATGAAGAAAAAGAATTTTTTTCAAAAACAAACAAAGAATTTTTTGAGAAGAGAGCTTCACAGGCTCAGTCTAAAGGCACGAGTCGGGTAGCTGATACTCGTACTTGTTTTAGATGTGATAAAGTTGGTCACATTGCACGAAAGTGTACTTATGTGAAGCCTAAGACTGAAGCTGTGAAAGTTCAACAGAAGAAGGATGATGTGAAGGGTAAAGCACCGATGATTGTTGAGAAAAGGGTTGTTTAAAAGAAGAATGTTAAAATTGACAATTTAAAAGTGAAAAAGGAACCCGTAAAGAAGTTGGTAACTCAAAACGGTAAATTTTACAAAAGGGTTGCAGTAACTCAACAGGCATGGAAACCAAAAATTGAATCAAAAGTTGAGAAGAAAGTTTCAACTTCTGAGGTGAAAAAGGCTGAAGAATCAATTACGGTTTATTATGATGCAAATTTTCCACCTCTCAAGGCTGAAAATTTCAAAATTCAAATTGCGAGAGTCAAGGTTGCACCTAAGGCTGATGAGGCCTGGGTGGACTCGATGTTTGACTAAACAGTTTGAATTGCCGGAGCTTCCTGGTTAGCGAAGCATGAATCGGCATCTTTCTTGAAGTTGTTTAAGTGATGATTTGTTATGTGCAGGATCTTCCAAAACTTGTATCCAGGTGGATCATGGATAGTGGAGCATCGAGACATATGACAGGGAAGACCGCATTACTGTATGATGTGAGAAACATTAACGGTGGTTATGTGGGTTTTGCGGGTAATCAAGGAGGAAGAATCATAGGTGAAGGAACGTTATCGAATGGCATTGTAACGTTTGAGAGAGTTAACTACATTGCTGAGCTGGAGAACAACCTGCTGAGTATCTCCCAGATCTGTGACAGAATGTATACTACTCATTTCACCGACAAAGAATGTTTGATTTTGAAACCGGGATTTGTGGTACCTGAGGAATGGATCATCATGCGGGCACCAAGAGTCAATGATATGTACGTGTTGGACATGAGCGTCGCTACTACAACCACGGGTCAGGCTCATTGTTTTGTGTCCAGAGCAACGGAGAAAGAATCAAGGTTATGGCACCGAAAGATGGGGCATATTCACTTAAGGAAAATGAATCACTTGGTGCATAACGATTTGGTCACAGGAGTGCATGTTAAAGGTTTTCATCTGGAAGGGGAGTGCATAAGTTGTGTCAAAGGCAAACAGAAGAAAAAGTCACACCCTACAAAGCAAGTCAATTCAGTTTCAAGACCATTGGAACGACTTCACATGGATTTGTTTGGTCCAGTGAATGTCAAGAGTATAACAGGAGATTCCTACTGTTTGGTCGTGACTGATGATTACTCCAGATTTTCTTGGGTTATGTTTTGAAATCCAAAGACGAAACGTTTGACAGCTTGATAGCATTGTTTAAGAAAATTGAGAATCTGTACCAGAGGCCGATTTGTAGAATTCGAAGTGATAATGGTACTGAGTTCAAAAACAATAAGATGGAAGAATTTTGTGATGAAAGAGGTATACTGCATGAGTTTAGTGCTCCGTACACTCCGCAGCAGAATGGAGTTGCAGAACGCAAAAACCGGACTCTAATCGAGATAGCCAGAACGATGCTTGCAGACTCTAAGTTACCAATTAATTTCTGGGCTGAAGCTGTTTCTGCTGCATGCTATACTCTCAACAGAGTTCTTACTGTAAAGAAGTTCAACAAGACGTGTTTTGAGCTACTCAATAAACGCAAGCCGAATTTGAAGTATCTAGAACCGTTTGTGTCACCCTGTACGGTGATAGAGCCTAATGGCAAGTTTGGTTCAAAGAGCATTGAGGGAATTTTTGTTGGATATTCAAGTCCTACACGGCGTGTCTTTGTTCCAAGCGAGAAGCGGATTATTGATGCAGCGAATGTTGAATGTCAGGGGTACGCTATGCTGCCACAGAATCCTGGTGATTCATGGCGATATCATTATGATAAACTTTGGGATTCGTTTGACATGAGGGAAGAATCTGAGGAAGAAGAAGATTTCTTTGATGAGCTGGATATTTTGCGAGAGTATGAGTCGCAGCTCAGGTTCCCAGCGGAGTATTCTAGAAGACCTCGGGAAACTTCAAATGACGATGAAGCAGGTCCTAGTAATGCTGGTGAACATGATGATGAAGTTGCTCCTGGTAATCAGTCGGAGGTGAATGATGATCAAGAAGCTGATAACATGCCAGTATTTGATCATGGTGATTCAGATCTTGAGGGGGAGCAGATCCAGTTGACAAGTCAAACAAACCAAGTTGGTGAACAAGATGCAGATCAAAATGTTACTAATCTGGAGGGAAATGTAGATGTTCCAAGCGAAGTGATGCCGCGAACTCTTTCTTATCATCCAGAGGAGTTGATCATAGGGCAATTGCAATCGGGCGTTCGCACGAGACGTCAAATTGACCAGGGCTTTACATGTTTTTATTCTACAGTAGCACCTTTACAAACTGAATTTTCATTAAGTTGTTTTATTTCGCAGATTGAACCGAGAACTTACAAAGAGGCGCTTACTGAAGACTCTTGGGTCATAGCAATGCAAGAAGAGTTAAGTCAGTTTGAAAAGTTGGGGGTGTGGAAGTTAGTGGATTTGCCGGATGGTCAAAGAAAAATCAATACAAAATGGGTTTTCAAATGTAAGAGGGACGACAGAGGAGTGGTTGTAAGGAACAAAGCTCGACTCATTGTTCAGGGCTTTAGTCAATAGGAGGGGATTGATTTTACAGAAGTCTATGCTCCTGTCGCACGACTAGAGGCTATCAGAATTTTCCTAGCATTTGCGTCTTGGAAGAATTTCAAAGTATATCAGTTGGATGTGAAGTCAGCGTTTCTTTATGGGAAGGTCAAAGAGGAGGTTTATGTTGGTCAGCCGCCGGGCTTCACTGACCCAATCCACAAAAATAAAGTTTATCTGTTGGACAAAGCGTTGTATGGTCTACATCAGGCGCCGAGAGCCTGGTACGAGACTTTGTCTCAACACCTACTCGTTAACCAGTTTATTCGTGGAAAAGTGGATGCCACTCTCTTCACTAAAGTCGTTGATGGTCATCTTCTGATAGTACAAATTTATGTGGACGATATAATTTTGGGGTCAACAAATGAGAAATTGTGCAAAGATTTCGAACAGGTGATGAAGCAGAAATTCGAAATGTCATCAATGGGGGAGATGAAATTCTTTCTGGGTTTACAAGTTGAACAACTACCTGAGGGAATTTTCATTCATCAAACGAAGTATGTGCATGATATTCTAGAGAAATTTGGAATGTCAAGTTCTACTCAAGCTGCTACCCCACTTGCGACTAATCATGGGATTCACCCAGATCTCACCGGAGACAGGGCTGATGAAACGTTTTACCGTTCCATGATAGGTTCTTAGATGTATCTGACTGCTTCACGTCCTGATATTATGTACCCAACGTGCCTCGCAGCAAGATTTCAGTCTAACCCAAGAGCATCGCACATGATTATTGTCAAGAGGATATTACGTTACCTGAAAGGTACTCCTTCATTGGGGTTATGGAATCCTAGGAAAGGCGATTTTACGCTCGAAGGGTATTCCGATTCGGATTTCGGATGCTGCAAAATCAACGCGAAATCAACAACTGCAGGATGCCAGTTCTTTGGTCCTAGATTGGTTACCTGGCAGTGTAAGAAACAAACATCTGTGGCGCTATCTACATGTGAAGCGGAGTATGTTTCTGCTAGCAGTTGCTGCTCTCAGATCCTGTGGATACAACAACAGATGCGCGACTACGGTTTGCAGTTTCTTAACACACCTCTGTTTGTTGATAATGAGGCCGCAATTAATATCACTAAAAATCCAGTACATCACGCTAAAACTAAACATATAGAAATTCGTCATCACTTTATTCGCGATTGCTTCGAGAAAAAGTTGATACGAATTGAAAAAATCCACACTGACAAACAAAAAGCTGATTTGCATACCAAAGCTTTTGATAAAAATCGGTTTCAATATTTGTTAAAACTTAATGGTATGAAATTGATTTCAGTGTCGGATGGGGTTGTGAGCGTTGATGAGAGTACTGTTGCGGATGAAGACGAGAAACAATCTGCAATGGTTTGTCGCTTTTTTACATGTTTTGGTATTTAGGGGGAGATAGCTAGTTGTACATAGTTATACTTTCAGAAAATACAAAAACAGTAAAAAATGCAAAAATACAAAAACAGTAAAAAATGCAAAAATACAAAAACATGATAAAATTGAAAAAGAGCTTGTGTTTATAGGGAAAATGATAGTACATCAGCTAGACAATTACAATATGCTAAAGATTTGGAAAGACAAAATGAGTTAAACAGTCTCACTAACGATGTGTCGATAGGTTTTCGTACATTTAGTAAATTTATTCGGGATATAAACCTAAAAATTCAAACTTGTGAAATTCGTGGGGAACACTACTTGGATATATAGGTAACCCCTGAAATCTCGTTTGAAAGGTCCTATATTCTGAGATACTAGGTCTTTATACTCAGTGATATCTGGGGTATTATTCCGGGACTTCTGCTGTATGGAAGTACTGACCTAGTCCCCGAATAATACTTTCTGCAAAATGCTTGAAACAAAGCATCGCCCTCAGCAAGCCGATGAAACAATAAAATTGATAGTCGCTGCTGTTGTAATTAAAAGATCCTCTAAAGGGGACACA
Organism: Helianthus annuus; assembly: GCF_002127325.2. Taxonomy (NCBI): domain Eukaryota; kingdom Viridiplantae; phylum Streptophyta; class Magnoliopsida; order Asterales; family Asteraceae; genus Helianthus; species Helianthus annuus. The sequence goes on from NC_035443.2 coordinate 120,091,476, forward strand.
CCAAAAGTCGAGCCGTCATCTCTCTGCTGAACGGAAGTTCTGACCTGAGCTCTCACGGTTTCGCAGCTAACCCCTTACAGATATCATCTGTGGTATACTCACCTGTAAGACTGAATATCTGGGATTCTGGATACGGGAGTATATTCAAGAGGTGGGACGCATGAATTGAACTAATTTCTTAAGACACGTAAACTGTATCCTGAATAGATTGAAGTTTGTGTGAGAATTTAAGATGGATCAGTATATCGACAATCGAGGTGAATTGTTTAAGTCTGAGTATGTAATGCAGCTTAACGGTACTAGTAATTTGTCTGAAAAGCTGATATGATTCCCTGACACGCTCAACCAAAAATAAGTTTGTAAATATTTTACTTTTGTAGTTTAAGTTTTCTGTTATTTCATTTCTTAGTTTAGAACACATTAAAATCCAAAAAGATTTTATTTCTGCTTTATTTTAGACAAACCAGAGTAGAAAGTTGATTGTCGGATTCTAGAAAGATGAAGCAGATGCAGGAGATTCTGAGCTGAAGAATGAGGAGAGCTTATATTGTTGGAAATTTGTTTGTTTTCTGAGTCTCAAACAAGTTCATTAACTTGATACTTGTTATTTTTAGAAAAAGTTGAAAATGATTTTACTAAATCAGTTTAATTCGTCAAAAGATCAACCAGGGTCATTAAATTGAACTTGGTAGATTAATCAAGTGATCAGGGTCATTAATTTGAACTTGAAAACTTGAGTGGAGTTCAAACAAAAGGAATGCATCAAACAATTCTAGCTCAAAGGCTTTGATCTCTACAGCACGAGAAGGTTCATATGATTGGAGTATTCATCTAGAAGATAACGAGAATGCCACTCAGGCATTCATGGCAGAGATTGTGCCAGTTGATGATGACGTAGCTACTGTGGGAGATGCTGAAGCCAAAGTGGATGCTGAGGTGAAGATAGAGAGCAAAGCTGAAGAAGAGAAGGGTGATCAGACAACAGATGCTGAAGATGAAAAGCAAAAGTCTGACAATGAAAGGGAAGCTGAAGAAAAGGATGCTAAGTGTTGGTGCATGAAATGTCTGCTGACTACGTCTTATCAAATCTTGTGTCTAGATAGGTTAAACAAGTGTTCAAACATGATTAAATTAGGGTTGTTTAGGTTAGAAATGGTCCTGGCCGTTTGAAAATACCCTGGCCGTTTGAAGTTTGCTTGGCCGTTTGAACATGCTGGTCATTTGAAACATGTTCATTTGAACATGTTGGGTCTTGTTCAAACGGAAGGGCATGGGTCTATATATATTAGTTCATTTCAAACGGTCAGTAGAACAAATGTTTGTGTGTGTGAGCGAAGGTGCTGTCGGATTTCTGTTTAAATCATTGTAAAAGCTCACGATCAGTAATAGAAAGAAGAATTGAAAGGAATAAGCTGTTTTTGACTTGGTTTACTTTGATTCCGCCTTTGTAAACTGAGATGAACTACTTCTACTGACGTTTAAGGTCATCGGAACGGTCCAACACTAAGTATAAAAGAATGGAAGCTCAGCTTGCGGCTCTCATGGCCAACCTTGACAAACAAACAGGAGAGGTAAAGTCTAATTCTGTGTGTTTAAAATGTCGTGAACTACAGGGTGAGGTTGACAGGTTGTCCACACAAAACCAAAGTTTGGTAAGCGAAATGTCTAACGTTAAAGAATCAAACTTTTTTTTCTAAAAGAAGGGAATCTTTATACTTGAAGAAAATAAAAGGTTATGAAAGTGAAATTGAAGCTGTAACCTGCAAATTAAATGAAAAACTTCAAGTCATAGACTTAGCTCATGAAATGATGGCTGAGAAAACAAAAGAGATTTCTGAAAAATGCAAAGAGTTGTCAGATGCACAACTCAAAATTGTTGAACTTGAAAAGAAATTAAGTCAATTCAGGGACTCTACTTTTGTTATGAAACACATGATGGGTGGGTTAAAGAAGAGTAATGACAAGACTCGTTTGGGATTCAAGGGCTTTAATGAAGTCTCACCTCCTCTTAGTCATGATTATTCATTCTTACCTGATGAAGATGAGCTAACAAATTTTATGACAACAGCACCAAGTAGTTCCACATCAAGTCAAGGAAACGTGTTTGAGAGTGATGATGCTAAGAAGGATAATAACAACAAACCTGTTTTGAAAAAGAAAACTTCACATCCTAAGAATAACAATTCAACTTTTGTTAAAAAGATTAATTTTGTTCAAGGAAGTGACATGAAAAACGAAACAGCTGTTATTGAAAAAGAATCAAATGTAGAGTTTGCAAAAAATAAGAACATAGAAAAATCCGAAACTAAGCAAACTAAAGAAAATCCTAACAAGGCATCATCATCATCATCTGATGAGGAATCTGGTTCAAAGACTTCAGCTAAGAAGTCTTCGAAAAGGAGATCGTGCTTCAAGTGTCACACAAAAGGACATGTAGCTAGTTGCTGTCCTAACAAAAAGAATGATGCACAAGTTAATGAGAGAAAGAGAGAAAAATCACCTGAAAGGATAGGTGATAATGAGGAGAAAGTTGCAAATTCTCCAAAGAAGTCTGCTTGTAAGCAACCAGAGAATGTTGCTGTTGGTGTAGATAAGGCTGAAAAAGGAACTCCACAAGTTCCTCGTTTTCAAAGAAATCAACCAAGATTTCCGCCTAAATCTCCACCAGGCAGATATGAGAGACCTAGAAGCAGTTCACCAAGAATGAACAATTATAATTCTAATAATTTTAGAAGTCAAGGGCAATATTAAAATCCATACCAAAATAATGGTGGTCGAACTTTTTATAACAATGGCTTTAGAAATTATAACAATCAAGCTTCTTGGAATCAAAATTTTCAAAGGTCAAATAGTCCAAACACATATAGGAACCCTCAGGACCAAAGACCTAGTGGAAATCAAAATCAAATTCCATCAACAGACCTGAGATCCAAGACTCTAGTTAGGAGTAATGGATATTGGATGGATGTTCCAGTAGTTGGTGAATTTGGACGACCCAAGACTATTAAGGCTTGGGTCCCCCAATCTAACTAATTTCTTGGTTGGTGTGTGCAGGAGCTGCTAAGGAGGATTATCAACTTATGGTATGTTGATAGTGGCTGCTCCAGGAACATGATGGGGGATGCGAGATTGTTGACTGAGTTTGAAGATTATGATGGTGGACATGTGAATTTTGCGGGTGCTAAAGGTGGTAGAATTACAGGACGAGGAAAAGTGACCAATGGGAAGATCACACTGTACAAAGTGAATTATGTTGAGCAACTTAAACACAATCTGATGAGCGTGTCACAAGTCTACGACAAGGGTCACTCGGTCCATTTTACCAAGAATGAAGCATTAGTGTTGAAACCAGGTTTGGAGATTCCGGACGATTGGATAGTGATGCGAGCGCCAAGGAGAAATGACACTTATGTCATGGACATGGGTGCTAAGGATCCAACTATTGTGGTGGCGTGTTTACTATCAAAAGCATCTGAAGCTGAATCGATGCTGTGGCACAGACGCATGGCGCATATTCACTATTGAAAAATGAATTATCTTGTTAAAAATGAATTAGTGAAAGGTGTTCCAATGCAGAGGTTTCAAGTGGAAGATTAATGTTTACCCTGTCGAAAGGGAAAACAACATAAGAAACCTCACAAATCAAAAACAGTAAATTCCATAGATGCCCCTTATTAATTACTTCACATGGATTTATTCGGTCCAGTGAACGTGAGGAGCATAGGTGGAAAGTACTATTGTCTTGTTGTCACTGATGATTACTCACGTTATTCATGGGTTTTCTTTTTAGGTACAAAAGATGAGACAGCAGAGATGTTGATAGATCTTTTTACAAAATTGGAAAAACGTCCATGATGCAAAGATCAAGAGGATAAGGAGTGATAATGGCACGGAGTTCAATAATCGTATTCTGGATCTCTATTGTCTTCGTAAGGGAATTGAACATCAATATTCTGCTCCTTATACGCCTCAACAGAACGGAGTCGCTGAGAGGAAAAATAGGACGTTGATTAAAGCAGCTAGGACGATGCTTTCAGATTCAAAGCTACCAGTTCTTTTCTGGGGAGAAGCTGTGAATACAGCTTGCTACGTCCTAAACAAAGTTTTAACTGTTAAACGTTTTAACAAAAATTTGGATTACCCTGCACCATTGTGCGAAATAAAGATAAACAAAAAATCGGTGAGGTGGCTGACGATGGCTACTTTCTAGGTTACGTGCCTGGCACACCGAATAAAAGAGTTTTTAATCTAAAAACTGGTAAAATTGAGGTTGTTTTTAATGTTGAAATTACTTCATACAAACCTCAACAATCAACGAATGGACCTGCAATATTATATGATTATGAAAGTGTTTTTAAATCATTTAATATTCCTGAGTTTTCCAATGCAGATGAGTCTCAGTTGATTCAAACAGTGATAAATGAAGATGATGAAGGTGAGTTCATGCCTAGATCAAATGTTGATATGACGGATGCTCCAGAAACTTCCCAAAGTGCTGCTGATACAGATTCAAGCGATAGTGAACCTGAACCCAATCAGGGGGAGGATTTCATTAATCCGTTTGCAAATCAGAATATTCAGGGGGAGTTTGGATCAAACCTGGGTGACAATCTAGAAGTCGATGTTGTTGCTACTACACGAGCAAATAGAGATCATCCAGTTGACATGATACTTGGAGATCCTACTGCAGGTGTTCAGACGAGAAGAAGCATAGCAGCGAATTCTTGTTTATTTGTGTCGATTGAGAAGACTGGGATTGTGAACGAATGCTTGTATAGTTGTTTCATTTCTCAAGAGGAGCCGAAGAACATTCATATGGCTCTCAAAGACAATTCTTGGGTTGAAGCTATGCAAGAGGAATTGGCCCAGTTTGCAAAGTTGAAGGTTTGGGAGTTAGTTGACCTTCCTAAAGGTGAAAGAGAGATTGGCACTAAATGGGTATTTAGGTGCAAGAAGGATGAAAGAGGGATAGTAACACGAAACAAGGCTCGATTAGTTGTCAAAGGTTTCAATCAGCAAGAAGGGATTGATTACAATGAAGTGTTTGCACCAGTGGCAAGGTTGGAAGCAATTCGGTTGTTCCTAGCCTTCGCAACATTCAAGGGCTTCAAAGTTTACCAACTAGATGTGAAGAGTGCGTTTCTTTACGGGAAAGTCCAAGAGGTGGTGTATGTCTCACAACCAGATGGGTTCGTTGATCAAGATTATCCAGATCGGGTGTACAAACTTGATAAGGCTTTGTATGGATTACATCAAGCTCCCAGGGCTTGGTATGAGACACTTTCTACACATCTGATCAAGAATGGTTTTGAAAGAGGTCAGATTGACAGTACACTGTTCATCAAGAGGAAGAAGGAAGATTTTCTGCTGGTACAGGTGTACGTGGATGACATCATCTTTGGGTCATCAGATGAAAACATGTGTAAAGAGTTCGAGAAGGTGATGAAGAGCAAGTTCGAAATGAGCGCTATGGGTGAGCTGTCTTACTTTCTGGGATTACAAGTTGAACAGAAGGACGATGGGATGTTTATTCATCAAACAAAGTATGTGTATGACATTTTGAGTTGGTTCAAAATGAATGATTGCTCAACTTTCAACACACCCATATGTGAAAATCACAATCTTGGCCCAGATCATGAAAGTACTGAAGATGTTGATCCAACTCAATACAGGGCGATGATTGGTTCTCTAATGTACTTGACTGCTTCAAGACCCGACATCATGTTTGCCGTATGCTTGTATGCCAGATATCAGGCTAATCCAAAAGAGTCACACATGAAAGCAGTGAAGCGTATTCTTCGTTACTTGAAGGGGAAACCTAAACTTGGGTTGTGGTATCCAGCTGATAGTGATCTGAATTTTGACACTGACTCAGACTTTGGAGGATGCAAGTCTAATAGAAAGTCTACAACAGGTGGTTGTCAGTTCTTAGGAGGCAAGATTGTGTCTTGGCAATGCAAGAAGCAATCTTGTGTGTCTACCTCTACGTGTGAAGCTGAATAAATATATTGCTGCGGATAGCTGCTGCTCTCAGGTTTTCTGGATACAACAACAGATGCGCGATTACGGTCTGGATTTCACTCATACTCCTATTATGACAGACAATAATGCCACAATTTCCATAACAAATAATCCCGTGAAACACAGTCGCACAAAACATATTGACATTCGTCATCATTTTATACAAGATTGTGCTGAAAAGAGACTAATTGAATTACATCGAGTCGACACGCAAGATAACCTGGCAGATCTTTATACTAAAGCATTTGACAGGGCTCGCTTTGAACATTTAGTCGAACTCAACGGGATGAGGAATCCTGAATAACTGGTTTTTCATAAGAATTTTGTAAATAGTTTACTGCTTTTCTTAAAAATAAAAAATACAAAAACATTAAAAAATCAAAAACATAAAAAAATTAGAAAATCAAAAATGAGTTATCACTGTGTGAAAAAGAAGAAATGATAGTACATCAGCAAGTTAGACTGTCACACTGAAACTGAAATTAAATTGCTTAAGTGTGATAGCAGCTTCATCATACGATGTACCAGTAGGCAAAAGCATGAAATAATCAACTTACCAATGTGATATAAACCTAAATGAACTGAATATGACTGGGGAACACATCAGTGGTGTATGGTTTAATGACCTTAAATCTTGCGTTGATAGATTGCCAAAATCTGAGGTTTTGGGTCTTTATACTGTTATTTCATCTGGGGATATCAGGGTTGTCCTTCTGCTGCATCCAGATACATGCTGACCTAGGCACAACCAGGATATCTTAAAAGAGCTAAAAATGCCAAAACCCTGAAAATGAAGAAGCTCTCCTAGAGAGTCATTCAAAATGTGCAAAATGCATAAATCGTACCAAAAATGGTATTTGTCTTAGCCCTCGTTAGATATTTTGGTCTCTTTGCTGTACGGAAGTACTGACCTGATCACCAATTATCTATCGTTGGAAAACAAAACGGATGAATTCAGTATACTCACTTACTACAATGAATCTTTGTGCATACCTTGATCGCGGGGGTATATCCTGAAGTGGGACATACTAGTATATCAGTAATTAAAATTACCTTAATGTCTCATACGGTAATGGTACTTGAAATGTTCATGCATTTTGTTTAAGTGGACAAACATACTGGTAATCGTCTTGGACTGCTGTTCACGAAAAATTAAATAAAGAATTATCTAAATGTGTGAAACAGTTTGATTGTGCTGATATGATCTTCTTACCGGTGATTCTCACAAAAATAGAGTGTTTATTGCTTTTTCTTATTTACTTGCTTTCAAAAAATATAAAAATCCAAAAATAGTGTCTTTTTCTGTTAAAATTCTGAATGTACGGAAAACTGTTATTCTTGGAGGAATTGTTATTGATAGGGGGAGACGGTGTTAGAAAGTGAATTCAAAATCTTAAATCAAATAGGGTCTTGTGTGTTGGACAAAAGTTTTGCGTGTTGGTAATAAATTGAAAATGCTTAATCTGTGATACAGTTTAACTATCTCTTGAAAAATAATAATTTATTTAACTATGTTGAAAAATTCTTATGGTTTCTCGAGATGTTTGTTTTATAGTATACAAATTGAAGCAGTTTGTTGCTGAGAAGTTGCTGTGAAGATGAGAGTTTGATTGGATGCATGGTAGAACCTCCTTTCTACATTACAGACAAAGTTGAAGAGTTTGAAGATTGCTTTGCAAATGCTAAAGTGGAGTTTACTCAAGTGCTAACGTTTTGAAGATTTGGTGATTGGATGCATCAGCTTAGGGGGAGTCTGTTGCTGACAGAAGCTATTGAAGCTGAAGTTATCCAAAGACCAAAGACAGTGCAAGACTACATGAAGATTGCAAGAAGACTGAAGACAAAGTTATTTTATGAAGCTATTGTCAAGGGGGAGTTTGTTGATGCATATTCTGTGACAACAACTTAGATTTGGTCTTTGGATATCTTGTAATTAGTCAAACGATAAACAGTTAGCGGGTTTAGCTTTATATTAGTGAAATAATAGAGTTTGGGCTAAACAAAACCTAGTTGGGTCATAGGGGGACGAATTGGGCTTGCCCATGTAGGAAACCCTAGCCCAAGTAGCAAACCTTGTGTTATATAAACAAGGTTAGGCTTTAGGGTTTAGGTTAATCAGCCAAAACAAATTTTGAGAGAGAGTAATTTCGTGAGAGCTATAGCCTTAGACGAAATTAGGGTTTGATTAATTGCAATACGTTTGTTTGATAATCAATAGAAACCTGGTTTGAAAGTAATTTCTGTTTCTACTCATTTTGTGAAATTCTGATCAAGAGGATTCCGCACTCTTGATTAGATGACAATTCTGTGAAAGATCCATACATCAAGGGGACCTACAGGCTTTTATTAATAGTCATTTGCTAAAATCAAATTGTTTTTTATTTATAAGCTATACAAACATTTTAATTATGAAAATGATTTTCAATTATCATTCAAGATTTCATTAAAAAAAATCTCATACATATAAAAAAATGATTTGATTAATCTTAAAAAGGAATGTAACTAAAATTGCAATGATACGTCAAAATAATCAAAAGTATTTTTAATTATTTAATATTAAAAATACGTAATAATTAAGATTTATTATAGAAAGTTAGGTAAAAGAAAATAAATTTATATAATCTTGAATAAACTGTTGACAATTATATGGTGAATTGAAAGAATATTATTAAATGTCAATAAATCAAATAATATAACTAAACCTTTAAAACAACATCGAAGTTTTCATTGGAAATGTTAAAGTAATTAAATATTGTAAAATTCAACGGATCAACAAATACCTAGTTCAAAATCGGTGTAAAATAACTAATCATATACAAGCTTCTGCTAATAATTTTTTAATGAATAAAATAATATAACAAAGGAAAATGCATATATACCTTAAAAAGAAGACACATCCCTAATATCTCTTGTAAGTAATTTTCTACACATTAACGAAAAAAAATAATATTACAAACCCTGTAGATGCACTATGTCTGTAGCTTCCGTCTGTACTTAGTCTATATTTTGTCCTGTATGTGTCTATGTATAGTTTTGATTGTATGTTATTATATAACGGGGAGAAAAACGAAACGGAACGCTATTTGTAAAGGCCGTCCGATCGGATGGCATGTGTCATCCGGACGGATGATCATCCGGTCTGATGACTATCCGATCGGACGACATGTCCTCTCCCCGTTAAGCTCACCTGTAAATAGAGACTAGGGGTTCATTTGTTAGTGGTTGTTGTTTGGTTGTCTCTGAGGCGAAGCTCTGTCCAACTCTCGCCGGAACCTTGTATTTTCACAATCTTTGAATGAGAATTGAAGCTTTAAACGTTGATCTCGTTGTTGATTCTTCTTTGACACTATATATGGATTCCGCACTTCTACAGTGATCGATCCGACCCGATTTGTTCAATCTAGAACCGAACCAACCGGTCCTCACAAGTGGTATCAGAGCTTGGAGGTCGGATTCGGAGAGGATCAAAGCGTTTTCACAGAGATATTGACCGATTACAGCCAATTTCACCGGAGATTTTACCTGATTCTTCATCTATTCTTCTGTTTTATCATTGTTCTATCTTCTCTTATCTAAAAACAGCGAAAAATCTAAAATTGACATAGATATCACGGTTAAAATGGACTAAATTTGACATAGTGTGTTCGTAATCTGTTATATTACAATCCTACAAATTTTCATGGCAAAATTCGAACTAAAACACGTCCAAATCGATAAAAAACCATGAAGTTTGTGAAGAACTTTGCTGACGTCACTCGTCCTATCGGATAGTCATCCGATCGGATTGCCTTGTTATTGGTTCTTGTTTACTCGCTGATGTCATTACTCATCCGATCGGATTGTCGTCCGACCGGATTAGTATTGTATTGTTTGAAAAAGATCAAGTTCAATCAACGGATTATCATCTGATCGGATTATGATCCAACCGGATGGCCATTCATCACTTGACACTTTTGTTACTTGTTTCATTTTGGTGATCCGTCCGGACAGTCATTCGGACGAATACCATCCGATCAACTGTTTGTTGTTGTGTTTTGAAATTTGACCAAGTTTAACTTTTCAGGTATGACAATCATGGGTGACGAGTTCATGAATCCGTTTGGTGATTTCTTTGCATACAATAGCAAGGGAGCTACTTCATCCGACACAATTCCCAAAACTGCTACTAAGGCAATATCCGATTCACTAAGTGTTGACAATGCGTATGGCACTTATAACAAACCATCGAAACTTAGGGCGATAGAGGATTACAATCGCTGGTCAAAGCGATTTGATGGATGGTTGAGAGCATTCGCTTATGACAGTTGGAAATGTCTTACGAATGGATACACTGCTTCAAGAGCAGACTATGAGAATCTAGAAGATACCAAACAAGAAGAGTTTGTGTCCGAACAAAAAGCCATTGCCTTACTACACCAGTCTGGCAGAGACGATATCATCTCGTTGATCGATTATGACAACTCAAAGGATTTGTATTTAAAGCTGGAAAGAAATGTACTGGCGTTGAAGAGATAGTGAAAAACAAAAAATCTTTATTGAAAAAAGAGTTCGATTTATTTACTTGTATGAAAAATGAAAATGTGCGCCAAATGATAGAAAGATTTTGTCATCTAAAGGCAGAATTAGCAAGATTCGGAATCAAGAAAGATGAGGAGGAGCTGGTTGATAAGATGTTTGAGGCATTGCCGAATGAACAGGATTGGCAGTACTTTGGTCTAGTGCTAAAAAAAACAAAGCCGATGGCAGAAATGACACTAAACTGGTTGATTGAACGACTAGAGGGGCATGAGTTGGAAATCAAGAAGTTCAATAAAGTAAATAACTCACAGTATCAACAAAATGTTGATCTGTATTACCGAGGCAGCATGATTTCCAAAGCTACATCACTAAAAACTGCTTTCAGCGCAAAAAGCTCAAACACTGTTGCACCAGATAAATCTAACAGTGGATCTTCATGAAGCAGCCACGGGTATCATGGTACTGGTTCTAGTGCACCTTCATCATTTGCATCAAACACTCAGCAATCACAAAGTGCTCCAAACTCCAACATCTTCCAATGCAACATAGCCGTCAATCTGAACAATGCACAGAACTTTAATGAAGAAATGGCTAAGCAACAAATGTTATTTCTCGCATCAATTCTGGAATCCTATGAGAGCCTAGTCGCCGGGAAGATTGGCAACACCAATCTTACCAAAGAAGATTATGATCAAATAGATCTGGAAGAGATGGAGCTTATCGACATTCGTTGGGTATGGCTAGCATTATTCGTCGAGCTCAAAGATTCATGGAAATTACAGGGCGAAACTCAATTGGAGGACCTTCAACAAAGCTAGGTTTTGACAAGTCGAAGGTGAGTTGTTTTAAATGGAAACAAAAGGGTCACTTCAAGAAAGAATGCCGGAACTCTGCTGCTGACGAGACTGCAAACCCGTTTGACGACGACTACTACAGAAAGGCGGTCTATCACCGAAATCGTGAGGAGCCACCAAAAATGAAGCAAATTGAAGACAATCCGAAAGAAAAGTCAAGAGCTTTGGCTGTGATCCAAGACGATGAGGGATTCAATTGGGGTGATTTTCTTCCTGAGGAGGATGTTGTTGGATATGCATTTATGGCACAAGTTGAAACACCACCAACATCAACATATAACCGAGAAAGAAGTTTGGCATCAATAAAGAAGAAAAGGATCTACAATGCTTACAAAGAAGCTAAAAAGGCGAAAAGATGGGATCCAGACCGAGAGTGTTACTTGGACCCAAAGGGAAACATTTGTGTTGATCCAGCAACCATTGATTTCGAAGCTCTTGTTAAATCAATCCCAACAGTAGAAGAACAAATCAAGATAGATGCTGCAAACAGAGCTGAGAGAGAAAGACTGAAACAGGAGAGACATGAGACATATCTGAGATCTAAGGAGCCAAAGAAGCTGGACGAAGGGATTATCGAAGTTGAGAAGGAGATGACAGCCGAAAACTTGACCAAGATGGCAGATCAAGTCTTGATGGCAAAGGCCCTTGAGGTAGATTCCAAGTCTGCTTCTAAGTCTGAGTCGTCAGAAAAGGTCAGTTCTAGTGGTTCAAATAATGAACCAGATAAGGCTAAAAATGCTAAATCTAAAAGTGTTTGCAGAGGTTGCACAAGAGAGTGCAAAGTTTGTAACACACACGAATATCTCTCAAGAACGATGTAGGATCATTTTCAGACCTGAACGAGTCGATCAGAAGAGTTTTTCACCAATTCAAGAGGCGGAAACTAATGAATTAGCGTTATTCCAGCTGTATTCACTTTAATCTGTTGTTTTTATTGATAAGAAAACCTTTTAAATGCACGACAACACTTCGGCAGCACTTCGTGGCTTGAACCAGAAAACTGATTACTGATTTCGCTCCAAGATACCCCTATATATAGACCCTGCTATTCCGCTTGAACATCACTTGATCAATTCAAGCGGAATCACCACTTAACAACTCGAGCGAAATCATACAATAAACATGTTCGAGCGGAATCAGGAACTAAGAGGTATTTCTTTTGAAATGACATCTTGTCATTTCAAGCGGAATCACTTACAAGACTATTTCCTCGATTCCCGAGCCCTAATCTACCTATCTCTATACAAGACTCGATACAAGACATAGGCGACAGACGGATGCACCAACAAACTCCCCCTCGGATGTTGACGGAGTCTTCAGTGTCGAGTCTTCGGTTGTCAAACCTTCAGTCTTTATCAGTCTTCGTGCTTTTCTCGAAGTATTCTCCATTATAAGCATCCTTACTCAATCTTTATCTTTTCTATTCCAGAATCTCAACCTGGCAATCTGCATCTTCAAAATTCTCTCTTGATGCCTTCAGACTCCCCCTCTCAAAGTGCTGGGATCGTAGTCTGGAAATCACCATCTGCTCAGATATCGGAATCTAGCTTTGGTCAATCTTCATATCTGCAAATTCTCTACCCAACACATAAGTTTCTCAATGATTAAATCTTTAAAATTTTGAAACTATTGTGATAAACATTCAAAATGATTTATTCTATGAAATCTTCTTTTAAATATAACAATCATTTTCACTCACTCTTTATCCAAACCTGTTCATCAAGTTTAGCACTTGGGATTTCGAAAATCAGCTCTTCAACACCAGTTGTTGAAAATCTTTTTGGATTTTTCAAAATTTATGCTAAAACACACTAAAATCTTTTTGGATTTTTTGAATGAAAGCAAATGCAGTAAAGAAACTATTTACAAACAATATTTTTGTGAGTTCGTGCAAGAGGATCATATCAGTTTTTGAGACACATCACCAACACCGTTAAGCTTGATTTCATTTTAAGTTCTTAACAATTCACCTAGATTGTCAGTATATTGGTCCACTTAAATTTTCACACAAATTTCAATTGTTCCGAGATACGAAATTAGTGTCTTAGATACTTAAACTCATTCGTGTGTCCCACTACTTGAATATACTCCCGTATCCAGATCCCAATATTCAGTCTTACAGGTGAGTATACCTAGATGATATCTGTAAAGGGGTTAAATTGCGAGGGCCGTGAGAGCTCAGGTCGATACTTCAGTATACGCAGAGAGATGACGGCTTCGACTTTTGGTGTGTCCCCTTTAGAGGATCTTTTCTTCAACAGCAATGATTATTAATTTTATTGTTTAATCATAATTGCTGAGGGCTGCGCTATTTTTCAAGCATTAGTAGAAAGTATTATACGGGGACTAGGTCAGAATTTCCATTCAGCAGAAGTCCCAGTATAATACCCCAGATATCACTAAGTATAAAGACCTAGTATCTCAGAAAGAGGGACCTTTCAAACAAGATTTCGGGGGTTACCCATATATCCAAGTTTTGTTACCCACGATATAAGCAAGTTTGAATTTAGGTTTATATCTCGTCACAATCTACTAAATGTGCAAAAACCTACTGGCACATCCACAGTGAGATTGTTTATCACATTTTACTATACATTTCTTTAGCATGTTGTGATAGTCCACTGATGTACTATCATTTCCTCTATTATGCAACAAAAACTCATTTTTCATTTTATCATGTTTTTGGCTTTTTCAAATTTTCTAATGTTATTGGATTTTCTGAAATTTTTATACTCCCCCTAAAATTCAAACACATTTAAAAGAAAATTTAACAAACTGTACAAGAACATGACAACTGATATGAATCGCCTCAGTTCACCATCCACTTGGCATAAACAATCAGAACTCCCCTTACAACAAACTATTTTCCCATTATGATTTCAAAACACTTAAGTTTGTTTTAATCAAAATGGTTTTTCCAGAAAATAAGTTTGTTTATCAGCCACTTGTAGGTTTGGGGTCACTTCATCACTTTGTTTACCAAAATTTTTGAATAGATATTTAAATCAAGTTCAACTTAATGACCTTGATTAACCACTTGTAAGATCAACTATCAAACATTTTCAACCAATTACCATCTGTTGGTTGAATTCTCAAGGTGCCGATTCCTACTCCACACTTACCATCCTGGGAGTTCGGGCAATTCACACTTTTCAAAACAAATTTTCAAAAACATTTACAAGAATGATGCCGATTCATGCTCCACGATTACCAACTTGGGAGCTTCGGCAAGTTAGGTTTCTATTCAACAAAAAATATATCCACCCAAGCCTGACCAGCCTTGGGTGTTACCTTCTCAGTCTCATTTGGGGTTGTATCTTTCCTTTTCAATTGATAAAGTTCCTTAACCCCTTTATCCTTCCCCTCAATCATTTTTCCAAAAATATTTTTCACTGCTGGGTTAAAGGCTTTTTCAACATCCAATTCTTTCTTTTTAGGAAAGAATTGATTTGAAATTTCAACTTTACCGATTTTAGATTTGAAGTTTTTTAGCATTCAGTGGTGGAAAATTCACATCATCCACTGTCGGAACTTTCTTTTCATCTTTCACAACAACTTGTGGCTCCTCTAATTTTATGGAATCAGATTCATCACCAGAACTTGCTTTTGATTGCTTAACAACCCAGATTTGATTGTTAAGTTTCTCCTTCTTTTTGAAAACATTTTTTCGAACACTCACCAACTTCATGAATTGAATTTTCAAAAACTTAAGTTTATGTGTTGGTGGTTCGATTTTCTCAACAATTTTTCCTTTCAGTTTCTCAGAAACTTCCTGTTTTGGTTTGAATGTTTTTGGACAATTCCTAGCAACATGACCAGCAGTTTTGCGCTGAAAACAGGTTCTCGTTTCTATCTTCTTTTGAGCAACACTCTTCTTTACTTCTTCTTGCTTCTTGGCAAGGAATTCTTGATTTGTCTGCTTCCTGAATGCTTGCTCTTTTTTAGCTTCTGAAGATTTTCCTGAAACAAACACAGTTTTTGATTTATAAATTTTTTCATTTTTATGATTTTTTGGTTGATTAAATCCAAGACCTTTCTTTTTAACATTACCATTATGGTTAGGTTTCTTTTGGAAACTATAACCACAATTGTAACCCATTTTCTTGTTAATTCTCTGTTGATCTCTTGAAGTGTATTGTTTAGGTTTTCGAGAAAGATTTAATCTTTTATTTCAGAAATATTAATTTCTGTGATTTTGAAAACCTTTTTAATCATTTCAACTTTAACACTTCTTATTGGAAAAATCTCATCAGAATATAATTTGTCAGAATCTGTCAAAGTATATGCTACTTTGACCGGTTCGTCATTCAAATTAGATTTTGAAAGCAAAAATTCTTTATCATAAACCCGTTTGTCCTTTTTGATTGTTGTGTCGGACTCAGACTTTGACTTGGATTTGGACTCCGGTTTTGACTCCTCAATGTCATCTTTATCTAACACCTGATCGACAACACTTTTTATCAACTTTGACTCATGATCAGTGTCGGATGATGTGTACGTGACATCAATGTTTTCTGGCAAGGTATCTGATGGCCCAGACTCCCACTGTAAGTTAATTTCCTTTTTGACTCTTTCGGAATTTGGATTTCGAGGAGAATATCCATTTTCGACCGGGGGCGGACATCTATTGTAGACAACACTTGGTTTCTACCCAGAAATTTCTACTTCATCCTCTTCTTTTGTCTCGAACTTCTTTTCTTCTGAAGTCTTCTCTTCTTCAAATGTCTTCAATCTTTCCACAATTGGATAAATCTTGTCAACAACAAAAGTAGAACATGAGTAACTTTTCAATAACTCTTTCAGTTTCAATTCTTTGTGTTGCCAACTTCAATTCCAGCTCAGCACACTTCTCTGTGTAGTAGTTGACATCATCAAGCTGTCTCATGTAAGCTCCTTTAAGTGTATTCATTGCAACAACTTGTTCACTGTTTGATTCGGTGTATTTGTTCATTTCTCTGTTCAATGTATCATATGATTCTTTCAACCTTTTAATGTTGTGTAGCAACTCGTTGTTTTGCTTGATCAAAGAATCAATTCAAACACTTCTCTGGAACTTTTACTGCTTCAGTATCAGCTTTGATTTCAAATTCTAGAACTTCTTTGACTACTCTTACTTGAACTGCTTCTTCTCTTTTCATCTTCTCAGCTTCAGCTTTTCTCCTTTCTTCCTCTTCTTCCTTTTCATATCTTTTCCATTTTTCTTCTCCAGCTTGCCTAATTTTTCTATATTTTTCTGCCCAATATTCATCATAAGCATTAGCAACAAAAGCTTTAGCGTTTAGCATCTCTTTGGCCATGAATTCTTGGTCTGGGCAAAAATTATCCCAACTGAAACCATCTGGCAATTTTTCATCATCTTGATCTGCCAAGCATACTTTACTGTTCGTTGGAATGTATTTATCCCAGCTGAATCCACCATCCTTGCCCTGATTAACCAAAGACGCTCTCTTTAAATCTTCAATTTCTTTTCTTCCATGTGCAGTTTGTGCCTGATGTGGTGCCTTGATGATAAATCGCCTTTTTGTCGTAGTCATTGTTTCCGAAAGGATTTTGAGCTCCACTCGCTTCACGATTTGTGCACTCTCTCTTGAACTTCCCCTTTTCCCTGCAACGAAAACAAGTAACCTTAGACTTATCAAAACCTAAAGTTGAAACATGAGCCTCACGAAAATCATCTCTACCTGTAGTTTGTTTGAACTTTTCAGCCCGTCTTAACACACTAGCCATGCACCATTTTATATCCATCAGTTCCATTTCCTCGGCATCAATTTGATCGTAATCCTCTTTCGTGAGCATTGGATTCCCGATCCTTCCTGCAACTAAACCTCCATAAGATTCAAGCACCGTTACCAACAAAGACATGTGACTTTTAGCAACTTCCTCAGTATAATTCTGATCATTTTCAAGCTTTAAGGCAATATTGCATTGAAGAACTTTGCCACTCTTTGTTGTAGGAAACTGTGGATCATATGTTGGAAATGAAGAGAATCCTGTTGTGCTGCTTGATCCCTGGGATGAACTTTCAGAAGAACCTTTTGTATTATAAGCAGTTTCAACCTTTGGAGAGAGATTTGTCTTTTCACTAACACCACTTTTAAAGTACAAACCAATGTCATGTTCTCCATCATAGTTCTTCATTCTGGCAATCTTTCTCTGCTCCATCTCTTGAGCTTCAAGATGTTTGATGAACCCTCCCAGAGTTAGATCGTTATATTCTGTTCTATTATTCCTCAACATCATCAAAAACGTTCCCCAAACATCATGTGGTAACGCATCTGCCCGCTTCTCAATCAGCTCATCTTTACTTTTCTGATGCCCAATCTCGTCATATTCTTCACCAAATTACATTATCTTTCAATAATCTGCTTGGTGTTTTCTGTTCTCAAACCACGAAATAAATCAAATTCTTTCTTCATTAGAGACACTATGTTTCTGACCAAATCTTCATTACCAAGAGACTTTGCTTCTAATTCTTTCCAAATCGAATGTGCAGTACCATCATGTTGAAGTAAGATCAAGATGTATTCTTTAATTGCCTGCTGCAACAAACTAACCATCAGCTTCTCATCTTTGTATTTCTTTTTCTCATCAGGACTTAATTCTCTAATTGGTATCATCTTTCGATCACTACCAAGAGGTCTGAAATATGGCACTTCAGTATGATCCCAAGCATCCAAATGATACGCCTCAACCCAGTTACCAAAGCGTTCGGACCAACCGTTATAATCATCAATGTCCATAAGCTTAGGCGGTTTTTGAGTTGTTCCCGTTTCATTCTTAAGTAATGCACTCTGAGTAATGTTCATTGGACCAGCAAAGGCATTGTAGAACTCGTTGTCCATTGTTCAATTTTCAAAAGTTCACTAGTTTTCAATTTCAAGCGAAATCCTTCCTTTCAAGCGAAATAACAAACGCTTTCAAGCGAGATCAGTATTTGGAGCGAAATCACTATGAGAGTTCAAGCGAAATCAAATTTTGAAGATTTGAAGCGGAATACCAGTTGAGCTTTCAAGCGGAATCTGTTTTAGAGCGAAATCAAACAGAATTTCAAGTGGAACCCCTTTTTTCAAGCGGAATCAATATAATTCTCAAGCGAAATCAAGGTGCAATCCAAGCGGAATCACAATGACGTCACTATCTCGAACATGATTTCAAGCGGAATTAAGTAAAAATCAAGTTTTAGTTCGATTTTAATTGGGAAACTTTCCAGGATTTGTTAATACATGATTGCGACCAATGTGTGAAAATTTGAGCCAATTTTACCGTGAAAAATTTTCGATTTTGAAGAAGAAGGTGTAGAAAATCAGAAAATACGGCTGAAATGGCAAGAACTCTTCCTCCTGAGCTCTGATACCACTTGTAGGATCGTTTTCAGACCCGAACGAGTCGATCAGAAGAGTTTTTCACCAATTCAAGAGGCGGAAAGTAATGAATTAGCATTATTCCAACTGTATTCACTTTAATCTGTTGTTTTTACTGATAAGAAAACCTTTTACATGCACGATAACACTTCGGCAGCACTTCGTGGCTTGAACCGGAAAACTGATTACTGATTACTGATTTCGCTCCAAGATACCCCTATATATAGACCCTGCTATTCCGCTTGAACATCACTTGATCAATTCATGCGGAATCACCACTTAACAACTCGAGCGAAATCATACAATAAACATGTTCGAGTGGAATCAGGAACTAAGAGGTATTTCGTTTGAAATGACATCTTGTCATTTCAAACGGAATCACTTACAAGACTATTTCCTCGATTCCCGAGCCCTAATCTACCTATCTCTATATAAGACTCGATACAAGACGTAGGCGACAGACGGATGCACCAACAAACGAGAATCCAGGAGCTAACAGATAAAATTAGCATTATAGACAGAGAAGTGATTGGTCGAGATAAATTAATAAAAGGTTCAACTGAAAGAATCAAAGAATTAACTGAGAAAATTGAAACTTATAAAAATGATGTTGAACGATTTCACAAAGAAAATGAAAAATTGATGCTTGAAAACAGAAAAATTTCTGAAAATTTTGACAAACTGAAAAGAACAATAAAAGATTCAGATAAACGCAACTCAAAAACTCATAAAGAAAACGCACATTTAACGGGAGTTCTTCAAGCTAAAGAAAAACTGATAAATCAGCAACTGGATGAGATTGCAAATATCAAGCTTCAATTTCAAGAAGCTAAGATTGAAAATGAGAGAATCAATCTGAAGCTGAACAGCTATTCGTCTGCCAGCTTTGTTCTTCAGCATATAGTTCCCAAACCAATTGGGAAGAACAAAGTCGGTGAAGATGTTTATTCAGATGGAACAGGGGTGGGTTATCACAAGGTTCCACCACCCATGTGCAATAAGTTTACCAAAAAACAATCTGGGATGGTTAATGAATTTGAATCAAGTGAGAAAACTGATGTTGCAAAACAACCAGAAAACATTGATGTCACGTTTAATTCACAAACCGATGAAGACAACATTGAATCTGAGGTTGTGAAAAATGTTGTTGAGAAAGTGTTAAAATCTGACAATGATTCCACAATTGAGGATGATGAATGTTTCTTAAACAACTACATCCCGAAACTTAAGTCCCAGGACAACTTAAGTGATGAACCAACTCTTGTCATGTAAAAGATGAATGGTTCTGATAAGTTGTACTCGGATACAGAGTTTCCGATCGAAAACATAAATGTGGATAAACTGAAAAAGGTTTTCAAGTTAGTTGAGATCGATGTTTCTGAAATCGAAGGTTTGTTCTAAAAGGTTTTTGAACTTTCAACGTGATAAATCTTACTACAATAAACCAAGTGTGCCACCACGTTTTCATAAAAACAACCAAAACAGAGGGTTTGGTGGGCATCAGGGTGGTAAGAATTAACAGAAAAAGAACTTTCAGAAATCTAAGTTTGTTGAAAAGAAAACATTTGTGAAGAGCTCAAGCTCTATTTCCGAACAAGAATCGGAAATTTTCTCAAAAATAAATGAAGAGTTCTTTATTAAAAAGGCCTCACAAACGCAGACTGATGGTCAAGGTCGGGTCGTCGATACCCGAACATGCTTCAAATGCAACCAAATTGGTCACATTGTGTAAGGACCTGCAAAAATGTCCCACAACACTCCGTAAGTAGAAACCCGGACCCATAAAACCCTAATCCTTGTGAAAAACCACGAAATTCAAGTTTCTTGGTCGCTCGCGGGCCGCGTAAGAATTAAGACAATCTTACGCGGGGCGCGACAGCTTGATGAGTCGACCGGATAAGCTTTAGGCCACGTTTCGCACACGTGGCAAGCCTACGCGTCACACGCTAGCCCTAGCCGTAGCTAGGGTGGCCCTCGCGGGCCGCGTAAGATGTTATTAGAGTTTACGCGGGCCGCGAGAGACTCAAAATCTGGCTATAAATAGTACGTGCATGGGGCTTTCATTTGTGTTCGAAAAATTAATTCAAAAGACGAAAGATACTGCTTATTTTCATAGATTTCTGTAGGGAAACGCTGCTACGAGTACAGGGTATTAACTCGATCACTGATACGATACAATGTCCGATCGATTGAAACCGATCCGATGGATGTTTAAGTGCTGCCCCAAATTCGAGCTATACTTTGTCATTCGTCGTGAGGGTTTTGATTTCGTGAGTTTATCGTAAATGTTGTATTAAGTTACTGACCTAGTTTCGTGTGCATTGTTATTTAACTAGGTTACGAGGCTAAATAAGTAGGCAAAGTTCTGTCCAACTAAACTTGCAATGTGAGTCATTCTCTTTTTATCAAAAGTGTTTTACAATACCTCAAATTATTTTCAAGTTATATTTTACAGGGAGTAAGTCTTTGTTATCTTAAATTACTGGCAGTAAGTGGGGTATTGTGCACATTACTATTATTTCCTCACTTTTATGTGGACGAACCTAAACAGTGATAATCATCACTATTGGGTGAAAGGACCCAATAGTGGTATGACCATCGTCACCAGGGGGTGACACTGGACCAGATAATTGTAAGATAGTGGCAATTGTAATCGCTCTTAGTCCTGTAATTTATAACAATGTGTCAGTTTATGAAATTTGAGTGACTCGCCAGTATTTCCCCGCTGATAAAATCTTTTTTTAAACATGTTTCAGGTGATTTACTATGACCCAGGAAAAGTGCCGCGTAGCACTAGAAACTTGAAGAGGTGGCTCAGTAAAATAAATAAATATGTTTTTGTAAAATAGGGAATTTCCCCGAGAAATTCCTTTATTGTAAATTATGGGGTATGTCCAAAAATGTGAAATAAAATAATTGGGCAATTTCAGTTAAAAGATCCTGTTAAAATTTCCGCTGCCGAAATAAACACCAATACCACGGGTTTCTGTCCTGCGGCTTCTGGACCGGGTAAAACCGGGCCGGGGGCCTTGACAGAAAAAGGTGGTATCAGAGCCACTGATTTAAGACAATTAAGTATTTAGAAATACTTAATTTTTCAAATTGCCATTTTGTGATTCTGTGAGAATTTAATTTAATAAATAAAATTTTAACTTAAAATTTGTGTGTGTTTCTTCATGTGTGCTAACAACATGAATGAACTGTCGGAGGCACTCCGAAAGTTTACTATCCATACCACTGATATAGATACCACAAGAAACCCATCAGGCTACCAGGCGGATACTGAGGAACCACTAACATTCTAGGCCCAGGAGAAACCAAAGCCGAAAAAGAGGAGGAGAATCTTGGACTGGAAACGCGGACGTAGAAAGAAGCCGGCGGTCCAGAGGGTTAAAAAGACTGAGGATCCGAAAGACAAAAGGGAAAGGAAAGGAGGTCGGGGAAAGTTCCGGGCAAGCCCAGGAAATGCCACCATGGGAGGAGCTTGATCGCAAACTGGTGAATTGTGACCTCATCGGACCTGCCGATGAAAACTTCTTCAATTTCCCTGCCCAATCACAAATTCCAATTAACTTGGAGCCTGCTATCCCAGATCCTATTGTCAACCACCAACTTCTATCCGGAGAATTGGAGGAATGGTGGATGAGCAATTGGGGGTTTCAGAACTTCATGAATAACCCTAATGTTTATTTTCCCCAATTTGATCCTGAGCCTGCACCAAACCCACCTATGAGCACAGAAAACTTGGCTGAACTCCGCCACTATGGCGAGGAACTGGTGGATGCAGGAAATAGAATTCGGGAAGTGGGGGAGAAAATCACGTGGAAGTACGACGAGAGGGAGTGTCGTTTCTGAAAGGGCCGGTTAACTGTGGTTGTGTGTTTGTATAATAATAATAAAATAATAAGAGTAAATAATAAAAACATAATCATGTATAATAACTCAAAATAAAACTTTCGTAATATAAGTGGTGTGTATCGATGCATACTAATATATAAAAATATGAAAGTCGCAAAGTCGACAATTTTGGCTATACGTGTTGACATGATTATGTGTGATTACTTTATTGTGTTTGATTGTTATCTATTTTATGATAATAATTTGCATATATTGTTAATTATTCCGATGGAAAACGCGGAAAACCAACCAGTCAATGAAGTTAATCAATCGGAACAAAATAATGAGGATCATTTTCTTAATAGACAAGATATAGAAAACATCGTTGCTCAGGGAATAGCCAACGCTATCCCCGCAATTATCGCTGCTGTTAAGAACCTCGTTGAACCTTCACAAGCCAACCACAGCAAATGCACTCGGGATGTTAATTTTAGTAACAGTGTTAACGGTGGTGGCAACAATGATAATAATGTGGTTCAAGCCCCAATACTTAAGAAAATGAAAGTTGCAACACCTGGTTGCACTTATAAATAATTTCTTGCCTGTAAACCCGTTGAATTTGCAGGCAATGAAGGGGCAACTGCCGCACTGCGTTGGTTGGAAAAGACCGAAGCAGTAATTAAAATAAGTAAATGCGCAGAAGAAGACAAGGTTATGTATGCATCCTACCTCTTCAAGGAAGAGGCATTGGAGTGGTGGAATACGGTGTTACAAGCCAAGGGAAGTGACATGGCTTATGCCATGAGTTGGGAAGAATTTAAACAATTGGTGGAAAGGAAATTTTGCCTTGAATATGAAAAGGAACAAATGGCGAATAAGTTCCTGAGCCACGAATGGTGGATGTTGACTGTCGAGGGTATACTTCGAAATTCTTCGAGTATGCCAGAATTGTACCAACTCTGGCTTCGCCAGAACCGGTACTTATTTCTCGCTATATTTGGGGTTTAATTAGCAAGATTCGTGATATCGTCAAAGCTGCGAGACCTCGCACAATTGACGATGCGGTGGAATTAGCCAACACCTTGACCGACGGGCTGGTACGTACCCGAGAAGAAAACAGGAAGAAGGAATTGGCTCAGAAAATTACCCAAGGATTCCATGGGGGTAATACTAGTAGCAACTTCAAGAAAAACGGAAATGGGCAATCCTCCACCCCGCCATTTTGCAGTACCTGTAAAAGAAAGCATTTTGGGAAATGTAAAGGGTATTGCAATTTCTGCAATAGACCGGGGCACCTAGAAGAAGAATGCAGGAGGAAGAAAGCAACGATTTGCTACAACTACAGCGAAGCAGGGCACTTTAGACCAGAATGCCCAAAATTAGTCAAGCCAGTCGATAACAAGGCCAAACCTGCTGAAGGAACTAATAAGAAAAATGCAAGAGCCTTTCATCTGACTACCCAGGAAGCAGATATGATCCCCGATGTAATAGCTGGTACGTTTCTGGTACAAGACGTTTATGCAAAAGTATTATTTGACTCTGGTGCAATCCAAAGTTTTATAAATACTTCATTTTACCAAGCTCTTAACCTACCTTTAACCAAACTCAGGCAGATTTATACAGTAGAAACGGCCAAAGGAAATTCTGTTAACATAGATAAGGTTTTGCAAAAAGGAAAGATAGAACATTCAGGCCATAAATTTTCTGCAAACCTGCTACCTATGAATTTAGCTGGATTCGATGTCGTGCTAGGAACGGATTGGTTAGTAGCTAACCATGCTCGAATCCTCTGTGATAATAATTCTATAGAAATTCATACACCCGCAGGAGAAGTAATTATGATTACAGGAGATAAGCCACATAAACCAATGAAGTTCATTTCAGTAATGAAAATTCCTAGTTATGAACGAAAGCAAGGAATAGTGTATATGATTTCAGTAATCATTAACAGTAAAAGTAAGGAACTTAAGGAAATTCCTGTAGTATCAGAATACCCGGATGTATTCCCAGAAGAGCTACCAGGATTACCACCAGATAGGGAAGTAGAGTTTAGAATTCATATAATTCCCGGAACTACACCAATAGCCAAGGCACCCTATCGGTTAGCACCCACTGAAATGTTAGAACTGAAGAAGCAGTTAGATGAATTGTTAAGTAAAGGATTCATACAACCGAGTTCATCCCCTTGGGGAGCACCAGTTTTGTTTGTGAAAAAAAAGATGGCTCATTGCGAATGTGTATCGATTATAGGGAATTGAATAAGGTTAAAAATAAGAATCGATACCCATTACCTAGGATTGATGATCTTTTCGATCAACTTCAGGGAGCTAGATATCTTTCTAAGATAGATTTACGTTCCGGATACCATCAGTTGAAGGTACAGGAAGAAGACATACCTAAAACTACTTTCAGAACTAGGTATGGTCACTACGAGTTTACAGTCATGCCATTTGGACTAACAAATGCTCCTGCATCATTTATGGACATGATAAACAGAATCTGTAAGCCGTATTTGGATAAATTTGTAATTGTCTTTATTGACGATATACTTATTTATTCCAAAAGTCAGGACGAGCATAGTGAGCACCTACATGTACTCTTAACTTTGTTAAAAAAGGAAAAGCTTTACGCCAAATTCTTGAAGTGTGAATTTTGGCTATAGGAGGTGCAATTTTTAGGACACATGGTGAATCACGAAGGTATTCACGTAGATCCCTCCAAAATAGAAGCGATCACCAAGTGGAAGGACCCACAATCGGCTACGAAAGTTAGAAGTTTTATAGGATTAGCTGGATACTATAGGCGATTTATTAAAGATTTTTCTAAGATAACTGCGCCATTAACTAAGCTAACCTGTAAAACAGTTAAGTTTGAATGGGGACCCAAGCAAGAAGAGGCCTTTAAGATCTTAAAGCAAAAGTTAACAAATGCCCCAATTCTTGCCTTACCAGAAGGGACAGAAGACTTTGAAGTTTACTGTGACGCTTCTAAGCTAGGATTAGGATGTGTGTTGATGCAACGCAAAAAGGTAATTGCGTATGCCTCAAGGCAATTGAAAACGCATGAGGAAAATTATACAACTCATGACTTAGAATTACGAGCAATAATTTTTGCCCTTAAGATTTGGAGACATTATCTATATGGAAGTAAGTTTACAGTTTATACAGATCATAAAAGTTTAAGGTACGTATTTGGGTAAAAAGAATTAAACATGAGGCAAAGAAGATGGATGGAAATTCTAAGTGACTACGACTGTGATATTCAATATCACGAAGGAAAGGCAAATGTAGTAGCAGATGCCCTAAGTCGTAAGTATCATGAAAAACAAAGACGAGTTCGTGCTCTTAGATTGAATCTACAATTAGATTTAATGGAACAATTGAAGAATGTACATGAGACAGCAATCAAGGATGATGCTGAAGGAATGAAAGACAGGATAAAAGAATTAGAGCAAGGGACTGATGGAATTTGGAGATTCCACAAGAAAAGGATATGGGTACCTAAGCAAGGAAATTTAAGAGATAAAATTTTAGAGGAAGCCCATAAATCTAGATATACCATGCACCCTGGAAATAATAAGATGAACCAAGATTTAAGAAATAACTTCTGGTGGATAGGAATGAAAAAGGACATAGCTAGATATGTATCTAAGTGTCTAACTTGTTCACAAGTTAAGGCAGAACACAAGAAACCTTCAGGTTTACTTCAACAATTAGAAATGCCTGTATGGAAATGGGAACTAATAACAATGGACTTTGTTACTAAATTACCCAAAACCAAGAAAGGTAACGACGTGATTTGGGTGATTGTGGATCGATTAACTGAATCAGCCCATTTCCTACCCATGAAGGAAACCTTTAGCATGGAAAGATTAGCAAAGTTGTACGTATACGAGGTAGTATCCTTACATGGAGTCCCACTATCCATTATATCAGATAGAGATAGTCGTTTAACTTCACATTTCTAGACAAGTTTTCAAGAAGCAATGGGGACCCGACTGAATTTAAGTACTGCATACCATCCCCAAACAGATGGACAGAGTGAAAGGACGATACAAACCCTGGAAGACATGATCAAGGCATGTGTAATAGATTTTGGTGGAAACTGGGATGACCACCTACCCTTAATCGAATTCTCCTATAACAATAGTTATCATGCAAGCATCGAAGCTGCCCTATTCGAAGCACTGTATGGACAAAAGTGCAGAACTCCAGTTTACTAGGCAGAAATAGGAGAAAGCCAATTATCAGGTCCCGAGGTTGTACAGGAAACCACTGACAAGATAAGTCAAATCAAGGAAAGATTGAAAACGGCTCGAGATCGTCAGAAAAGTTATGCAGACAATCGACGTAAGCCATTAGAATTTCAAATCGGAGACAAAGTACTCTTGAAAGTTTCTCCTTGGAAAGGAGTAGTTCGGTTCGGTAAGAAAGGAAAGCTAAGTCCAAGATACATAGGACCATTCCCAGTGATTCAGCGAATAGGACCAGTTTCCTATCGCCTACAACTACCAGAAGAGCTGGCTGGAGTACATGACGTGTTTCATGTATCTAACCTCAAGAAGTGTTTATCTGACGAATCCCTGGTAGTACCTCTTCAAGATATAGAGGTAAATGAAAAGTTGAAATTTGTGGAGAAACCGCTTCAAATAGAAGACAGAAAGGTCAAGTTTCTCAAGCACAAAAGACTAGTACTGGTCAAAGTCAAGTGGGATTCGAAAAGAGGACCTGAGTACACGTGGGAACTGGAATCGGAAATGAAGCGAAAGTATCCTCACCTGTTCCAATAAATCTCGAGGACGAGATTTTAAATAAGGTGGGGAGGATGTAAGGACCTGCAAAAATGTCCCACAACACTCCGTAAGTAGAAACTCGGACCCCTAAAACCCTAATCCTTGTGAAAAACCAAGAAATTCAAATTTCTTTGTCGCTCGCGAGCCGCGTAAGAATTAAGACAATCTTACGCGGGGCGCGACAGCTTGATGAGTCAACCGGATAAGCTTTAGGCCATGTGTCGCACCCGTGGCAAGCCTACGCGTGACACGCTAGCCCTAGCCGTAGCTAGGGTGGCCCTCGCGGGCCGCGTAAGATGTTATTAGAGTTTACGCGGGCCGCGACAGACTCAAAATCTGGCTATAAATAGTACGTGCATGGGATTTTCATCTGTGTTCGAAAAATTAGATCAAAAGACAAAAGATAATGCTTATTTTCATAGATTTCCGTCGGGAAACGCTGCTACGAGTATAGGGTATTAACTCGACCACTGCTACGATACAATGTCCGATCAATTGAAACCGATCCGATAGATGTTTAACTGCTGCCCCAAATTCAGGCTATACTTTGTCATTCGTCGTGAGGGTTTTGATTTCGTGAGTTTATCGTAAATGTTGTATTAAGTTACTGACCTAGTTTCGTGTGCATTGTTATTTAACTAGGTTACGAGGCTAAATCAGTAGGCAAATTTCTGTCCAACTAAACTTGCAATGTGAGTCATTCTCTTTTTATCAAAAGTGTTTTAGAATACCTCAAATTATTTTCAAGTTATATTTTACAGGGGGTAAGTCTTTGGTATCTTAAATTACTGGCAGTAAGTGGGGTATTGTGCACATTACTATTGTTTTCTCACTTTTAGGTGGATGAACCAAAACAGTGATAATCATCACTATTGGGTGAAAGGACCCAATAGTGGTATGACCATTGTCACCAGGGGGTGACACTGGACCAGATAATTGTAAGATAGTGGCAATTGTAACCGCTCTTAGTCCTGTAATTTATAACAATGTGTCAGTTTATGAAATTTGAGTGACTCGCCAGTATTTCCCCGCTGATAAAATCTTTTTTTAATCATGTTTCAGGTGATTTACTGTGACCCAGGAAAAGTGCCGCGTAGCACTAAAAGCTTGAAGAGGTGGCTCAGTAAAATAAATAAATATGTTTTTGTAAAATAGGGAATTTCCCCGAGAAATTCATTTATTGTAAATTATGGGGTTTGTCCCAAAATGTGAAATAAAATAATTGGGTAATTTCAGTTAAAAGATCCTGTTAAAATTTCTGCTGCCAAAATAAACACCAATACCACGGGTTTCTGTCCCACGGCTTCTGGACCGGGTAAAACCGGGCCGGGGGGCGTGACACATTGCACGAAAGTGTAGCAATCTGAAACCTAAGTCTGTGGTTGTTGAGAATCTAAAGAAGTCAAATGATGTCAAAGGCAAAGTGCCTATGTTTGTTGAAAGGAAGCTTTCAAAATCTGAAAACATTAGAACCAAATCTAAACTTGTTATACAACGGGTAAAGAAAAATGGTGAATTTTACAAATGAGTTGCTCCTCCACAACAAACATGGATGCCAAAATCTCAAGCAAAGGCATCAACTGAGTCAAAACCAAAGGTTTCTGATAGTGCTGCAAAACAATCATCTTCAACTCAACCGGTTAAGATGAATGTACCTTTGGATTTTTATGAGAAGCTTGAGAAACAAACTTCTTCGACCCCATCGGGCAAGAAGTATGTTCCAAAGAAGGTTCAACCATCTGGTCAACCAAAAAGGGATGAATTTTTCTATACAAAGAGGTTGAGGTTGGAACCGAGAAAAGTTTGGAAATGAACGACAAAAACTTCCCACCACTGTACACAATGAAAACTCACATTAACGTCGACCTACCCGCGTCAAAGGAGGTTTGGGTTGCTTCAACTTCTAACTAAATTGCATGTGAAATGTGCAGGAACTCCCAAGATCTATTTCAAAGTGGATTATGGATAGTGGAGCGTCCCGGCACATGACAGGGTGGAAGACCCTATTGTTCGACGTTAGAGGTTTTAATAGTGGTTATGTTGGTGATATGCGCAAAATGCAACATATAAATTATATCAATTGTGGCATAAAACTAACCCTTTTTTAGTACTAATGTTGGAAAAAGTGTGCTTTTGTCTTCCTTTTGTATTTTCAGGATTAAATGAGCTCAAATTAACAAAAGAAGCAAAAAGATAGCAAAACCTAACATAAATACAAGAAAAGGAACAAAAGTGGAATGCCCGACCCCTCGACAGCATCTTCCCAAGCAAAACTAAGAAAACAAAAGACTGAACACGCCCCGTGCTCAGCGAGCACGGGGCCGTGCCCAAGTAGCAGCAGAAAAGACAAACATTTAGAAGCTTCTACTGCTCACCACGGGGCCGTGCCCAGCGGACAATGGGGCGTGGTCAACTTCCTGCAGGCGCATTTATTGTAATTGCGAATTACAATTAATGAAGAGAGAGACGAGGATGGACACGGGGCCGTGCCCGAGCTTCTGTTCAGCCTATAAATAGGAGTGTTTGGAGCCATTTCAACTCATCCCTTGGCACACCACCTCTGTCACACTTCACCCACCACCCACCACCACCATAACACCATCATCCACCACCATCATCCATTGTCCATCATAGAGTGTGTGAGTCGTCTCGGGATCCAAGATTGATCGTAAGAGTTCTTGACAATCAAAGGCCATGTTTGCCTTAGTCTCTTACATCACTTGGTGAAGACAAGTGTTTAGTGTAATACTTTTTATTTTTAATCTTTTGCACTTTTTAATTGGTTTTGTATTAATGACTTTAATTACTAGTTTCTTATGTTGAAGGTGATTCTTCCTTATCGTTTGTCCGTGGTGTCTTGGCATTATTTTACTGTCTATATAAAATAAAATATTTTCACCATTCATATCTCCACGATCTATATGGAGGTATGTTGGCTACCTGGTCGGGGGTTAAGGGAACGGTTTGGTAAGAGTCTTGCCATTGTTCAGTGTATAGATCCTGCAAAGGACCAGGGTCAAATTTAGTAGGACCTCCTTCAATACCCAAAGGTATTGGATGGCGGGGGTCCAAACTCTTTGATCCCCTGATAAGTTAAACTACTATTAAAACTTTAACCCAGCTACTTAGGACTGTATCCCTGCTGACTCAGACTACTTAGCTGATGGTAACGCCGCCTTCAAAAGAGGGGCCTACCACATTATGCATTAATAACTTAATTAATTATCTTTCAATAATCCGACCCTTTAGGATTGTATCCTTGCTGACTCAAACTACTGGGTTGAGGGTAACGTCGCCTTCAAAAGAGGGGCCTACTACAATAACTAAGATAATCTCTTAGATAAGTGCAAAAGTGCGAAAATAATAAAAGGTTACACTAACACACGAGTCGGATCCAAGTGATTCATCTTGTCTATCTGTTTTTATTTTTATTTTCAGCATTTTAGTTAGTTTTATTTTCTTAGTTTAAAAATCTTTTTCTAACATTTTGATTTGATTAGACGTTGAGGATAAACCAGTACTAAAAGCTCTTGTGTCCTTGGACAACCTCGGTATCTTACCAACACTATACTACGTCCACGATGGGTGCACTTGCCCATATGTGTGTTTAGTGTTAGTAAATATCGTGTTTTATAAATTTAAAACTTGGCTAAAAGTGTAAAAAGGGCTTAAAATACATACCTAAAACATATATACACTAACACGCATCAGTTGGTTTCGCCGGAAACCTAGGTGGTCAAATTATTGGAGAGGGCATGTTATTTAACAGTGTCGTTACATTCGAACAAGTCCACTACATACCAGAACTGGAGAACAATTTGCTCAGCATTTCTCAAATTTGTGACCGGATGTACACAACGCATTTTACTGATAAGAAGTGTCTGATTCTGAAGCCGAGGTTTGTTATTCCCAAGGAGTGGATCATTATGCGAGCACCGAGGGTAAACGACTTGTACGTGCTAAACATGAGTGTTGCTACAACTACTACGGGTCATCCTCAGTGTATTGTATCGAAAGCTACCGAGAAGGAGTCAGTGTTTTGGCATCGAAAAATAGGCCACATTGTAACACCTTGAAAATTCATGTCCAATAATGTACGAACACGTGTCATAAGCTCTGAACGTGTGAAAGAATACTTTAGAGGGACTGAAGTTGACAAACAAGGAAACTAAGTGAATATAAGGGTCCAAAATGTCAACAATGGATAAATATATTTAAAATTATCCCTACAAGATGTTTATACCTTCAATCAAATAAATCATGGATCATACGAAGCTAAATATGAAAGAAAGTGAGAAATTACAAACTACAGGGGCTAAATGTGTCAACATGTGCAAAGTATACCTCTGAGTGACCTTTTAGCAGACCCGAAGCTTTGTAACGGTAAATTATACTCACTAGAATATGTGATAAAAATTTCATGAAGTTCCGTTATCATATGAGAAAGTTATGATCAAATTCGTGTACGAGGGGTTAAAAGCGTCAACATTGAATTCTAAGGCCTTATGGATGATCTCAAAGTTAGTCAAGGACTTAACTAAGTTAGTAAAAGTCCTAAAGCACTTAAAAATAAGGTTAAGAGGTCAAAAATGCAAAAATAGGACTTAAAACCACGTTACAAAGGACCAGGGACCAAAAGTGCAAAGTTTGAAACTTGTTTGGCTGGTCATAGCAGGCCAGGCGGCCCGCGTAAGAAACCCTTAAAGGTTACGCGGCCCGCGAGAGCAGCCTAGTATCAGAAAAACGTGCACATCTGCCAGTCAGGTCTGTTAACCGACTTAAATGGGTTGTTTTCTTATATCAGAGCTTCCTCCAATGGTTTTTCATGCATAGGGGCACCTGTAAACATCTGGTAACAAGTATAGACTTGTTTGGCATCATCTAAGGCACTTGATTTTGCTATGTAAGAAGCACAAAGTTGTAACCATTTTGTGCATTCACTTTCAAAGTTTACAACTTACTCTCTGGAGCTCTCTGGACAGCAAGCAACCTTCCTAGTGATCCGTAAGCATAATTAGGACTCTTGTAAGTGTCCTTAACCCTTCTTAATTCATTTTAGCTTAGTTAATTAGCTAAAAGTCAAACTGTCATAATTAAGGTTTGACTTCGAGATTAGTCAATAACTACTCAGTCAAATCTCGAATTAAAAATACCTATAAGTAGGTAATTATGTGGGTAATAAACTCTTAAAAGGGTATTTCCAGATTCCCACTCTAACTATGTTAATTGTCGAGTCAAAGCTTACTTTAAAAAGTCAACAGAATGCTTATTTTCAAATTAATGCATAATTAGCAATGTAGGATACATGCAACCTGTTTGATCATTAAGATAACTTGGTAATTGATGTAAGAACATGTCCCAACATGTTCAACTCGACAATTTTCAGTTTAGGCTCGGTTTGGAACCGAAAGTCGCATAGTTTGACTTCTGCTTTGACTTTCAGTTCTGACCCGTTTAAGCCAAGTTTAGGATTGCCTTAGAGCTTCTTTTGGACCTATATACATGTTAGTATAACTCTCTGAGATTATGCAACTTGGTTCATTAGAAATCCTATTCACATGCATGTTTCCGTTAATTGTTTATATGTTGACCATTATGCCCAAATGACCTTAAAATATGATTTTTGAAAACATAAAAGGGTAAACACCTTAGCTACTAACTTATAAGCTTGCACCTAAAATTTGAGATCAGTTTGAGGTGTAGATTAAGAGTTATGCTCAATAGCGTAATTAGAAGCTTCTTTAGTAATTAAATGGCGTAAATCGCATATAGCCTATCTAAACCCAAATTTTTGTACAAAGCTTAGTACCTACTGATATAAAATAATATTTTGGGAATTTTAAAGATTTTTATTCAATTTTAGGCTGAGCATAACATAGTGTTCTAAGCTTTATTCGGCTAATGCCGGTTATGCCCTTCTGGGCTATAAAATGAGTTTTATAAATCCTATTGACCCCAAAGCTTTTTCTACTGATCTAATATGATAAATAAAGTATTTTGAGCCTTCTGGAATTTTAAAAATATCAGCTTTCTATACCAAACCCGGAAATGGCTCCAAATCGCCTTTTTAAGCGTTTTTAACGCATAGTATGTAATAAAACCTTTTTAAACCTACGAGGATGATACCTACTGATTGTATTCAGTAAAATTTTATATTTTAACAGTAGGTGAATCTTTTAAACTCAGAATTTCAGTTTTGACCTCTTAGGCCTATGTGAAATTACCAAAATGCCCCTACAGAGCATAGTATGGTTTTAAGTAAGAAATTTCACATATATTAATACCCTACTGTTATGACTTAGTAAATTAAGTATATTTATTGATTTAATCAGACCTGTAACTCAGGTCATTATTTAAACTCTTTTACACCCTTCAAAATGACCAAAATGCCCTTATAAGGCATAGTTTGGGTTTAAAACCATTTGGGACATAATGGAAGATATCTTACTGATGTCCCAACATGTTTAAGGCTTATGTAACTAGTTTACCCATTTTAGTCGAAACGGGTCAAACCATATCATTTCAGTCTCAAAATCCAGAAGGTGATTAAGTTACCCATATTAAACAAGTATGCAAGCTTGTTGGGTCAAAACCACATTCTAAAACGGTCTTCGCCTTATCGTGCGTTTAAACCGTAATCTTCATTTAAAACTAACCGGTCTAAGCTTAGGCTGAATTAAAAGACCCGTTAGGATTCTAATAGTTTATTAAAAACCTTCATTCCAGATATAGGAGCCTAGTAAAAGCTACGTGCACTTGCTGTATTTGATTTATACTTTGCTCAGGTAAATACATTTAACTTATTTTCCCTTATACGGGCTTGGGGTACGGTATATAAAATACCGCTTGGTCGGGTAATTGACCTTAACCGGTCGGTGGTTAAGAGCAGTCAAATGACCCGTTTGAAAACGTTGTTTTGTTTGTTTAATGCCTTTGGGGGTTTAATGACCATGTCCCGGATATCCTTGGCATCATTCAAAGAATGGCCACAACCTTAGCACACGGATGTAGGCGTACACCTGTTGTGCATTCAAATCAATAAAGTATAATCGTCGGTACGAGAGAAGTCTCGCGGCAGAACTATACTAAGTGGTGTGTCTATTAATCTTTAACCCGGCACGACCTGGACAACTGAACGCATAACAAACATGTAATTCTTTTACAAGATTATAAGCAAATAATTATCCCAAGTTATAAAAAGTTTTGTGCCGCGGGCATTCAAATCAATTTTAAACCTTTTCAAAATGAGTCAGTTAAATTGTATTTACCAGTGTAAACTGACGTATTTTCCAAAAAGGCTAAGTGCAGGTACTACGCGTAATAGGCTGGCCACTCCTTAGCATCAATAAAAGTCTCGCAAGCTTAGGATGCATGAAGTGTGTTGAATAAAAGTTTCCTCTTTGTTTTTGATCCGCCTGTGGATCTATTTCAACTATTGTGATACTTGATATTACAATTTTATTTGGTTGAAATAAATCTATCTTTTGCTTTCGCTGTTCATTTATATTTTCAAATGTTTGACTATGACGACATCAACTACGTCACGGAACCCCCACCGGGCCCACCGGTGACACGCGGAAAATAGGGGTGTGACAGGTTGGTATCAGAGCCAACGCTGAGTGAATTAAACACTAGCCTTTTGTGTTTAATCTCAGTTAAATAAACGCACATTCCTCGAGTTCCGAGTCTAGACAAAGAACATAGGACAAACTCTGTTTTGTTTGTTTTATTTGGTCTTTATTTTATTATATATTTGTTGTTGTTATCTTAATCATGTTTGCAGGTTAAGAATGCCGCCAAGAATGAGACGCGGACGGGGAAAGGCACCTTTCCCTAGCCACGACCATGAAGCCGGGCCTTCGCACCGGCGTACCCCTTCGATTACAATGAGCACTAGCCCTCAGGAGCCATGGAGGGTATACGTTGAACCCGGGAGGCGATCAGTCTCCTTAAGTTCCTCATCGTCCTCTTTGCATTCTTTCGGGCCGCAATCCGAAAACGAGCCCGACCACCCTCCACCTTCCTTCATACCATTGCAGCGGTCAAACTCCCACCATTCTTTTGGTGACCCTACCCCTGCTTTACAAAGCCGGTTCAACCCGGCTAATTTCATTCAAGAACCCGTGGGTTTTAACCCACTAGGACCCGAGGATCACTTCTCGGGTGAAAATGACATGGACGAGGATACGGATCCCATGGAGCCTGCAACCGGGACCCCGAACCACCCCATCGAAATCTTCGATGGATCATCTTTTCATGGATCGCCTTACCGTGGTCCTGACAGCTACCAGGCGAGGTTTAACCAGTGGGACTGGTATTTCACGCCCTCTGAACACTCGTCCCCATACCAGCAGCAGCAGCTACAGCAGCAGGATCCTTCTGAGGATCCCCGATTCGTGGCAGTTACTCCGCCACCACCACCACCAGTGGAACAGCAACCGCCTCCGGAGCCACCGAGGCGGAGAAGGTCAAACGCACGGATGTCCGTGCGAGGAGGAGTCCGCATCAGCACTCCTCAGCCCTCGAGTGGCAGTCATTATCCGCCACTCCATGAAGAAGAAGAGCCACAGATAGGGGGACCATCAAACCCCATCCCAAAGATCAACTCTGCGCCTAGGGCGCCACCAGTGGGTTTTGATAACCCAATCCCTGCCTACGCCGGTTCAGCGGCGTATAACACTTTTGAGTAGCCGGCTCATACTCAATACGACTATGCCAATGTGGACCCATACCAGGAAGCATGGGACTATAATGCTCGTCACCCAGAGGGACCCTATGGTGGTCTTTGGACCACTGGTTACCCAACTTATGGGTACCAGCGTCCGCCACCTCCTCATCAACCTCTGTACCAGCCGCCGCAGCCACAGCTAATCCATCTGGAACGCCAACAAGAGGTTCTCGATAGGTTGAATCAAGTTGAGCAAGAAGTTCGAGAAGACCGAAGGGAGCGGCAAGGCTTCTTCAAGGGTCTGTCAGACCTACTCAAGGGGAAGTCCAAGAGAAGGGGTCATTAAAGACCTTTGTTGTTTATTTTATTTAGTTGTAATCAAGTCCCTGCGTGGACTTTTTGTTTCTGTACTCAGCCCCTGTGTGGGCTTGTCTTTCAGTATTCTGCCCCTGCGTGGGCATGTCTTTTTTGTTAACCCCTGCGTGGGTTTGTTGTTTGTTTTCGCCCCTGCGTGGACATGTTATTTTGTAGAAGTCCCGTTTAGGGCAATTGTTGTACTTGTTAAATTTAGTAATGGAATGGTTGAATTTAAATTTTCATAATTGTTTATTATTAAGTATATGCATAAACTAAAAACACAAAGTAAAATGAAAATAACATTCCTATAAAAGATCTACCATTGTATTAAAATGGCAAAATCTAAAAAGGACAAGACCTAGCCATGTGTCATTTTAAGACAAGGCCAAGATGGTATCTCCATAATTAGATTCAGATCTATAATTAACATCTCAACTTAGGATTGTTCTGCGTTAATATTAAAAGAGAATCTTAGGGGTAAGACCTAGCCACGTGTCATTGTAGACATGACCAAGATGGTAGAACCTGTCCAAAAGATTCCAAATTTTGTCAACATCTGTAAGTATGTTAACATGCTGGGCAAATTGTAATGCAGTAAGAATCACACAGGCCATCTTTAAAATTGGGTTAATTTAAATTCCCTATAATTATATAACCATCCTGTGAGGATGAAGTGCCTATGGGTAATAATTCACGTCCTCTGGGACTAAGAGACAGTAGAAGTCTGCAACTCACTGTCTAGAAAAGGGGTAATGAACTGTGATTCAGACCCGAATACCTCGATTCTGTGAAAATCCTGGTTATAACTGTCCTTGGGACTAGAATTTTATACTAATGTTAATTGTGATATAGGATTTTAATAAAGGTCCTGAATAAATAAATGATTAATAAATTAACCAGAAATGGCTATATAAAACCATGGTTAATAAATTATAAATCTCTGTAAAAGCCTTTAAATAAAACCTTGCCTATTTATGTCTTTATGTAGCAATTGAAGCTACATGGCGGGGTCGGACGAAGTGAATAGTCGTCCGGTGGAGAACCACAGCAATGCTAGGATACAGCTGACTGGTGCAGATTTGCAAGCACTAGTTGATAACGCTGTTACAAGGGCTTTAGATCGACAGAACAGTGAGTCTTCTGAGACTCAGAGTAGGACCCTGTCTACACCACACACAAAGTCAAAGACTCATTCGGAGGGTCGCAGCAAGCCACCCTCTGTCCAACCCAAGTCTAAGAAGGATGAGTCTAAGAAAGATGATGATAGACACTCCTCGAACCATGACAGTGTTCCTCATAAGAAGATAGTGTTTGATGATGCCCCACGTACCAAGTCCTGTACGTATAAATATTTTGTATCTTGTAAGCCTCGGGATTTTACTGCGGAGAAGGGGGCCGTGGATTGCATGACTTGGCTAGATGAAATGGACACTGTAGTGGACATTAGTGGTTGTGCGGAGAGGGATATTGTGAAGTTTGTATCCCAGTCCTTTAAAGGTGAAGCCCTGGCCTGGTGGAGGTCGTTAATTCAGGCTACCGGGAAGATTCCGCTGTATAACATGCCGTGGAATCAATTTGTTGCTCTCATCAAGGAGAACTACTGTCCTCAACACGAGGTTGAAAAGATAGAATCTGATTTTCTATCCTTGGTCATGATGAACCTGGATTGCCAGGCTT
This sequence comes from Helianthus annuus, assembly GCF_002127325.2. NCBI lineage: Eukaryota > Viridiplantae > Streptophyta > Magnoliopsida > Asterales > Asteraceae > Helianthus > Helianthus annuus. Next base: position 120,129,561 of record NC_035443.2, read on the forward strand.
ATCTTACAAGCTTCAATACTTTGTCAAGGTTAGTTCCTTACCTTGTGACACCTGAACCGAAGAGGATAGCCCGTTTTATTGGGGGTCTGGCCCCAGAAATTAAAGCAAGTGTCAAGGCCTCTCGGCCCGCTACATTCAGATCAGCAGCTGACATATCTCTGTCCCTCACGCTGGACGCAGTTAGACAGAGATCACTGAGAAATGCGGATGCTGAGAAAAGGAAATGCAAAGGTGATGGTTCACGGCGCTCAGACAAGAAACACAAGGGAAGCAACGACCACAAGAAGGGGTCGGGATCCAAGAAGGGTGATCAACAGGCGGGTGATAAACCCAAATGTAAGGTTTGCAACAAGCACCATTTTGGGAGGTGCAGGCATGAGTCGAAGTGTAACGCCCTGCGTTTTCAAACATCCTACATTTAGAAACCTTACATGAAATTCTATCTTTGGAAATCTTGTGTTCTTATAACCATTCTTTCATCGTAATCGTTGTAAAATACGGAACTTGCTTCGTAAATAAAACTTGTACATTACACTTTTTACCTAGTTAAATCATGTTTTATTTCATATTTCACCTTGTTACAAGTTAGGGGAAACATTGTTGCATATTATTACACAACTTAATTAACAAAATTACTCATTATAATGTTTTAAAAAAATAAAAAAAATAAAGAAATATGGCAGCCCAATTCAGCAAAATTCAGCCCCATATAGTTGGGTTTTGTGGGCTAGTTTCAAGGTGTAACCCATTCTAAACACTTCCAAAGCCCAACCCATTGAAACCCTAATCCTTCCCCCTATAAATACCACTTATAACCAGCCTCCCTACCACTTTTGCAACCCTAAAAACTCACAAAACATCCACCAAACCGTAGCTGAAAGCAAGGGTTCGAGTAGATTGACACTCCTTCACGAAAATGAGCATAACTCACTCAATTCTTTTCCGATTCACTCGATTCTTTTTCCTACTTGCTTGTATAATCATGGGGTTCGATTCCTAGACTTCTCCTTGGAGAAATCAGACCTGGAAATGCCCCGAAATAGTCCATAAACTTTCTGTTTGTTTTTATGTTCATCAAAAACTTGTTTAAACCTATGCAACTTGTGTCCAACACATCTCATACCTATGTCCTAATGCTTACAACTTATCCCATGGTTGGTTAAGCTTAAAAACAAGGTTGAGACATTTAAAATCAGAGGATTAAACCTCATAAACTTGGTGTTTTGTTTAGGGTTTTTAACCCACAAGTCATGTCAAACTTTGTCTTTGATACATGAGTGATTATGGAACAACTTGGGTTGTCCAAACATACAATCCTCACATGATTTGATGATTTCTCTTAGTTAGTGTGTATATTTCTTATTCTTTATTTGTATGTTCATGACCCTCCTTGGTTGTTTTTTTTTACATCAAGTGTAGTGGTGAACATATAGAGGTGCCTAAATGGAAGACTTGATCTTCCTACCTCCTACATGACTTCTATGACATTTAGAGGTACCAAAATGAAGATTTTAATCTTCTACCTCATGCTTGAACTATTGGACATATATTATATAACCTAAATATATTATTCGAATAATCGAATCTTTGATGATGAACTAGTGTTCATATGTCGGGGTACTAGATTACATCATCCTAGACTATGATAACTTGTCACGATTCTAATGGAACCTTGTTCCATGAAAACATCTAAACTCCTTCGAGTTTCCTAGTGTCAAGAACAAGCATCATATGTACTAAATGATTATTTTCCATGTTATTCTCATGTCTTATTTTTATGTTGTTTTAAACACCGAATCTCGACTCTAAACATACTTGAACTTTAACCCTTATACATTCGGACTCTAAATCTCTACTCGTCAACAATTGGATAATCGGAAAACATATGCAAACTTTGTGAGTATACTCGTATTCCCCCTTTTTACTTTTATCACTTTTGGGGTGTAACATGTTTACCTATTGAAACTTACACATGAATTTTTGTCTAAACACACGAACATTCCTATAACAATGCTTGTATATGTGATGGCTTGATACTTTAAATTTGGGTGATTCTTATGTGTTGAACTTATCATTAACTTCGTACGAGCCAAACCTTGACATATGTAGCGCTATAGGATTGACGACCCGCCTCTACTGAAACTTTGGTTATGTCATGAGCAAGTTGCGTTTTCTTGGTTTGATATGTTAGACACATGCCATATTTAATGTTATCTTGAATCGCATGCTTGCTATGAGGAATTGTTCACACTTTTTATCTTATGCTATGTATGTACCAAACTTGTATACTCGCCTTTGCTTTTGCATTGAATTATTTTAAACATGTTACAGGTTGATGAGGACGATGCTAAGAAAAGAAGTAGCGTTGATGCCTAGATACACATATAGACGTTAGGGTTTAATATGTTGTATCAAATTTTTGTTATGTTATCATGTTGTTTTGTTAAACTTGTTGTGTTTGAATTTCTTGTAATGTTGACTATTTGAAGTTATGAAATGAAATGAAATTTGGATTTTCTAAATATTGTCACAAATAGCGTTATGATGTCTCTAGCAATCTTCACACTTCGTCTCATCCCGATGTTTCCGCCATTGGTTGGGGTGTGACAGATTGGTATCAGAGCCATAACTATAGGGAATTAGGAAAAGTAGGAATGCTTTAACCTAGTCTATAGTTCTAGAGCTTTATTCGTATGTTTTACTTGAAATTACTAGCATGCTATCTTATTTGCTTTTATTTATTCTCTTTTGATCTTGTAAGCATATGTGTCACTTGTGGGTTAACACTTAACATGCTATACTTGATTTTATTATGTGTTAATACTTGTTTCTTCATTTTATCCTTTATGTGTGTTCTTGACATACTTTTTATGCGTTAATATTCGTTTCATCATTTCACTTTTATTGTGATGATCTTGACATGTTATACTTGTTTGTTTAATCTTTAATATACACTTTTCGTCACGCGTTCTACTCGATTATTCTAAATCCGACAACACACATATTACACAAACGAGACGAGTTCACCAAAATAGGCGTGAAACCCATAATTTGGTGAACAACTCTCAATCCATCCACTTTCCTTTTCTTTTTACACGAAATTCACCATCAAGTTAGGAGTGAAATCCTCACCTTGATGGAGAAGTTCAAATTTCAAATTCTAGTGGACCCTCGTCAAAGTGTTGAAATTAAATTTTGACCCGACGAGTACCAACCACACTTAGGATACGAAACCGTCAAGTTAGGGGTGAAACCCGCACCTTGGTGGCTAGTTCCACTCCTTGATTTTTTCATAAATCCCGCCAAGTCTCGAAATTTCGATTGATTTGGGACATGTAGTAACCGGAAGGGTAAATACCGTTAACCGACTTGTCGGCGAGAGTATTTTACCTATTAGGCCAAAGCATGCTCCTCAAATTCAAAAGACTTTTCGACCACTTTGGTTAGTCAAAATTCCGTTTGGAACACTCCAAACTTTGGTCAAACATGTGTTTCTATTGTTCATTTTATACGATGCAATCTTTCAACCTCGAGTTTACCTTTGATTTCTCTTTTCACACGCACAACATATCGAACCTTTTCGATACATTTATATATGCATGATTTTCAAATAATTTAAATTCATATTCCTTGTAACAACTAGTGGAGAGGTATCATCGAGATTGGAGTGACTTCCTTACCTTGACGATTGACTCCACCCCTCTTCCCTTAAAACGACCTCACCAACGAGTTAGGGGTGATTCCCTTACTTAGGTGACCGTTACCCAAAACTTCTCTTTCAAAATATTTTATTATGCAAACCCGATCATGTTTTATACCTAAATCATTTATCATTATTCAAAATACCTACTTATACCGATTTCAAAATACATTGTTTATCAAACGTACTTCTTATTCTACCATCCATTTTCACTCAAATCATATACACGAGATTCTTAATCATGTCTTTACCGTTTTACTACACGAATTTCCAAACCTTACGAAATGCTACCTATCAATTTAATCGGTCTAATGAATCTCTTGCCCATGAACTTCACCTCTAATTTATTAACTGAAACACGTTCACATTATATCATCATACTAGAGACTTCCACTCTTAATCGAAATCAAACTAACCTTTCTCAATTACTTATAAGACCTCATAGATGTTATATGATCGTTTTACCAAATACTCTTTCCAACATCAATAAATCCTTTGTTAAAATTATTTTTAAACAATCACTAAGTTCTTTTACTAAATTTCTTTTCTAAGGGTCGACGTTTTCACAAGAACTTTCAAAGTTCAAAATTTCATGTTTTGATGCAAATGAAACAAACCCGTTATTTATAAAAAAAAAAAAAAAAAAAAACCTTCTCTACAACGCTTAACTCGTCATCCAAATTTCAAAACACGTGGGCTAGAAGACTTCATGGGGACCGACAATTTTCAACATACGTGAACTCCTTTTTTTTTAAACAAAAGTAGCATTTCAATCATTACAAAATACGTTAAGCATGACCAATGAGTACTTTATGTTCCTTTACATATACAAACTATATTCTACCTTTCAAACCAAGCTCAATCTAATTTTGATTCGACAAACTCAACGTTTTGTTTAAACAACTATACATGCACATCATCATACACATTTTAGACGATATCTCGCGATAACATCATTTATATCGTTCGTATCTACATACTTAACTTTTTTTTCTCCGCAATGTCTCAACGTACACCATATACGCAATATTTATTTTTCATACCTACACCTATGTTCATACGCTTTATGCTTGTACTCATACACATACTACTTATACGTTTTACGCTTCTACTTGTACACATACTACTTACACGTTTTATGTTTATGCTCATACATACATGCGTATTCATACTTAAACTTATGCTCATACTTTCATCCTTACTCATGATTCGTACATTCGTACCTATACGCGAGCGTAATCCGAGGGATTCGCTTACGTGGGTCCAATACATGCTTAAACATAAACATGCTTACATACGACATTCTTCTACGTACACATTCTTATTTTCAAATTCATGTATACCTTGATTCATACATAACTAGTACAAGCTATGTGGATCATGCGACGATCAGTATAATCGCGGGTGCACACGGGATTATAGTGATAGGCGTATGAGAACCATAGAGTGTACTACTGTGTATGGTAAGACACGGAACGTAACATGACCCCGAGTAACGAAACGGACGTAATGTGGTTAAAACATGGTGGATACGCCGCTGGTACTTCCTATATATAAGTGTTTTCACCATGTTACCAAACTTTCGTAAAACGTGCCATGAGAAATTCAGTGTGTTGCAGACCTTTTGGACCTAATACAACTTCACGCAACTCACAAACGCATTATATCCGATCATCATACACATTTTAGACGATATCTCGCGATAACATCATTTATATCGTTCGTATCTACATACTTAACTTTTTTTTCTCCGCAATGTCTCAACGTACACCATATACGCAATATTTATTTTTCATACCTACACCTATGTTCATACGCTTTATGCTTGTACTCATACACATACTACTTATACGTTTTACGCTTCTACTTGTACACATACTACTTACACGTTTTATGTTTATGCTCATACATACATGCGTATTCATACTTAAACTTATGCTCATACTTTCATCCTTACTCATGATTCGTACATTCGTACCTATACGCGAGCGTAATCCGAGGGATTCGCTTACGTGGGTCCAATACATGCTTAAACATAAACATGCTTACATACGACATTCTTCTACGTACACATTCTTATTTTCAAATTCATGTATACCTTGATTCATACATAACTAGTACAAGCTATGTGGATCATGCGACGATCAGTATAATCGCGGGTGCACACGGGATTATAGTGATAGGCGTATGAGAACCATAGAGTGTACTACTGTGTATGGTAAGACACGGAACGTAACATGACCCCGAGTAACGAAACGGACGTAATGTGGTTAAAACATGGTGGATATGCCGCTGGTACTTCCTATATATAAGTGTTTTCACCATGTTACCAAACTTTCGTAAAACGTGCCATGAGAAATTCAGTGTGTTGCAGACCTTTTGGACCTAATACAACTTCACGCAACTCACAAACGCATTATATCCGATTATTCATGACGAGACTTCATCCTTAACACACTACGTTCATCTATCCAACACTTATGCTATTCACATACTTGTACTCTTTAAGAGCCATTCGTTCATTCTATACTCGTATTATTTTATACAAAACTCGTTCGCAATCCAGCTTGTTTAAACATTTGAGTCCTAACTTACCTCATTACCTATAAAATAGCCTCCCTATTCTTGATTCTTGTGTAACTATACTTAGTATACCTCTATTGCTTTATTTAAAGTAACAAACCTTTTCATTCCTCTCAATAAACAGGATTTACGAAAGTATGATTTTTTTTTATACTATCCTTAAAAACTTCCCCTTGCAAATCTACCTTGATGTTCTCCAAAATTTGGTACTTTTCAAAACTTTCAAACTTCCCAAGTTTCAATTCTTAATGATCACCTTTATGCCAAAAACTCTTTCAAGCCTTCCTCTTAAATAAATTTCGGGACGAAATTTCCTAAAGGAGGGGAGACTGTAACGCCCTGCGTTTTTAAACATCCTACATTTAGAAACCTTACGTGAAATTCTATCTTTGGAAATCTTGTGTTCTTATAACCATTCTTTCATCGTAATCGTTGTAAAATACGGAACTTGCTTCGTAAATAAAACTTGTACATTACACTTTTTACCTAGTTAAATCATGTTTTATTTCATATTTCACCTTGTTACAAGTTAGGGGAAACATTGTTGCATATTATTACACAACTTAATTAACAAAATTACTCATTATAATTTTTAAAAAAATAAAAAAAATAAAGAAATATGGCAGCCCAATTCAGCAAAATTCAGCCCCATATAGTTGGGTTTTGTGGGCTAGTTTCAAGGTGTAACCCATTCTAAACACTTCCAAAGCCCAACCCATTGAAACCCTAATCATTCCCCCTATAAATACCACTTATAACCAGCCTCCCTACCACTTTTGCAACCCAAAAAACTCACAAAACATCCACCAAACCGTAGCTGAAAGCAAGGGTTCGAGTAGATTGACACCCCTTCACGAAAATGAGCATAACTCACTCAATTCTTATCCGATTCACTCGATTCTTTTTCCTACTTGCTTGTATAATCATGGGGTTCGATTCCTAGACTTCTCCTTGGAGAAATCAGACCTGGAAATGCCCCGAAATAGTCCATAAACTTTCTGTTTGTTTTTATGTTCATCAAAAACTTGTTTAAACCTATGCAACTTGTGTCCAACACATCTCATACCTATGTCCTAATGCTTACAACTTATCCCATGGTTGGTTAAGCTTAAAAACAAGGTTGAGACATTTAAAATCAGAGGATTAAACCTCATAAACTTGGTGTTTTGTTTAGGGTTTTTAACCCACAAGTCATGTCAAACTTTGTCTTTGATACATGAGTGATTATGGAACAACTTGGGTTGTCCAAACATACAATCCTCACATGATTTGATGATTTCTCTTAGTTAGTGTGTATATTTCTTATTCTTTATTTGTATGTTCATGACCCTCCTTGGTTGTTTTTTTTACATCAAGTGTAGTGGTGAACACATAGAGGTGCCTAAATGGAAGACTTGATCTTCCTACCTCCTACATGACTTCTATGACATTTAGAGGTACCAAAATGAAGATTTTAATCTTCTACCTCATGCTTGAACTATTGGACATATATTATATAACCTAAATATATTATTCGAATAATCGAATCTTTGATGATGAACTAGTGTTCATATGTCGGGGTACTAGATTACATCATCCTAGACTATGATAACTTGTCACGATTCTAATGGAACCTTGTTCCATGAAAACATCTAAACTCCTTCGAGTTTCCTAGTGTCAAGAACAAGCATCATATGTACTAAATGATTATTTTCCATGTTATTCTCATGTCTTATTTTTATGTTGTTTTAAACACCGAATCTCGACTCTAAACATACTTGAACTTTAACCCTTATACATTCGGACTCTAAATCTCTACTCGTCAACAATTGGATAATCGGAAAACATATGCAAACTTTGTGAGTATACTCGTATTCCCCCTTTTTACTTTTATCACTTTTGGGGTGTAACATGTTTACCTATTGAAACTTACACATGAATTTTTGTCTAAACACACGAACATTCCTATAACAATGCTTGTATATGTGATGGCTTGATACTTTAAATTTGGGTGATTCTTATGTGTTGAACTTATCATTAACTTCGTACGAGCCAAACCTTGACATATGTAGCGCTATAGGATTGACGACCCGCCTCTACTGAAACTTTGGTTATGTCATGAGCAAGTTGCGTTTTCTTGGTTTGATATGTTAGACACATGCCATATTTAATGTTATCTTGAATCGCATGCTTGCTATGAGGAATTGTTCACACTTTTTATCTTATGCTATGTATGTACCAAACTTGTATACTCGCCTTTGCTTTTGCATTGAATTATTTTAAACATGTTACAGGTTGATGAGGACGATGCTAAGAAAAGAAGTAGCGTTGATGCCTAGATACACATATAGACGTTAGGGTTTAATATGTTGTATCAAATTTTTGTTATGTTATCATGTTGTTTTGTTAAACTTGTTGTGTTTGAATTTCTTGTAATGTTGACTATTTGAAGTTATGAAATGAAATGAAATTTGGATTTTCTAAATATTGTCACAAATAGCGTTATGATGTCTCTAGCAATCTTCACACTTCGTCTCATCCTGATGTTTCCGCCATTGATTGGGGTGTGACACGAAGTCCCAGTCCCAGCCGAAAGCGTGTGGGATTTGCGAGTCATTGGACCACAAGGCATTGGATTGTAAGAAAATCAAGGATGCCACATGCTATAACTGTAATGAAAAAGGGCATCTGAGGACCAACTGCCCAAAGCTTGCGAAGAAGACTGAGGAGGGAAAGAAGACCAACGCAAGGGTCTTCCGCATGGATGCAAAGGAAGCTATTCAAGACGACAATGTGATAACAGGTACCTTCCTTGTAAATGATATCTATGCAAGGATACTTTTTGATTCTGGAGCAGATAAATCCTTTGTAGATAATAAGTTCTGTGAGTTATTGAAGTTACCTGTTAAAAACTTAAGTATGAAATATGAAGTGGAATTAGCTGACGGAACCATAGAAACCGCTTCGACCTTATTAGATGGATGCGTCATATCCATTAGGAACCACTCCTTTCCTTTGTCCTTATTACCTTTTAAGCTAGCTGGCTTTGATATAGTGATAGGCATGGATTGGTTATCGCATAACCAAGCCCAGATTATGTGCAACAAGAAACAAGTGGTGATCAAGACTCCGTCTGGTGAACCACTTACCATTCAGGGAGATACTCAACATGGACTGCCTGAGCAAGTGACTATGCTCAAAGCATCCAGATGTCTGAAGAAGGGTTGTGTCATCTATATGGCACAGGTAACCATTGATGAGGAGAGACCCAAGATTGAAGATATTCCAGTCATTTCTGAATACCCTGAAGTTTTCCCGGAAGAGCTACCTGGTTTGCCACCAGATAGGCAAGTGGAATTTAGGATTGACATCAACCCCGGAGCTGCACCTGTGGCTAGAGCGCCTTAGAGATTAGCGCCAACAGAGATGAAGGAGTTGAGGACGCAGCTAGATGACCTGCTAGCTAAAGGTTTTATTAGACCTAGTTCGTCACCATGGGGAGCACCAATCTTGTTCGTCAAGAAGAAAGATGGTTCGATGCGTTTATGCATCGACTACCGTGAGCTTAATAAGGTTACTATCAAGAATAGGTATCCGTTACCCAGGATCGACGATCTGTTCGACCAGCTATAAGGAGCAAGCTACTTTTCCAAGATAGATCTCAGGTCAGGCTATCATCAATTGAAGGTCAAGGATGAAGGTGTACACAAGACCGCGTTTAGGACTCGTTATGGTCATTACGAGTTCCTAGTGATGCCTTTTGGGCTCACTAACGCACCTGCCGCATTCATGGTTCTCATGAATCGCGTCTGCAAGCCTTATTTGGATAAATTTGTCATCGTCTTTATCGACGACATTCTCATCTATTCGAAGAACCAAGCTGACCACGAGAAGCATCTTCGATGTATTCTGAAGCTGCTACGTCAAGAAAAGCTCTATGCCAAATTTTCAAAGTGTGAATTTTGGCTTCGTGAAGTCCAATTTCTTGGACACGTTGTTAGTGAGCGTGGTATCCAGGTGGATCCCGCTAAGATTGAAGCTATTATAAACTGGCAAGAGCCGAAGACGCCTACAGAAATTCGCAGTTTCTTAGGATTGGCAGGATACTACAGACGCTTTATCGAGAACTTCTTAAGAATTGCAGCTCCCCTGACTCTACTCACTCGCAAGAATAGCAAGTTCGATTGGGGGCCTAAGCAGCAAGAATCTTTCGACATTTTGAAGCAGAAATTGAGCAATGCCCCTGTTCTGACATTGCCTGATGGAATTGATGAGTTTATAGTATACTGTGATGCATCACACACCGGGATGGGTTGTGTGTTAATGCAAAAAGGCAAGGTCATTGCCAATGCTTCACGTCAACTAAAGGTGCACGAGAAGAATTACACCACCCATGACTTGGAGTTGGGTGCCGTTGTATTTGCACTTAAGCTTTGGAGGCATTATCTGTATGGGACTAAGTGGGTGATCTATTCTGATCACAAAAGCCTTCAACATCTGTTTAATCAGAAGGATTTGAACATGAGGCAACGACGCTGGATGGAAACTCTGAACGATTATGACTGTGAAATAAGATACCATCCAGGAAAGGCTAATGTAGTCGCAGATGCCTTAAGTAGAAGAGTAAAGCCGATAAGAATCAATGCCAAGAGCATTGAAATCAAGAACAGTTTGAATGAAAGGTTGTTAGCTGCACAAAATGAAGCTGTGTTGGAAGCTAACTATCCTGAGGAAAAGTTAGGAGTAACTGAAGAACAGTTATCCTATGGTAAAGACGGAATTTTAAGGTTAAATGGACGTATATGGGTTCCTGTTTATGGAGGACTTCGGGATGTTATCCTCAAGGAAGCCCACAGTTCCAAATATTCCGTTCATCCTGGAGCAGACAAGATGTACCAAGATGTGAAGGCAAACTATTGGTGGATAGGCTTGAAGAAGTCTATAGCTGCTTATGTAGCTAAATGCTTGACGTGTGCTCAAGTCAAGGCTGAACATCAGAAGCCGTCAGGTTTGCTACAACAGCCTGAAATTCCCACTTGGAAATGGGAAATGGTGACGATGTATTTCATCACCAAGCTGCCAAAGACGAAGAAAGGAAATGATACTATATGGGTCATAGTTGATAGACTGACTAAGTCAGCACATTTCCTGCCCATTAAGGGAACTTACAGTTCTGACATGTTAGCCCAATTATACGTTGATAAGTTTATGTCTCTACATGGAGTACCAGTGGTTATTATCTCTGACAGAGATACCAGATACACGTCACACTTTTGGAAAAGTTTCCAGCAGTCTCTGGGCACGCAATTGAATTTTAGTACGGCTTACCATCCTCAGACGGATGGGCAGAGTGAGCGTACCATCCAGACCTTGGAAGACATGCTGCGTGCATGTGTGATTGATTTAGGAGGTAGCTGGGATAAGCACCTACCTTTGGTCGAGTTCTCCTACAACAATAGCTACATACCAGCATTCAGGCTGCACCTTTTGAGGCACTATATGGTAGAAAGTGCAGAATACCCATCTGTTGGGCAGAAATAGGAGACACTCAATTATCAGGTCCTGATATAGTCTTTGAGACAACGGACAAGATCGTCTAGATTCGCGACCGCCTAAAACCCGCCCGGGATAGGCAGAAGAGCTATGCTGATAAAAGGCGAAAACCTCTCAAGTTTGAGGTTGGCGATAAAGTTTTGCTCAAAGTATCGCCCTGGAAAGGGGTGATGCGATTTGGTAAGAAAGGTAAGTTAAGCCCGAGGTATATAGGACCATTCGAGATCGTCGAATGTATAGGGTCAGTGGCTTACAAGTTAAACTTACCTGAAGAGCTCAGTGGTATTCATAATGTATTCCACGTCTGCAGTCTGAAGAAATGTCTAGCTGACGAATCACTAGTCATACCACACACAGATGTGCATATAGACGAGAGCTTGAAATTTGTTGAGAAACCTGTGTCGACTGAGGATCGACAGGTAAAAAGGCTTCGAAGGAAGCTTGTGTCTATCGTCAAGGTGAAGTGGGATACCCGTAGAGGTCCTGAATATACGTGGAGTTAGAGTCCACAATGAAAAATAAATACCCTCAATTGTTTCCATAAATCTCGAGGACGAGATTTCTTCTAAGGGGCTGAGGATGTAACACCTTGAAAATTCATGTCCAATAATGTATGAACACGTGTCATAAGCTCTGAACGTGTGAAAGAATACTTTAGAGGGACTGAAGTTGACAAACAAGGAAACTATGTGAATATAAGGGTCCAAAATGTCAACAATGGATAACTATATTTAAAATTATCCCTATAAGATGTTTATACCTTCAAACGAATAAATCATGGATCATACGAAGCTAAATATGAAAGAAAGTGAGAAATTACAAACTACAGGGGCTAAATGTGTCAACATGTGCAAAGTATACCTCTGAGTGACCTTTTAGCAGACCCAAAGCTTTGTAACGGTAAATTATACTCACTAGAATATGTGATAAAAATTTCATGAAGTTTCATTATCATATAGGAAAGTTATGATCAAATTCGTGTACGAGGGGTTAAAAGCGTCAACATTCAATTCTAAGGCCTTATGGATGATCTCAAAGTTAGTCAAGGACTTAACTAAGTTAGTAAAAGTCCTAAAGCCCTTAAAAATAAGGTTAAGAGGTCAAAAGTGCAAAAATATGACTTAAAACCACGTTACAAAGGACCAGGGACCAAAAGTGCAAAGTTTGAAACTTGTTTGGCTGGTCATAGCAGGCCAGGCGGCCCGCGTAAGAAACACTTAAGGGTTACGCGGCCTGCGAGAGCAGCCCAGTATCAGAAAAACGTGCACAGCTGCTAGTCAGGTCTGTTAACCGACTTAAATGGGTTGTTTTCTTATACCAGAGCTTCCTCCAATGGTTTTTCATGCATGGGGGCACCTGTAAACATCTGGTAACAAGTATAGACTTGTTTGGCATCATCTAAGGCACTTGATTTTGCTATATAAGAAGCACAAAGTTGTAACCACTTTGTGCATTCACTTTCAAAGTTTACAACTTACTCTCTGGAGCTCTCTGGACAGCAAGCAACCTTCCTAGTGATCCCTAAGCATAATTAGGACTCTTGTAAGTGTCCTTAACCCTTCTTAATTCATTTCAGCTTAGTTAATTAGCTAAAAGTCAAACCGTCGTAATTAAGGTTTGACTTCGAGATTAGTCAATAATTACTCAGTCAAATCTCGAATTAAAAATACCTGTAAGTAGGTAATTATGTGGGTAATAAACCCTTAAAAGGGTATTTCCAGATTCGCACTCTAACTATGTTAATTGTCGAGTCAAAGCTTACTTTAAAAAGTCAACAGAATGCTTATTTTCAAATTAATTCATAATTAGCAATGTAGGATACATGCAACCCCTTTGATCATTAAGATAACTTGGTAATTGATGTAAGAACATGTCCCAACATGTTCAACTCGACAATTTTCAGTTTAGGCTCGGTTTGGAACCGAAAGTCGCATAGTTTGACTTCTGCTTTGACTTTCAGTTCTGACCCGTTTAAGCCAAGTTTAGGATTGCCTTAGAGCTTCTTTTGGACCTATATACATGTTAGTATAACTCTCTGAGATTATGCAACTTGGTTCATTAGAAATCCTATTCACATGCATGTTTCCGTTAATTGCTTATATGTTGACCATTATGCCCAAATGACCTTAAAATATGATTTTTGAAAATGTAAAAGGGTAAACACCTTAGCTACTGATTTATAAGCTTGCATCTAAAATTTGAGATCAGTTTGAGGTGTAGATTAAGAGTTATGCTCAATAGCGTAATTAGAAGCTTCTTTAGTAATTAAATGGCGTAAATCGCATATAGCCTATCTAAACCCAAATTTTTGTACAAAGCTTAGTACTTACTGATATAAAATAATATTTTGGGATTTTTAAAGATTTTTATTCAATTTTAGGCTGAGCATAACATAGTGTTCTAAGCTTTATTCGGCTAATGCCGATTATGCCCTTCTGGGCTATAAAATGAGTTTTATAAATCCTATTGACCCCAAACCTTTTTCTACTGATCTAATATGATAAATAAAGTATTTTGAGCCTTATGGAATTTTAAAAATATCAGCTTTCTATACCAAACCCGGAAATGGCTCCAAATCGCCTTTTTAAGCGTTTTTAACGCATAGTATGTAATAAAACCTTTTTAAACCTATGAGGATGATACCTACTGATTGTATTCAGTAAAATTTTATATTTTAACAGTAGGTGAATCTTTTAAACTCAGAATTCCAGTTTTGACCTTTTAGGCCTAAGTGAAATTACCAAAATGCCCCTACGGAGCATAGTATGGTTTTAAGTAAGAAATTTCACATATATTAATACCCTACTGTTATGACTTAGTAAATTAAGTATATTTACTTATTTAATCAGACCTGTAACTCAGGTCATTATTTAAACTCTTTTACACCCTTCAAAATAACCAAAATGCCCTTATAAGGCATAGTTTGGGTTTAAAACCATTTGGGGCATAATGGAAGATATCTTACTGATGTCACAACATGTTTAAGGCATATTAACTTAGGAAATTTGTATATGACTCTTATGGTTACTCGTTACGCACATTACGCGTTCGGATCGGCTTATGTAACTACTTTACCCATTTTAGCCGAAACGGGTCAAACCATATCATTTCAGTCTCAAAATCCAGAATGTGATTAATTACCCATATTAAACAAGTATGCAAGCTTGTTGGGTCAAAACCACATTCTAAAACGGTCTTCGCCTTATCGTGCGTTTAAACCGTAATCTTCATTTAAAACTAATCGGTCTAAGCTTAGGCTGAATTAAAAGACCCGTTAGGATTCTAATAGGTTATTAAAAACCTTCATTCCAGATATAGGAGCCCAGTAAAAGCTACGTGCACTTGCTGTATTTGATTTATACTTTGCTCAGGTAAATACATTTAACTTATTTTCCCTATACGGGCTTGGGGTACGGTATATAAAATACCGCTTGGTCGGGTAATTGACCTTAACCGGTCGGTGGTTAAGAGCAGTCAAATGACCCGTTTGAAAACGTTGTTTTGTTTGTTAAACGCCTTTGGGGGTTTAATGACTATGTCCCGGATATCCTTGGCATCATTCAAAGAATGGCCACGACCTTAGCACACGGATGTAGGCGTACACCCGTTGTGCATTCAAATCAATAAAGTATAATCGTCGGTACGAGAGAAGTCTCGCGGCAGAACTATACTAAGTGGTGTGTCTATTAATCTTTAACCCGGCACGACCCGGACAACTGAACGCATAACAAACATGTAATTATTTTACAAGATTATAAGCAAATAATTATCCCAAGTTATAAAAAGTTTTGTGCCGCGGGCATTCAAATCAATTTTAAACCTTTTCAAAATTAGTCACTTAAATTGTATTTACCAGTGTAAACTGACGTATTTTCCAAAAAGGCTAAGTGCAGGTACTACGCGTAATAGGCTGGCCACTCCTTAGCATCAATAAAAGTATCGCAAGCTTAGGATGCATGAAGTGTGTTGAATAAAAGTTTCCTCTTTGTTTTTGATCCGCCTGTGGATCTATTTCAACTGTTGTGATACTTGATATTACAATTTTATTTGGTTGAAATAAATCTATCTTTTGCTTCCGCTGTGCATTTATATTTTGAAATGTTTGACTATGACGATATCATCTACGTCACGGAACCCCCATCGGGCCCACCGGTGACACGTGGAAAATAGGGGTGTGACACACATCCACCTACGTAAGATGAATCACCTGGTGCATAACGATATTGTTAAAGGTGTGAATCTTAAGAGTTTCCACCTGGAGGGAGAATGTATTAGCTGTCTGAAAGGGAAGCAACACAAGAAATCTCACCCCAGAAAAATGGAGAACTCAGTCTCGAAGCCACTTGAAAGACTTCACACGGATCTCTTTGGTCATGTGAATGTCAAAAGCATTATTGGAGATCTCTACTGCCTAGTGGTTACCGACGACTATTCGAGATTTTCGTGGGTAATGTTCTTGAAGTCCAAAGATGAAACATTCGAGAGTTTGCTGAAGTTGTTCAGAAAGATAGAGAACTTGTACAAGTCCCGCGTTTGTCGATTACGAAGTGATAATGGTAAGGAGTTCAAAAACAACAAGGTGGAACAATTCTGTGACAGAAGAGGTATATTGCAAGAGTTCAGTGCGTCGTACACTCCATTGTATAATGGAGTTGCAGAAAGGAAAAATCGAACGCTGATAGAAACGGC
Organism: Helianthus annuus; assembly: GCF_002127325.2. Taxonomy (NCBI): domain Eukaryota; kingdom Viridiplantae; phylum Streptophyta; class Magnoliopsida; order Asterales; family Asteraceae; genus Helianthus; species Helianthus annuus. The sequence continues at coordinate 120,146,065 of NC_035443.2, forward strand.
ACGAACAATGTTGGCTGACGCAAAGCTTCCTATCAACTTTTGGGGAGAAGCTGTATCTACCGCTTGCTATACTCTCAACCGGGTTCTAACTGTGAAGAAGCATAACAAAACGTGTTTTGAGCTCCTCAACAAACGTAAGCCTAACCTGGAATATCTTGAGCCATTCGGGTCACCCTGCATAGTTCTAGATCCTGATGGAAAGTTTGGGTCAATGAATTTGGAAGGAATCTTCGTGGGTTACTCTAGTCCACTTAGACGCGTTTTCGTTCCAAGTCTTGGGAGGATCATTGAAGCTCAGCACGTAGAATGTCAAGGATACATTATGCCTCCACAGAAACCCTCAGACTCATGGCGATTCGATTATGATACTTTATGGGATTCATTCGACTTACCGGAAGAGCCAGAGTTCTTTGATACAGTAAATCTATTTCAAGAATATGAAGCTTTCCAGAATAGATTGCCAGCAAAGTCTTCAAAACGTCAACAAATTTCCAATGATCATGAAGCTGGTCCTAGTCACAGTGGTCAAAGTGATGATCTACAGCAAACTCACACTTCAGAACAAGAGCCTGCTCCAGAAAATCAGACAACAACAGTTGATGATTCAGAGTCTGACTCGGATAGCCCGACCTTTGATCGAGGTGATTCAGAATCTGAGGGGGAGCAGATCCAATCTTTAGACTAGACAGTTCAAGTTGATGAACAAGTTGCGGATCAGAATGTCACGAATTTGGAAAGCGAGGTGAACGTTCCCGGTGAAGTTATGCCGAGGACTCTGTCTTGTCACCCCGAGGAGTTGATTATTGGGGAACTTCAATCAGGAGTTCGAACAAGAAGTCAAATTGACCAAGGATTTGCATGTTTTTACTCTAAAGTTTCTCCATTGCAAACTGATTTCTCACTCAGTTGCTTTATTTTGCAGATTGAACCACGAACATACAAAGAAGCACTGACGGAAGAATCATGGGTTAATGCGATGCAAGAGGAGCTAGGTCAATTTGAGAAACTCGGAGTTTGGAAGCTTGCCGATCTTCCTGATGGGCACAGAAAGATAAACACCAAGTGGGTGTTCAAATGCAAGAAAGACGATCGAGGAATGATAGTCAGAAACAAAGCTCACCTAGTCGTTCAGGGCTTTAGTCAGCAAGAAGGGATAGACTTCACAGAAGTTTACACTCCGGTTGCCAGACTCGAAGCCATCAGAATCTTTCTTGCGTTCGCTTCATGGAAAGGGTATAAGGTTTACCATTTAGATGTCAAGTCGGCATTCCTTTACGGAAAAGTGAAAGAGGAGGTCTACGTCGGTCAGCCACCGGGCTTCACTGATCCAATTCATAAAGACAAAGTCTACCTTTTGGACAAAGCGTTGTCTGGATTGCATCAGGCCCCGAGAGCCTGGTATGAGACGCTCTCTCAACACTTGCTTTCCAACGGATTTATTCGAGGAAAGGTGGATGCTACTCTGTTCACTAAGGAGGTCGCTGGTCATCTGCTGATCGTTCAAATATATGTTGGTGACATTATATTCGGGTCCACGAATGAGGAACTCTGCAAAGAACTCGAACAAGTGATGAAGCATAAGTTCGAGATGCCGTCGATGGGTGAGATGAAGTTCTTCCTTGGGCTACAAATTGATCAGATGCCGGAGGGGATCTTCATACATCAAACGAAATATGTTTACGACGTTCTGGAGAAATTTGGGATGTCTGAGACTGCACCGATGTCCACCCCGTTAGTAACTAATCACGTTATCAATCCTGATCTCACCGGAGAGAAGGTCGACAAGACGCTATATCGTTCGATGATTGGTTCACCGATGTATCTCACTGCATCTCGACCCGACATAATGTACCCGACTTGCCTCGCGGCCCGATATCAGTCGAGTCCAAGAGCTTCACACATGATGATCGTCAAAAAGATTCTACGCTACCTGAGAGGAACCCCAAGCATGGGGTTGTGGTATCCCAAAGACGGTGATTTCAAACTTGAAGGCTACTCAGACTCAGATTTCGGATGCTGCAAGCTCAACGCAAAGTCAACAACTGCAGGATGCCAATTCTTTGGACCACGCTTAGTCACTTGGCAGTGTAAGAAGCAGACAACCGCTGCTCTTTCAACATGTGAAAAAGAGTACGTGTCAGCAAGCAGCTGCTGCTCGTAGATCTTGTGGATCCAACAACAAATGAGAGATTACGATTTGCAATTTCTTACTTCTCCTATTTTTTTTGATAACGAGGCTGTAATCAACATAACAAAAAACCCGGTACATCACGCTAAAACTAAACACATTGAAATTCGACATCACTTCATCCGTGATTGCTACAAGAAGAAGTTGATTCGAATTGAAAAGATCCACACCGACGAACAAAAGGTAGATTTACATATAAACCATTTGATAAGTCACGTTTTCAATACTTATTAAAACTGAATGGTATGAAACTTTTGTCGTCAGGGGGAGCTATAGTTGGCGTTGATGAGAAAACCACAGCAGAGGACATCGAGAAGCAATCTGCTATGGTTTGTCGCATTTTTAGTTGTTTTGGTATTTAGGGGGAGATAGGTCTTTTAGAAAATACAAAAACATTAAAAAATAAAAAAATTCAAAAACAATAGAAAATCCAAAAAGAGTTTTGTGTAAAAAGATGAAATGATAGTACATCAGCTAGACTGTCACGGTACGCTAAAGAATTAGAAAGGTTAAAAAAGCGTTAAACGGTCTCACTGATGATATGCGATAGGTCTTTACACATTTAGTAGACTTTTTCGGGATATAAACCTAAAAATCATATCTTGCTTATTTCGTGGGGAACATCTCTCGGATATATAAGTAACCCTGAAATCTTGTTTGAAAGATTACTTGTTTCTGACATACTAGGTCTATATACTTAGTGATATCTGGGGTATTAAACCAGGACTTCTGCTTTTGCAGAAGCAATAGCCTAGTCCTCGTAAAATACTTTACGCGCTTTAATGTTTAAAGCCTCCCCTCAGCATAAAAATTGATAAACATTGAAAAATGTGAATCAAGTGCTGTTGAAGAACGGAAGTTCTAACCTGAGCTCTCATCGTCTCGCACTACCCTAATACAGATATCATTAGAGTATGTTCACCTCTAAGACTGAATATAGGGAATCTGGATACGAGAGTATATTCGGAGGTGGGACACGCGAATACGTTAAGTTCTTAAAACATTAATTCGTACCATGAATTAGTTGAAGTCTGTGTGAGTATTTAAAATGGATCAGTATATCGACAATCTAGGTGAACTGTTTAATACTTAGTGTGAAATTAAGCTCAACGGTACCTGTGACTAGTTGGCAGCTGATATGATCCTCTAACACGACTCACAAAAACAAGTTTGTAAATAGTTTACTGTATTTCATTTCAGATTCATTCCCAAAAAGATTTTCAGTATAAACTTTCTTAAAATCCAAAAAGATTTTATTTTCTACTTTAGTTTAGACAAACCATGGTGGAAAGCTAATCTTCGGAATCTCAGAAGCAAAGCAGAAAGTTTTTGGCTGAACAACTAAGTTGGGAGCTAATCAATATGGTTAAATTTTTCAAAGTGAAACAAGTTCATTAACTTGATACTTGTACATTTTCAGAAAAGGTTGAATAAGATTGAACAAAATGTCAGTTGGTTCGTATCGGGTCAACCAAGGTCATTAATTTGGACTTGGTAGGAAAATTAAGTAACCAGGGTCATTAACTTGGACCTGGATACTTGAGTGGATGTCTAAAAACTGACCAAAACTGATACAATTTGAGAAAATTTGAAAAAGTTAGAAATTTTGAACATAGTTGAGATGATCGAACGAACATCCGATCGGATGACAATCCAGGTGGTGGTCAGCCTATATAAGGCAGTCAACACTTAGTCAATGGCATTCGTTCCAACTGTCATTCGTCACACACACTTTTTCTCTTAATTGTTCTTGGATCTTTGATCATTTTCTTGCCATTCCAATCACATAGGATTGTTGATGTACTCATCATTCACTATGGGAAAGTCAAATTTCACCGCTCAATTTCATGTTTTTGATGTTTGTTTGGGCCGACGGTGACTGTTATCAGATTTCCTTAAATCTAGGCTTGTTTTGATATTGTTTGTGCAAATTGAACTTAGATCTAGGATAATTGGCCTTAGATTCATAGATTCACCATTCCAATTTCACCAAAAACACCTTGGATTTGAACTTAGATTGATTATAGGGTCCAAACAGCTGACATAGTTTTTTCTCAAATTAGGGCCAAATCAGAGTGTTTTGATAGAAATTAAACATAGGGTTATGTGTATTGGTGAGATTTCTAAGAGGATTTGTGTTCAATTTTGAAAAATGTTGAAAATTTTGATCTTGATTTGATTGATATTCAAACTGTTCTTCATCAGTGATCGAACGGTAATCCGATCGGATGACCATCCGATCAGACGGTCATCCGATCCATTACACTTTAGTGTTTGAATAAATTCTAAGTGTTTATGTGTTTGAGTGTTGTTGATTATTCATATGTTCTTCATGTCTGATCAAATGGTAATCCGATCGGATGACCATCCGATCGGACGACCATCCAATCCACTACACACTCACATGTTTGATTGATTCTTTAAATGTTAGCTGTTCATCATGGTGATCAAATGATCATTCGATCGGATGACCATCCGATCCAAATGCATTTTCATGTTTGAATCATTCTTTGAGAACATTAACTGTTTCACTCGAATGATCATCCGATCGGATGACCATCCGATCCATGTCACCGATTTGAACATTGAGTGATCAGTTATGTTTTGAGATCAAATGATCATTCGATCGGATGGCCCTCAAATCGGATGACTATCTGAGCAACAATACTTCTCTTGTATTTTGGAGCTTAACAGAACAAGCTCATCCGATCGGATTACTATCTGGTAGGATGGCCATTCGTCAGATCAGTACTGTGTAAGAGTATAGAGTGTAAAAGTGTTAGAAAAACTTTTGAAGTTTTTGAAAGTTTTCACTCAACACTTTATATTTTGAAATACGTGCAGGCAAGAGCTTCTGACTTTCATCCCTCACACAACCTTTACTGCATTCTAGACGAGAATTATCCGAATATTGAGCCTTTCAAAGAAGTTATTCCATTTCTAATGGAAAGCAGAATCTGTAAAGCGTTGACAGAAAAGCACAAGTGCTATGAATCACATGTCAGAACTTTTTGGAGTTCTGTACGATATGACGAGAAAGAAAAGACGATGTATTCTGCTGTCAAGATGAAGGATGACAAGAAGAAGGATATTGATTTGGAAGTAAAGTTTACTATAGGAGACGTGAGGAGGGTGTTAGATCTGCAAGATAAGGACGAGGATCCTATCATTATTCCAGAAAGATTAAGCAAAGGTTTTTGGTTTCGCATGGGATACATGGGGCATGTAAATGATAAAGGATACATTAAGTAAAAATTCTGCAGGCCATAAAAATTTTTAGTAGATTGTGTGATTCATGCACTATCGCACAGAAAGGGTGCATACGATAAGACTTCGGACTATATAATGAACATCATAGCTTGTTTGGTGCGGAACAGACCTTACAATATCTCGCAAGTCATTTTTAATCACATGGTGGATAACGTTAAAGGCGAGAAGTACATCATGTATCCAAGGTTCATTCAAATGTTGTTAGATGACCAAGTACCTAACTTGCCAAAAGATCCAAAGGATGAACTTAAGTTGCATCATATGGATAGTGAAACGTTGAAGAGGTTGGATAAGTACAAAGGGGTAAAGCCGGAGAATGAGCCAAAGTATAAAGCAAAGTTTGGAAAGATCAAGAAAGCAAATTATGTGGCACCTAAACGCGATCAATTGAGGCATGCTGACAGCAACTCTGAAGATGAAATAGAGCGTTTGAAGGACATGGTAGAGAAGAAGTTGAGATTTTGGTATGAGAAGGATGAGAAGAAAAGAAAGAGAACGCCTAAGATTTCACCGAAAGTTGTAATTAAGGGTAAAGTTGGAAAGCAGGAATCATCAGAAAGGTTGGTAGATCATTCTTTTGAATATTATTCTAATAGTGTTAATGTTTGTGTTGCAGAAATAGAGAAGAAGAAGTCTCCACCAACGTTGATAGATAAAGTTGTTATTCCACCAACAGATTTCATCAAACAAGGCGTAGATTACTTGAACATGTCACTTGAAGAATATCTCAAGCATACTGCTGCTGAAGCTTCTATAGCTACTCAAGATGCTGAGAAGATGCTAAGAAAGAAGCAGAAAAGACTGCAGAAACTAGAGGTGCCCGTGAAGGAGTAAAGGAGACGCTTGTTGAAGGCTTGGTGCATACAGACTCAAGTGAGACTGAAATTGATGAATTTGATCCAACGAAGATTGCTCCAACTTCATATGTTAGTGGCAAGCAAAAGCTGAAAAGATCTCCAAAGAAAAAGAAAGCGTCTGATGAGGAAGATGCTACATATGTGCCAACACCAAAAGAGAAGAAGAAAGTTCTTAAGAAGCGTAAAGCATGACCAACTGGAGCTGTTTCAAGAAGTGTTAGGGCGACAAAAGATTCTACTGCTAAACAAGAAACTACAGTAGCTCCTGAAATTCAAAGTGTTGAAATTCCTGAGGCTGAAAAGAATGTTGAAGTTCCAGAGGTTGAAAGGGCTAAACATATTGAAAGCCCTGAGTATGAAAGAGTCGAAAAGGTTGATGAAGATGTAGAGGTGGAGTTTATGGGTGAAAGACAATCTACACCACCACCATCACCAAAGAATCCAACAATTCGAATTCCTTCTGATCATGAAAAGACTCCTGAACAACAAACAAAGAATGTGGAAGAGCCTCCATCTGCATCAAAGAAAGCTACTACTTCGAGCTCAAGCCACGGATTTCCTAAGTTTCCTCATGATCTTGGACCAGGGCCTATAGGGTTGGATGATGCTGGAGATTTATTCAATGAGGGTAAGATAAATGTTTTGACAAAGAAAGTTAGTGTGTTGGAGAAAGAAAAGGCCAAAGCTGAAGCAGAACATGAAGAAGCAAAAGAAAAGCTTGAAGCTGTTAAAGCTGAAAATGTGGCATTGAAAAAGGATTTAGAAGATCATTCTGAAGTAATTGATCAATTGTCTGAAGAGATTGAAGAACATGCCAAAGTGATTGCTCGAATTATAGAAGAGTTTGATGAAGTAAATGCTAAGTATGAAACTGTTAATGAAGCCAACAAGATGCTACACCAAATGATTGGTGAATTGCATGCATCTTCTTCAAACGAGAATGAGGTGTTGAGAAAATAAGTTGAAGCATTAAGGGCTGATAAAGTTATAAAAGATGAGCAGCTGAACATGTTATACACGGTCATTGAACATAAGCTTGGATTCAATGTTCAAGCTGTGTTTGATGAATTAGAAATTCAAAGAGTTGAAGCCAGGAGGGCCGAAAGGGAAAAGAGACTAGCTGAAGAAGAAACTGAGTCAAAGAAAGATAAGAAGAAAGGGTTGGTGATTGACACTGATGAGATTCTTGGAACTACAAGCCAACCAGATCCTGTTCAATCTGAAGAGGTACATATTTCTAATCTTGAAGCTTCGAATGTTAATGAAGTTGAAATGAAAGAAGCTGAAAATATGGATGATACACTTGCCATCATTCCTGTTGGTGAAGTGAAAGACGTTACTCCAGAAGAGATAAAGCTTAGTAGAAGAAAGATCATTGAGAAACGTCATGAAGAAGAGGAAGTAGAGGAAGAAGAAGATGATGAGTTGAAAGATTTAAACAAAGATATAGATGACTATGATGGTGATGAAGATAATGATGATAATGATGATCATGATCATGATCAGGGGGCTACAGGTTTGATGATTGTGAAGCCTTCCGGTCAACATACTCTTGATGACTTCTTGAATGACGAGCTGAATAAACAACAAGAAGATCAACATTATGAAGCTTCTTCTTCTTCTTCTTCTAAACAACATGCTGGTGATCAGGTATTCCTTACACTTACCAAAGTTATATATTTACATGCTGAAGTTGAGGGGGAGTTGGAGGAAAATAGAACCAGAGAATCAATGCTAGAGGAGTTAGGGATGGATGATGGGAATATGAAGTTCGATATTGAAGACGAAATACCACCCTCTCCTGAAAGAGAATATTCTTTCAAGTTTGTCAATTAAGCTGATAATTTCAAAGATGTGATTATTGAAGAAGATTCTGATCTGTCTGAAGAAGATACTCTATTTCATTATACTAGAGATGATGAAGACTTTCTTATATTGAGCGAATTATTTCAATCTCACAATGAAGACGAGGTGAGAAGGAAAGTAGTGGAGAGGATCTCTACTGAAGGAGTTCCTGAAACTGTTCCACAAGAAGAACTACTTGAAGGTAGAAAGCGATGGTTCAAGGTAATGCCGAAGGAAAGAAAATATAAAAGACCGCTACAATATTTCACAGATCATCCAGAAAAATCTCTGGGTGACATTCTTTCGGGCTACTTACAAGACTTAAAGGTGTATGCAATTAGAAGAGAACATGGAGTTCAATATTTCGAGTTACTATCTGACATCAAAACACTTCCATGGTGGGATGTTGAAGAGCTTGTACAAACAAAGAATATAAAGCAGTTCTACTACAGTTTGGAAGTTAAAATACATGATCAAAAGCTATAGAACTACATAAAACAGCAAGCTAAGGAGAAATTTCCAGATTGGAAGCCACATTATCCTGAACAAGTTGTTAAAGTTGATGCAGTAACGGGCGAGAAAGACATTACTTTGAAAATCAAGCCTCCTAGATGTCTAAAGAACATGTCGCTTCGTGCAATGGAACAGGATTTCTATGAAGATTTCAAAGGTCGGCTATATAATCAAAGCACAACGGAAGCAGTTATCTCTTTGTTTGATAAGAAGACAGGTGAAATTAGACGCAAAAATGTATTAGATCCAATGTGGCTGGTGAATTGTTCAAAGAAAGATATTGATTGTCTGTTCTTCAACACGATTGTGTATAGTGAGCCTGATAAAGTTCAAGCCCAACAATACCAGAAGATCATGAACGTGTGCTTTGCTAAAGACATTAACTCTGGCAGATACTGGGAAACAAAGTTCAGAGATTTAGAGTTGGAAGAATTTCTGAAGAAAGAGAAAAGAAGTGAAAGGTTCAGAAAGATCGCAGAGAGAGATACTGTGTTAGGTCGAAGGAAGCTGGAAAGGCCGCCACCAACAGATCAAACACCTATTGAATCTCAGGAAAATCAGATTCCTAAGTGGCAGAGATCAAGGGATGGAGATACAGAGTATAGAAAATGGTGGAATGAAACAGGAAGACCTTTGAGGAGATAGATGTTGGAAGAAAGGAAGGAGAAGAGAAGTGTAGGATCGTGTAGCTAACCCGAACGAGTCGTCCAGAGGAGTTTTGATTTGTTTCAGGTGTGGAAAACAAGAAACAGACTTAGAAACAGCTTGTTCTTCACTTTAAACACTTTGTTGATTGATTTAACAATGATTACAAGCAAGAATCACACCGGCAGCACCTCGGTATGAAATTCAGTAACTGATACACATGATTCCGCTCGACATGCTATATATAGGACTCTGATTTCGCTTGAACCAGCTTCAAGTGAAATCACAAGCATGCTGATTCTGCTTGAAATAGTTCAAGCGGAATAAGATAGTTGTTGATTCCGCTCCAAACCGATTCAAGCGGAATCTCTCTCTCAAGCAAAATCACCTTTAATACAACCTTAAATGTTCTATTTTCTCGAACTACGTGCCCTGATCTGAACATTCTAGAGTAAGACTCGATACAAGACGAAGTCGACAGATGCATGCACTAACAAGAAGGCAAAAAGCCAGGGAGTACAGGCGTAGCAGGAAGGCACGTTGAAGACTGTACAGGAAGGAAGACTGCAGCTACATCCAAGGGGGAGTCTGTAGATGCACTACGTCTGTAGCTTCCGTCTATACTTAGTCTATATTTTGTCCTGTATGTGTCTATGTACAGTTTTGATTGTATGTTATTATATAACTGGGAGAAAAACGGAACGTTATTTGTAAAGGCCGTCCGATCGGATGGCATGTGTCATCTGGACGGATGATCATCCGGTCGGATAACCATCCGATCGTACGACGTGTCCTCTCCCAGTTAAGCTCGCCTATAAATAGAGACTAGGGGTTCATTTGTTAGTGGTTGTTGTTTCGTTGTCTCTGAGGCGAAGCTCTGTCCAACTCTCACCGGAACCTTGTATTTTCACAATCTTTGAATGAGAATTGAAGCTTTAAACGTCGATCTCGTTGTTGATTCTTCTTTGACACTATATATGGATTTCGCACTTCTACATTGATCGATCCGACCTGAGTTGTTCAATCTAGAACCGAACCAACCGGTCCTCACAAACCTTTAACGTGCTTGAAAACTAAAGTGTCAAGATTGATTCTTATGGTCATTGTCATGGAAAGGGCAAGCATGTGAGTTTTTCATAAAGTACAATTTAGTTAGTTCTACAGAAACATAAGGAAAGAAAAAAAAACACAAATAACAAAGCTAATTAACACTCACGATAAATATGATCATTACCAATGAACACTCATGTAAAGAAACAACATAATAAAAATATATATCTATACATAACCACAAATACATGATTTCAGTGATTAACATTCATGAAAAAAGGATCATTATCAATGAATGCTCATGTAAAGCAACAACCTAATAAAAATATATGTCTATACATAACTATAGATATATGATTTCAACATTCGATGTTTAAATGAATGTCTAGAACACCTAGTCAAAAAAGGGAATTTATGTTTCAAACAAACAAAATCAGGATATAACATACCTGTTGCTGGTTGATTTCTTTTGATGCAGATGTAGGGTTATTGGAAAGCGAATATACAAACGCAATTATGGTGAGGATATGGAAGAAAGATTAGGGGTTTGTGATTTGCTCACATTCAAAAGGAAATGGTCTATACAAAAAGGAAAGTCTAATATCTTTTTAATTTGTGAAAAAGAAAGTGGAACAAAGACATTGTGTTTTCCCTCCTAAAGCAAACAATAAGGAGTATAACAATGTCACATGGCAATTAATGGTTTAAGTGGCTGCCAAGTGGCCAAAGTTCATTTCCCTCCTAAATGAAAAGTTCATATGAAATTATAATATCTGTACTTTTCCGTTTATTGCAACCTTGTATGTCATTTCCAATCTTGTAATCGTTGACGTTTTGAACCAATAAAATCGTTTGGAATTTTCACATCTTATTGTATTAATCATTTTATATGCATACGTATACGTATTTACCTAATAACATGCTTAATTATAAGGTTTTAACACAAAATAACATGAATATCAAACATCAGGACCTAAATGAAAATTTCTGATTTTGGTCGCTGTCACGACACGCGGATGAGGCTTAGTCCTCTCGCGTTTGGCGCAGGGAAATACATGAGTATTTGCATTTAGTATAATCATCATCGCCTCGTTGCGTTATGATGAAACCAGTTGTAACGAGTGTTGGTGGTTATCCAGTTAACGTTTTTATCCCAAAACTGTTCCAATACGCCTAGAACATTAAACTGAAGATATTATTATGTGTTCGATGTAAATAACAGATAAAAACTTATTCCGAATAAGTAAGTATTTTAATTATCGATAAATAGCACAACTATCACTTTCATCCGTTTTTAATGCCGAAGTGTATAATTTTCATGAAACGACAACTAATACGTGATCAATAAATAACATTGAATATTATTGAGTGTTATTAGGGGGTAAAAGGATGTCATAAGGATATCCAAGTTAAAAATCCTGGTTTTAATTAGTAAACGCTTGTTATCCGAATAACTAGCATAAACGAGGATCGTTTTACATCAAATAACCATCTAAAATAGTCTAGTGAACTAGTTAATCCTAACTAGTGTCCTAAAGCTAGATTAGTACTCTAAACACCCTAATTAGCCCTAATAACCTAAGTATCCCAAACACCGTCATTTAGATATCTCCCAAGTGAAAGCATGATCACCACCCCACCCCATCCCCTCTCCATTTCGGCTAAGAGGGCCCCACACCACCTCCCATTACTTTCTTTGAGTGTTGGACAATGTAGTAAGGCCTTTGATTCACTAAGGGTGTAGAAGTGAGTGAAGGATAAGAAGAAAAGGCAAGTAATACATGAGTCCATTTGTTACACCTTTCAAACCACTCCAACTTTCTTTCTCTTCTCTACAAACTCAAAACTCCAACACCCCTCCTCCACTTTCCACTTTCCAATTTTTTTTGCAATGAAACTAAGGGATCCTAAGGTGATAAAGGGGTAGGAACCATCAAGAGGGTTATTCTTGCAAGGATTGGAACATTTCTTCTCTTTTCTCTACCAAGACTAGTCTTCCCTAGTGTTAGTGCATTTTGTGTGTCCGTTATTGTGCGAATATATTAAGATGATGATAGAAACTTTTTTCAAGTTTTTAACGTTAAATACGGGTTGTTCGGGGACACGTTAGTGAATTCAGAGAACGTGTTAAGATGATGAAATCACAGAGTTTTGAAGATAGTGAGGTAGTCATGGAGACCGGTTCATAACATTTATCAATTGGTGAAGTGAATATTAATGGACTAAAACGTAAAATTTCACATCGATGATAAATTGAATATTGTGGAACAAAAAAGTCAAATATTCTGCAAAGTTGAGTGTTGAAAGATGGTAGAGATTTCCAAGATTGAGGGGGAAATTCTTGGAAATTCAGTAATGATTTACGGAGGTCAGGATTTGCAAAAAATGAGGGGAATAAAAATTTCATGTCCTATATTGAAATTTCGAACGTTTTTGGAAATTCAGACAGAAAGTGACAGAGAAGAGATGCAACTGTATTTGGGTGGTTCTAACTCAAATTGTTTGGGAATGCGTAGTATCTTATATTCTTCAGTTTGGAAACGAATTGAGGTCTTAGTCTTCTTGAAAGCTTTGGCAGATAATATCAGGCGGACTCTATTGAACGTCAGTTTTCAGTGGACCTTTCAATTAACTAGTATATTGGTAAAATAATGAACGAGGATTGATCATGGCGGCTCTGTCTGGAAAAGACTACATATTTGATCTTCAGCAGATGAGTTATTTTCTGAACTAACCGTCAAGAAATAATGATGTTTGAAGACGACGTTGCTTACTGCGGAGTATGGGGAACACTACATAATTGATCTTTGAAGAACATTTATCATTATACTTTGAAGATCACAGTGTGTTACCAAATGATATTGATCCGCTAAATATTTGTTGATTGTGGAGATTACCGTTTACACTGATTAGTCATTGATGTTGATAGAGCATAACGTTGATTACAAAAAAAAAAGAGATTTATTTTCATGAGTATTCGCTTATTTGAAGATGACCGGTGTGGTGTTCAAAGTTTCTATCAAATGTCGGTTGGGGTTTTGAAGATCAGAGGATCAATCAAGGAGTGTGTTAAAACAAAAGTTAGATGTGGTTGACGTTGAAATGGAGAAGTTGCATTGATTAATTTCATGTTGGTTAATGTTCATGAATATTGCAGTTTAGTAAATCAGAGGATTGTGTCAGGAACCGTGCAGATAAAGACCTGAAGCATCAATTCAGGGGAAATATATTGATTCAAATGCAAACCTGAAGCATCAATCAAGGAGGAACTTATTGACGACATTAACTTATATTTGATTGAAGTTGCAGAATATTCAACACGACTTTCATATTTGAAGATCAATATTCGACAGAAACGTGCAAGGGGGAATCTTTTAATGCATTTTGTGTGTCTATTACTGTGCGAATAGGCTAATAGAGCGTGTGTTGAATATTCTATAGTTTTATGTGTGAATTCGAGTGCAAGAATCATACACACGCAAGAGTCCTGCGTACACATAAGTTGTGTGTGCACAAGTGTCATGCGCAAGGGTCCTACACCTATATATAGAGTGGTGATGCGCATGACTTCATAAGTTTGATAGTTTCGGATTGAGAGAATATCGAACTGTGTGTTCTCTTCCAGGGCTTAAATGATGTATACCCTTTCGGTGCGAATTGGAAGCTAATAAAATCAGGATGACTAAACGTTATGATGTCGAAATTTCTACCGAATTAGTTTATCTCTATCCAAATTTTCGTCTAAACACTATTTTGGGTCCTAGCACCTAGCTTAGGCTAGTAGTAAGTTTCTTAATCTTTGTTTTAAGTCATGTAAAGTGATAGAAATACAAGAAATCACCAATGGCTTTGTTAAACAAGTTATATTTTAAGATAATGTTGGTGGTTAGTGATGATCTTGTGATGACATGTGCTAGTATACATGTTTTTAACCCATGATTATGTGTTGAAAGTGATTATACAAATGTACTAAGTGTAAAAGTGTGAAGGAACTTGTTTTAAGAAGAAAATGTTTATTAAAGTGTTCTTCAAAATATTAGGGTTTTTATAAAATTTACATAGTCATGGATCTTGTTAAAAGTGTTGTTGATGATGATGATGTTCTAGATGTGGTTGATGATATTGTTCCAAGATTAACATGTTAAAACCTAAAGTTAATAAGTCATTGGTAGAAACATGGAAAACTAGGGTTTATAAGTGTTTAAATGGGTATTTACATATATTACATGTTATATATATATATATATATATATATATATAGAGAGAGAGAGAGAGGAAGGTTAACGTACATTACAGCTTAACGTACATCACGTACGACAGGTAATTACGCACGTTCATTTTAAAATCACGCACGTTATAACTCAAAAATCCAAAATCACGCATGTTGAAGCACAATAATCACGCATATTGAAAACATTAATCACGCATGTTATAGAACAAATCACGCCCGTTGTCGTACGTGAAGTACGTTAAGCCGTAATGTACGATATACTTTTTTCTATATATATATATATTGTGGCAATATATAGATCAACATGAAAAGATGGTGAAAATGATTTCTAAAAGATATTTTAACACAATATAAACTAAGTTTGGAAAGTTACAACTTGATGATCATGTTAAGATCATCAAGGGTTTTCGGTAATAAATTATTGGTTAAGAAAAGCAAATGGTGAAAAATAATCGAGACACGATTTTGTGTAGAAAAAGGGTTTTTAAAATATGCAAGTATTTTAGTATAAAATACGTTATCTCGGTGAAATCTGGGTTTTTAATAAAACGGCCAAGTCTTGATGTTAAGGAAAATTTTAAGTATTTTCACATGTATATATTTCAACTCAAAAATATATGTTTTAGAATTATTGTAAATATATATTTCTGAGCCTTTTCAAGAATATATATATATTTTTGAGTCGTTTATAAAAATATATATTTTCGATGTCGTTGTAAGAATATATATATTCGAGTAGTTTATAAATATATATATTTTCAATGTCGTTGTAAAGATATATATATTTTCGAGCCATTGTAAAATATTTATATTTTTAAAGGATTTAAAAATATATATTTTTTCCAAGTCGTTATAAAAATATATATATTTTTAGGATATATTTTCCGGAAAATCGATTATTTGCTAAGTACAAATGTTAAGGAATATATGCGGGTGATTATATATTTTAACACACTTCGTAGATACGAGCGAGTATGTAGTATATATGTATATGTATTACATGATCGTGCTCATTGATTGAAAAGAAGTATGTGTGTATATATATATATATATATATATATATATATATGTGTGTGTGTACACAAAAGATAAACAAAACGCTCATGTCAACGAATTGTCTTTTCGGCAAATAAACATGAATAATATTAAAGATATTATTTTTGACAACCTATCGAACAGAGAAAATATATTTATGAAGATTAATAGATAAGTATATTTTGGTCGTAATCGAGTTACCGATTTTGTGGAACAATGCTTCAGAAGATAAATATAATATATTGTTATATAAAAATATATTTTTACTAATCGGATCCCATGCGCTGACATGGGTTTTATACATGGGACTAGGTCCCAGGAACATTTCAAGTAGACATAGTCATATATACATGTGTGGTAATATACATATAAGGTCATTTGGATAATCACCCACCAACGTGTCGTAACATACAAAAGTTTTCAAAATGGGCAATATATTAAAGTCTTAACAAAGTGGTGAAAGACTTGTAGACGAAACACATAACTAGACCTTAGTGTCTTATTGGATTAGGACACTTGTAGGTCAAGAGGATATATATCTATATACATATATATATATACATTGAATTTGCTAGTATTGCACGTAACACAAAGTTGTGAGTCTAACGCCCCCTTAAACGTATTTATTTTTAAATACTAGGGGGAGATACATGTTTGCTTAAATGGTATGATACTTAGTGAATGAAATCATTAGGATCATTTATGTGTACATAAGTTGTAGTTATTGATCTCGGTAATATCTCTAGGGGATATTAATTTGAGTAACCATGAGTTAAAACAAAACGCGAAGCAGTTGGATAGATCTATTGGTGTTGGAAAACCTCACTCATGGTCCCTCGTAACACTCTGGGAGTGCTTTTGTGTCCCTGGCTAAATGCCATCGGGATTTGGTGGCGTTGTACGATGGAACATTGTCAATGTTTGGTTACGAGCTTATGTCGACACATACGTTAATGTCTTAGCTAAATATTAATTTGATCTACGAATTCCATTAAAACTATGCATAGCATTTTTATCAAATGTTTTTAAAGATTCGTTTGTGTTACAAAACCTGTGAACTCACCAACAATATGTTGTCGTTTTTAAACATGTATTTCAAGGAAGTAAGCAGCTTCTCATTTCGTGAAGGTCAAAAAATAGGATGCATATGATGATACCACTTTTGGGAGGGTTTGTCTTGTATTTCCCGCCCTCGTGCGGGATATATTGGTCAAAGCCTTGTTTTATAACAATAACTTTGTTTAAAACATTATTTTGAAACATGATGTTCTTTTGGGCAATGTATACTAACTCAAATATTGTGGTTTTGTAAACGTTTTAAAACAATACATTTGGTATCGGTGGTTTATTTTAATCATGTACACGTTTGCTAATCGGATGCTTGAAAATATTTCGTGGTCGCACTTCGTGTTTCTGCCTCCAGCGGGGTGTGACATTCCTCACTTCATTTCTTCACCTTTGAGTCTCATTCTTTTTGCAAAATGTTGGATTTAGTCAAGAGAACAAAACCCATAAGTAGGTTTTGGCTTAACATGCTAGAATCATTCCTACTATTGCAAAGATGAAGATTGGATCTTTCTTGTGTTTATGTTTATGTATTCTAAAAACCCTTTATCAAACCAAAGAACTAACCTAGTCCATTGGTTAACTCCTTGTGTTAAGGTTCGGTAGGATGAGATGTCATGGTTCAAACCCCACCTCCTACAATATTTTTGTTTCTTTTTAATTTACATATTCTTCACATTTAATCTTGTTTAAATACATGTATGAGTTAATTGCCAAAATCGTCCCTGAGGTTTGGGCAGGTTTGCCATTTTCGTCCTGTAGGATCGTTTTCGGCCCTGAATGAGTCGATCATAAGAATTCGTGTCCAAAACAAGAGGTGGAAACTAATGTCTTGGTGCAATTTCAGCTGGATTCACTTTTAACTGTTGTTTTATTGATCTTGATAATGATTACAAGCTCTAACAACACTTCGGTAGCACTTCGTTGCTCACCGGAAGACAACACCTAGAACTATATTTTTTATTTCGCTCCTGATACCCCTATATATAGGATTCTGATTTCGCTCCTACAAATAATGTCACTATGAGCGAAATCAGGAAGTTACATTACAAGCGAAATCAACTCTATAGACACACATGGGCGAAATCAGGATCATGAGGTTTCGCTCCAAATCACCACATGTCATTTGGGGCGAAATCACTTCTAATACAAGTTTCTTGACTTTCGTGCCCTATTCAATCCTATACAACGCAAGACTCGATACAAGACGTAGTCGACAGACGGATGCACCAACAAACTCCCCCTCGGATGTTGACGGAGTCTTCAGTGTCGAGTCTTCGGTTGTCAACTTTCAGTCTTTATCAGTCTTCGATCTTCCTCTGAAGTATTTGTCATTGCAAGAATCCTCATTCTCCATCTCTCTCTCTAATGCAGTTCCAGACTCAGTACTGGCTCTTACTGCTATATCAACAGTGTCTTCAGACTCCCCCTCTCAATCTGCTGGGATCTTAGTCTGGAATTCTCTCATTCATTCTAAGATCGTGATCAGGCTCTCATCTAGTTTAGGGTCGTCACCTGACTCAAATTTACCTGCACAATTTCTACCCAACACATAAGTTTCTCAAAGATTAAATCTTTAAACTTTAGAAACTATTGAAAAACAGCCTTTAATAATGATTTATACATTCATGATCTTTTCCTAGCTCTTATCATGTAAACTTAACATCTTCACATACTTTCTCCCAAACCTGTTCTTCATGTTTAGCACTTGGATTTTCGAAAATCAGCTTTTCAACACCAGCTGTCAAAAATCTTTTTGGATTTTACTAAAATTTATGCTAAAACACACTAAAATCTTTTTGGATTTTCTGAAAGAAAGTAAATGCAGAAACGAAATATTTACAGACAATATTTTTGTGAGTTCGTGCAAGAGGATCATATCAGTTTTTGAGACATATCACCAACACCGTTAAGCTAGATTTCATTTTAAGTTCTAAACAATTCACCTAGATTGTCAGTATGTTTGTCCACTTAAATTTTCACACAAATTTCAACTGTTTCAAGATACGCAATTAGTGTCTTAATAACTTAGACTTATTCGTGTGTCCCACCACTTGAATATACTCCCGTATCCAGATCCCAATATTCAGTCTTACAGGTGAGTATACTACAGATGATATCTGTAAAGGGGTTAAGTAGCGAGGGCCGTGAGAGCTCAGGCCGATACTTCCGTATATGCAAAGAGATGACGGCTTCGACTTTCGGTGTGTCCCCTTTAGAGGATCTTTTTGTTACAACAGCAGTGACTATCAATTTTATTGTTTTATCAACATGCTGAGGGCGATGCTGTGTTTCAAGCATTTGCAAAAAGTATTATCCGGGGACTAGGTCAGTACTTCCATCAGCAGAAGTCCCGAGATGATACCCCATATATCACTGAGCATAAAGACCTAGTATCTCAGAATACGGGACCTTTCAAACAAGATTTCAGGGGTTACCTATATATCCAAGAAGTTGTTAACCCACAGAACAAGCAAGTTTGTATTTAGGTTTATATCTCGTTACAGTTTACTAAATGTGTAAAAACCTGCCGACATATCCACAGCGAGATTGTTTATCACATTTTGACTTTACAATTCTTTAGCGTGCTGTGATAGTCCAGTGATGTACTATCATTTCCTCTTTTATGCAACAAAAACTCATTTTTCAAATTTTATCATGTTTTTGGCTTTTTCGAATTTTCTAATGTTTTTGGATTTTTCTAAAAATTTCTTACTCCCCCTAAAATTCAAAAACATTTAACGAAATTGAAAACAAACTATACAGAACATGACAACTGATATCGAATTGCCTCAATTCTCAATTCGCTTGGCATAAACAATCAGAACTTCCCCTCACAACAAACTATTTTCCCATTAAGATTTCAAAACATTTTCCGGAAAATAAGTTCGTTTATCAACCATTTGTAGGTTTTGGGGTCATTTCATCACATTGTTTACCAATCTTATGAATAATAGTTAAATCAAGTTCAAATGAATGACCTTGAATAACCACTTGTAAAAACAAAAATTGTACCACTTGTAGGATTAACAATTAAACATTTCAAACCTGTTTTTCAACCAATTACCATCTGTTGGTTGAATTCTCAAGATTTCGATTCCTACTCCACGCTAACAAACCTGGGAGTTCCGGCAATTCCTGCTTTTCAAAAACAAAAATTTTTAAACATGATAAAGAATGATGCCGATTCATGCTCTGCGATTACCAACTTGGGAGCTCTGGACTTGTGAACACGTCTTTTAGAAGCATAAAAATCTTTGACACTTTTGGCCTTACCATTGACCATTTGTCCAAAAATGTGTTTCACACTTCTGTTGAAAGTCTTTTCAACGTCAAATTTCTTCTTGTCAGAATAAAATTGATTTGAAATTTCTACTTTACCAACTTTCTTCATAAAATTTTCAGCACGCAAAGGTGGAAAATTTTCATCATTCATAGTTGGAACTGGTCTTTCAACCTTTCTGTCAACACGTGGCTCCTCAGATTTTGTGGAATCAGATTCATCACCAAAAATGTTACCTGAACCTTTCACAACCCATTTTTGATTTTTCAAGTTTTCTTTTCTTTTTACAACATTCTTCGAACATTCACCCACCTCAAAGGTTGAATTTTCAAAGCCTATAAATTTTCGGGTTGAAAGTTCAGTTTTCTCAACAACCTTCTCTTTTAGTTTACCAGAGATTTCCTGTTTTGGTTTGAATGTCTTCGAACAATTCCTAGCAACATGACCAACATTTTTACACTGAAAATAGGTTCTCTTTTCAATCTTCTTTTGAACAACATTCTTCTTCAACTCTTCTTGCTTCTTGGCAAGGAATTCTTGATTCGTCTGTTTTCTAAATGCTTGTTCTTTCTCATCCTCTGTCGTTTTCCCTGAAACAAACACAGTTTTTGGTTTATAAACTTTTTCATTTTTATAATTTTTCGGTTGAATAAAACCAAGACCTTTCTTTTTGAAATTACGATTATGGTTTGGTTTCTTTTGGAAACTGTAACCACAATTGTAACCCATTTTCTTGTTAATTCTTTGTTGTTCTCTTGAAGTGTATTGTTTAGGTTTTCCGATAAGATTTAAATCTTTTATTTCAGAAATATTAATTTCTGTAATTTTGAAAACCTTTTGAATCATTTCAAATCTGACACTTCTTATTGGAAAAGCTTCATCAGAATATAATTTGTCAGAATCTTTCAAAGTATATGCCACTTTGAATGATTCATCATTCAAATTAGATTTTGAAATCAAAAACTCTTTATCATAAACCCGTTTGTCCTTTTTGATTGTTGACTTTGACACATCGGACTCAGAATTTGACTTGGATTTGGACTCCGGTTTTGACTCCTCATAATCATCTTTATCTAACACCTGATCGACCACACTTTTTATCAACTTTGACTCATGATCAGTGTCAGATGACGTGTACGTGACATCAATATTTTCTGGCAAGTTATCCGACGGTCCAGACTCCCATTGTAAGTTTATTGCCTTTTTGACTCTTTCGGAATTTGGATTTCGAGGTGAATATCCATTTTCAACCGGGGGCGGGCATTTATTGTAGACCACACTAGGTTTCTTACCAGAAATTTTCACTTCATCTTCGTCTTTTGTCACGGATTTCTCTTCTTCTGAAGTCTTTACTTCTTCAAAAGTCTTCAAATTCTCCATAATCGGATAAATCCTGTCAACAACAAAAGTAGAACATGAGTAACTTTCTAGTAACTTGTTGACTCTTTCAGTTTCGATTCTTTGTGTTTCCAACTTTAATTCCAGCTCAGCACACTTCTTTATGTGAAAATTGACATCATCAAGTTGTCTTAAGTAAGCTCTCTTCAGTGTATTCATTGCCACAGCTTGTTCACCGTTTGAATCAGTATACTTGTTGATTTCTCTGTTCATTGTATCATAGTATTCTTTCAATCTGTTTATATTGTGCAGCAACTCATTGTTCTGCTTGATTAAAGAATCACAGTTCATGCATTTTTCAGGAACTTTGACTGGTTCTGTATCAACTTTGACTTCAAATTCAGGAACAACTTTGACTGTTCTGTTTAATCGTAAAAATTTCAGCTCTTCTCTTTTTCTCGGCTTCTGCTTCAGCTTTTAACCTTTCCTCTTCTTCTTCCTCTTCTTCAATCTTTCTCCGTTTTTCTTCTGCAGCTTCCATTACTTTTCTGCACTTTTCAGCCCATTTTAGATCGTAGGCATTTGCAATGATATTTGAAGTGTCTTTGGACATCTCTTTGGCCATGAACTCTTGATCTGGGCAAAAATTATCCCAACAAAAACCTTCAACCAATTTTTCATCATCTTGTTCTGCCAAACACACTTTGCTGTTTGTTGGAAGATATTTATCCCAGCTAAACTTATCATATTTGCCCTGATTAACTAGACACGCTCTTTTTGAATCTTCAATCACTCCTCTCCCATGTGCAGTTTGTGCCTGATGCTGTGCTTGTGGTTGCGGTGTGATCTGATGATAAATCGCCTTTTTGTGATAATCATTGTTTCCGAAAGGGTTTTGAGCTCCACTCGCTTCACGATTTGTGCACTCCCTCTTGAAATGCCCATTTTCCCTGCAACGAAAACAAGTAACTTTAGATTTATCAAAACCTAATGGTGAAACATGAGCCTCACGAAAATCATCTCGGCCTGTAATTTGTTTAAACTTTTCGGCTCGTCTCAAAACACTGGCCATGCACCATTTAATGTCCATCAATTCCATTTCTTCAGCATCGATTTGATCGTAATCCTCTTTCATGAGCATTGGATTACCAATCTTTCCGGCCACAAAACTACTATAAGATTCCAACACCATTCCCAACAAAGACATTTGATTTTTAGCAACTTCTTCAGAATAATCTTGATCACTCTCAAGATTTAATACAATATTGCATTGAAGTTTTCTTCCGTTCTTTGTTGCAGAAATGTTTGGATCGAATGATGAAAATCTTGTGCTGCTTGATCCCAGGGATTTCTTTTCAGAAGAATCTTTCACACTGTAAGCAATATCAACTTTTGGAGAAAGATTTGTCATTCCAGTAACACCACTCTTGTAATATAAGCTGATGTCCTGTTCTCCATCATAATTCTTCATCCTGGCGATCTTCCTCTGCTCCATCTCTTGAGCTTCCAGGTGTTTGATGAAATCTCCCAGTTTCATACTTTTATAATCTTTTCTGTTTGATCTCAGCATCATCAGAAAAGTTCCCCAGATTTCATGAGGTAGCGCATCTGCAAGTTTTTCAATCAATTCATCAGTATCCTTTTTAATACCAAGTTTCGACATATTTCTCACCAAGTTACAATATCTCTCGATAATTTGCTTGGTGTTCTCACATTTCAAACCACGAAACAGATCAAATTCTTTCTTCATGAGAGACATTTTGTTTTTGAGCATATCATCACTTCCAACAAATTTTGCTTCCAATTCTATCCAAATTGAATAAGCAGTTCCATCATGTTGAAGCAGTATCAAAATATCTTCTTTTATCGCTTGCTGAAGCAGACTCACCATCAATTTTTCATCTCTATATTTCTTTTTATCATCAGTACTCATTTCTCTAATTGTTAACTGAGTATTATTCCTTGTGGGCCTTACATACGGCTCTTCAGTGTGTTCCCAAGCATCCAAATGATATGCCTCAACCCAATTTCCAAACCGTTCGGACCACGCATTGTAATCATCAATATCCATGAGTTTAGGCAGTTTCTGAGACGTCCCGGTTTCATTTTCAAGTAAAGCATTCTGCGGGATTGTAATCGGACTAGCAAAGGCATTATAGAATTCGTTGTCCATTGTTCAAAAGTTCACAAATTCCAAGTTTAGACAAAATTAGGGTTTGGAGCGAAATCAACCAAGTTCAGTTGGAGCGAAATCCCAAAATCCCACTGGAGCAAAATCAGATGTAGTGTGCAACTGGAGAGAAATCACACTTAGCGTTGGAGCGAAATCAGACTATATGACAGTTGGAGCGAAATTAGGCTGTTATCTCGAGCGAGACCTCTATTTCGAGCGAAATTAGCTTGAAACTTTGAAGCGAAATACCAACTAACTCGTGATTTCGAGCGAAATCAGGTGTCAATTATGAGCGAAATAACGATGACGTCACTATTTGCATGAACAGTTTCAAGCAAAATCCTCAAAATCCTAAGTTTTACTTTGATTTTAGCTTTGAAACTTTCAAGGGTTTACTAATACATGATTACAAGTGCTGTGTGTGAAATTGATCCGATTTTACCGAGAAAAATTTTCAAAAAATAGAAAGAAGGTGTAGAAAATCAGAATATGCAGCTGAAATGGCAAGAACTCTTCCTCCTGAGCTCTGATACCACTTGTAGGATCGTTTTCGCCCCTGAATGAGTCGATCAGAAGAATTCGTGTCCAAAACAAGAGGCGGAAACTAATGTCTTGGTGCAATTTCAGCTGGATTCACTTTTAACTGTTGTTTTATTGATCTTGATAACGATTACAAGCTCTGACAACACTTCGGCAGCACTTCGTGGCTCACCGGAAGACAACACCTAGAACTATATTTTTTATTTCGCTCCTGATACCCCTATATATAGGATTCTGATTTCGCTCCTACAAATAATGTCACTATGAGCGAAATCAGGAAGTTACATTACAAGCGAAATCAACTCTATAGCCACACATGGGCGAAATCAGGATCATGAGGTTTCGCTCCAAATCACCACATGTCATTTGGGGCGAAATCACTTCTAATACAAGTTTCTTGACTTTCGTGCCCTATTCAATCCTATACAACGCAAGACTCGATACAAGACGTAGTCGACAGACGGATGCACCAACACGTCCAAAATGACACTTTTGTACCAAATTGCCCCCAACGTTTGTAACTTTTTGTCATTTTCATCCAAAGCACTAACTTAGTTTATTTTTTTCTGTTAAGTTGAGGATATTTGGATGAAACTAGCAAATATAAAACCACGGGGACGATTTTGGCAATTTACTCAAACTCTTTTAAATTTCTTTTATTTAATAAATTTTGTTACATATATAATAAAAAAGAATATACATGTAATTTTTATATGAAAAAAAAATAATAGCTTTGTCACATAATTTTTTATAAATTTTCATCCAACCACTAACTAAGTTATTTTTTCTATTAAGGCGAAGGATGTTTATAAACTAAGACAAAAATTAATTTCTAATTTTTTATATAGATCAGTTTTATAAAAATAAAATCTACTTAAACCTCTAAATTTTATAAAACTAAAATGTTGGTGACCTTATTGAAAAAGGTCAAATAAAAAAATCTTATCATACGTACCAAGTTTGTAATTCATCTTCTACTCTTTTAAATTCACTCCTAAGGAAAACCAGAAGCCAGTCCCCCCCCCCCCATCAAACAACGTATCGTTACCAAACCTTAAAATTACCATCAAATTGTAATTATAATGCTATGAACCAAAAGTTTCTTTACTCAAGCCACTCATAATAAGTATTAGTTAGTTACCATCATAATCTTAATTAAATAAATATTTTATTTCTACCAATATTTCCAAGGTGCTCAACACATTTAAAAAATATGTAACGTTTTACAATTTTTTCTATCTCTACAACTGATAAATACTAAAAGTTGTAATCGATTGTTATGTGTTGCACACCAATGATGTTTTCTCTATATAAAACTGATTTATATAAAGAAGCTGTAAATTAATTTCTGTCTTAATTTATAAAATTTAAAACATCCTTCACCTTAATAGAAAAAATAATTTGAGTTAGTCATTTGGACATTTAAAAAATATGTAACGTTTTACAATTTTTCTATCTCTACAACTGATAAATACTAAAAGTTGTAATCGATTGTTATGTGTTGCACACCAATGATGTTTTCTCTTTATAAAGCTGATTTATATAAAGAAGCTGTAAATTAATTTCTGTCTTAATTTATAAAATTTAAAACATCCTTCACCTTAACAGAAAAAATAAACTTAATTAGTGATTTAGATGAAAATTTATAAAAATTATGTGACAAAACTATTATTTTTTTTCTAAAAACTCCATGTATATTCTTTTTTATTATATATGTAAAAAAAATAATTAAATACAAGAAATTAAAAAGGGTTTGAGTAAATTGCCAAAATCATCGCTGTGGTTTTATATTTGCCAGTTTCATCCAAATATCCTCAACTTAACAGAAAAAATAAACTAAGTTAGTGGTTTGGATGAAAATGACAAAAAATTACAAACGTTGGGGGCAATTTGGTACAAAAGTGTCATTTTGGATGAAAATTACAAACGTGCCCAAACCTCAAGGACGATTTTGGCAATTAACTCAACATATATAGATTAAAACATGTAATCCTTCATGTATTTTAATTTTCTGTTTTTATTTAATTATTTATTTAGTAGTCAGTTATTTAATTATAATTAGTGGTTCATGAGAATGCTTATAAAATATATAAATCATTTTTGGACCACTAAACAAATATATAAAATCCAAATAAATGATAAATATTTACTTCGGTTTTATATCTTGTATTTAGTCATTCAAACACAAACACTAGCTTTTTATCTACTAAAAACCTTACATATACACCTAGATAACCTTTAAGTCCTCAATACTTATACAGTTATTGTTAATTGTTTCCTTCATAAATCAACCACACGTGTGGATAATCTGTAAGTAATAACACCTTCATGATTATTACCAAATGTTGGTTATTCTTACAACCATAGTTGATCTTTTAATAAATCAACTACGTGGGAATAAACCACTAAGTCTTCAATACTTAGGAGGTTATTACCTAATACGTCATGATTCATTTTCTTTTCCTTTTTAATACTATTTCTTTAATTTCACATCAAGATACAATCCAAGACTCAAAATTTGTCCATTTTATTTATTCTTTTACACTACATTCATGTATTTGTACAATTTACATTTTACTCTTTTAGGCTAGATTTTTGCTTCATCCTACTTTTACACTTGTTCGTGACTTCTTAGTGCCAAACCGTGAGTATACATAATCCATTTTTACTTTATGCACTATTTGTGACTGAAAACATGTGCTTATATAATTATACTACAAATTGCACTTCATTTATAGAAATACATATCCACTTACATGTTCAATAGTACTTTATGATTATATGTTACATATTTGTTACAGTTGTTCGTATGCATATTCACCTTGCAAGCCGCCTTTAACATGTATAGCACTATAGAATTGACAATCCACCTTAGATTAATCTACCCCTTTCGAGGGCTATTCATGGTCATTGTTAAGTTTATAGTTCTTAACCTAGCATTTCGATGCTAGGGTGCACACAATGTTTTACATATTAGGTTTGAGTTATGCCTTTTGTACAATGCATGTTACATATTTCCCATATATAGTTACTTTGATATGTGGATTATGTCTTTTTCACTTATGATATATGTATCAAACTTGTATATTTGCCAACAATTATTTGTTAACCTTTATTTTAACATGTTTTCAGGAAATGCTTGAGATGATATTGCAAAGATTGAGTTCACATAGGGCTTTATACCTAGACTATCAAAATTTAAATTAATGTTTTCTTGTTGTTTCCTATTTGAACATGTTTCTTTTCCATGTATTTAAGACAAGTTAATTTTGATGATTAATATATTTCAACTTTAGTACCATGAGTTTCGTAAGTGTAGTACCTGGTGACTGAAGATATTAGTGTCAAACAAAATTGATAGTAACAGTTAAGGAGGAGTCTGTAAGTGCAGTTCATACCGAGTAACTGTGCTTTATCAATTATGGTTAAAAGGAAGTCCAACCAAGTCCAAAGTAGAAATCAAAGATGTTTATCAAGTTCTTAATTACTTGAATATCTCGAGAACTATGTGTTCCAAATTATTAAGTTCAGTAATGCTCAATATATCTTATGTTCTTAATTATCGAAGAGTTCCGAGGTTTGTATACCTCTAAACCTTATAGGGTCCGTATTATATAGGTTAGGTACTTCAGAATATGTGTTGTTCCGTATAATCTAGAATAGCCTATATATATGGCTTTTGATGATGCATTAAGAGGTTCTTTGTGAATTCACTAAGGAGACTTTTTTGAGTAGTTTTGGGTGAACACTTTGTAGAGAGAGAAAGACTGTTTAGATCTTTGTAATCTAAACCAGGTTAGGAGGATGCATACTCTTTCGGTTATGTAAATATGTGATGATTGACTGAATAAAAGAGTTTCTTCTTCTACACTTTCTCATCTTCTATGTTTTACGTCTTATTAAGTGCAATGTTTTTGTATGTCATCGATCCAGGGGGTCACAAGACCTTTCAAGTCTTTGAGCAATCTACTTGTCGCGCCCCGATGATTCCACCATCGGTTGGGGTGCGACAGAAGTAAAGGTTAGTATATTTATAGAAATACTATGTTCATTTGAGTTCATCTGATCAAATTTGGTAAACCTTGTATTTGAAGCTTAGGCTTGATTAGTTATTAACTGAGCTCTAATCTAATCTCAACGTAAGGCTCGAGCTTGTCGATACTCAAGCTTTTAATAAGCTAGTATCACTCTACGACAGATACACTCATTTATACCCCTATGTTAACTAACACATGAATAAATCCGTACTTGATACAATCTAAAACACTCGTTTCTTTGATATTTCAAATTTACCAAATCATTATTAAAATATGATTCAATAATGTTAAAAAGAATTTTAACCAAGTTAATGCTAAAAAGGGGAACATCTGCTAACAGTTGAGTTTTGCCTAAGTAATCTAAGATAGATTGTAGAGATGCCATCACACTTCTCATAACGAAGATTAAAAGACATTTTGGTCCTAAAACAAAGGATCTATTCCTATTGTATTATCAAAGGGTGTTAATATAGATACACCATAATATCTTGTTTTGACACTTCATATACGAGTTGTATAGGGTTATACGACCCATATGGAATAATTTGACACGTCAAAGGTTGTGGATACGTTTTTCATTAAAGTAAAAGCATTAATAAATTCGTATTTTAATAAAAACTTAATACATTTTCATCAATAAACTCGTATCTTAATAAAATCGTTAATAAACTTGTATACGAACTTCATTAATAAACTCGTATCTTAACAAAAACTTGTTATCCGTTTTCATTTTAGGTTTACCAAATCAATTTACAAATAAAATTATTAAATCTATACGGGTCGTATAGGGTTATATGACCCGTATAGAGGTTCAAAAACCTCAAAATCACCCCTCCCCCCCCCCCCCCCAAAAAAAAAAAAAAAAAAAAAAAAAAAAAAAACTCAACAAATAAAGCCTTGGGTCATATATATTATATTGGTTGTATAACCACCTATAAGACCTATATAATGTTAGACCCGTATAGGTATTGACAAAAAAACATTGCCTGACAATTAAGTTTGTTAATAATTCATCTATACGACACATATAACCCTATACACATTGTGTAGGCTTAATGATATGTACATAAGATGTTGGGGGTGTGTGAATAGTGCGAGCCTTTCTCAAATACAACAAAAATAAGTTTAGTACATAAAATATAGTACAAAAAATCTAGCATAAAAATATAGTAATCTAGCATAAAAATATAGTACACAAAAATTCAGCACAAAAATTTAGTACAACATAGCTGACACAAAAAAGTTATACCAACATATTTTTTTGATATTTTTCGTTTATTATATATCAATATAGTACTCAAATTATAAAGATAAAAAGATGCTTAATCTATCGTGTAAACCTTTAAAAAATAATATCACATAAAAATTCCTCAATATCTAGTCACCCACTTCATTTTCATTAAGAAGTTGTTAATATCTAGTCACCCACCAATATTTATTTTCATTAAGAAGTTTTCACTAATCAATATAGTAATCACCTTTACTTGTTTCTAATTAAGAAGGTGGTTGTCATCTTTAGATCAGACGGTACGGGGCATGTCCCCAGGTCCATCCTCTTGCCGCCACCCCCTTGCTCTGTCACCCGTCCTCTTCGTCCGCCTAGAGTCGTCCAAGCCGGGCCTCACCCCCTCACACACACCTATACATACATAAATATATATAAAGAGGTTCATCCCCCACCCCTAGGTCCATCCTCTTTAGGCCCATCCTCACACCCGCTATTTGTTACATTAAACCCACCAAAAAAAGTTATGTGATGTTACCACTACATGGCCTAAAACACAAACATAGCCCACGCACACACTGAAACAACACACAAATTATCTCTCATAGGGCCGCCACCCCTTGCTCCGTCGCCCGTCCTCTTCGTCCGCCCAGAGCCGCCCAAGCCGGGCCTCACCCTCTCACACACACCTATACATACATACATACATACAGATATATAAAGGGGTTCATCCCCCACCCCTAGGTCCATCCCCTTTAGGCCCATCCTCACACCCGCTTACGTGACGGTCTACGTGACGGCCCATCTTTGGAGGACTTGCCTCCTCCATACCTTCCAGTCTTAGTTCTCGTTAATGAATGTAGTAATTACTTTTACAAGATTTAACAATGATAGAGATCATCATTATGATTACAGGTGTGAATTTTTGACACGACACGAATATAACACAAAATTCGTAGGTTTAGCTTTAGCCTAAATGGATTGGGTTTGGGTCAACTTGACGGGCTGACCCGTTTATATTTTATGTTATCTTATTCAAAATATGTTTTGTTTCATAAATTAAACTAGGTGGGTAATTAAGATGTGCTTGTTTTGTATACACGAGTTTTTAGAACCCGCGCGTTACGACGGGACCATTAAACTGAACAAAAATAGACATAAAAACGTTGAACCACAAACAGACGTTAGGTGTTGTTAACTCACCAAATTTAAACAACAAAAGAGAAAATAAAAAAAAATAGGAACATAACCCACAAAATAATATTTTTAAATCTGGAGCATGAGATCAGTCGGACCAGTCAAATCGCTTTAAAAACCGAATATAATAACATAATTTAATAAAAATATAGATAGAAAATTAAAAGAACAAATTGTATTTCATATAAAAAATAAGTTTACATAAAGAATGTACTCAATTTTTATAATAAAACAAAGATAATAAAAAAAGTTGTCATTTATAAATAATAAATTTAGTATTGAGCAAATATGTGTGAAATAGAGAGTAGAGTGTGAGAAACATATAAGAGAGTTTGGACCAATCTAAACAAAAGAAACTGAATAGTAAATATGTGTGAGGATAGAAAGTTGATAAATTATAGAGGGGAAGTTTGTATTTTTTTGTTGTGATATTTTAATTTTAAAATATCAATATGTGAAAAACAAAAAGAATAAAACATTCGGGTTAAATACCCGTGAATATTCATGTCGTGTTTGGGTTTATTATCTGACATAATTTTTAGGTTCAAGTCGGGTTGAAGTCAGGTCAGACCCGTCAACCCACGAAGAGAACCTTTTTTAACACCTAACTACGATGCTTCTTTAATGTGGTAAAAATGATCAATCTAACTATGTAGGCTTAGGTGAGCACTCACACAATCATACATGAGTGTCAAAAAATATGTACATGTATTTCATGATAAAAATTCAACACCTCTTATGGCGCAAATCCATTATTTATATTTTAGATTGTTGGTATATTTCTTTTTTTACTAAAGATCACTTAAATATGGAAAAAAATTTCTTCATATATTTAATTACTATATATTAATAAATAAATCGTGATTTTAATATTATAATAACTAATTTAATTTCCGCCCGCGCGTTGCGACGGAGACCCAATAACTGCAAAACGCGTGTCAGTAACGGTAAGCAGATACCGAATATCAAAACATAAATAAAAATGTCGTGAAAAGGATAGTCAATCCGTCCTAAAAAACGATTTTAAATAACCTAATATATAATAATAGGACCCACACGTCCTACACGTTGGAAATTCGGTTGTTTTCAATTCAGTTATTACGGTACTAACACGTAAAAATATGGATGAGCTCAGTACCTGTAACGGCACCGAAAGTACCGATCCGGAAAATCATCGAAATTAGGTACCGGCACCGAAAATGCTCGGTACAATACGGTATGGTATTTGAAGGTAAAAATCAATAAATATAGGTATAGTGCTAGACCGGTGTCGAACCGAAAGTAACGATTCTGAAAACGCCAAAAGGTGGGTACCAAATTGGTACCGAAAATGATTTGGTATAGTAAATTTGGTACCGATACGATACCGGTTTGATTACAGGATTTGATACGATATGCTCATCAATAATCTAAATATCCAAGTTAATTTTACATGCTACAATTCATTCATTACGTAAAAAGACAAAAAATAAAGCAAAATAAGTTGTTGTGTATTTAAAACTCATTCAAACGAAATACAGTTTGTGACAACCCGAATTCTCACGGTTAGTTTCGTTTAACTTCGCGATCATAAATCCTCATTAATTCCTCATTATTTTTCCTTCATTGTGTCGCGCTTGAATTAGACTCGTTAAATGTGGTATGTGCGAGGAGTGATTGTTCTGGACCGCAAGTAATGTGGGCCACGTCTTCCCAAAGCCCAAAGGCCAAATGGGCCCAACAACCCAACCTTTATAGTGGCAGCCTTACCATTAATTTTTCGGCAGCCCACTTAACGTATATATATCGTATGTATTGTTACTTGGGCTTGAGCCCATGATCGGCTAAATGATCACCGCCCCCCAAAATAATATCCTATATGAATACGTATTGTTATCATTATAAAACTCAAACAAACTTTATACCTCCCAAGACGCCAGGCGTGCGGCCGTAGCAGATCCCCTCCTTCGAAAACATCAGCTTGTTGAGCAAGTTTGTGGGTTAGTGTGTTTATTCGATACTTGTGGTTATGTGTATTGTATGTTGAATCTTGAATGTAAGAATGATTATTATATGTTCTTGCATGTTTAATATGTTTAGGATTTATGTCATATGTGTGGATTGATATGTGCATGATGTTATACGTGTTATTATTTGCATGAGTAGGGCCATGAGATGAATTACATATTGATGTATGATTGGAGAAAATGGGCGGCAATTAGTGTGGGTGAATATAGGCTGCACATGGCTAACACCTATCTATTTTGGTTGAATCAATAATCGGTGGTCAAATATGTATCAAGTAATATTTGATTTAATTAAGGGCTGTGTTGTCATGCAATATATGGACCGAACAACGGCCCAATGGGGCGGCTGGGTTAACTCAAGTGGAACAACATGACTTTATCAAATCCTTGCACTGTTCGAAGTTGATGATGTTATTTGTGCATAAACTTGTTAATTGTTATCACATAATTCACATGAAGCAAATAGAAAGCCATGTGGCAGCTTTATGATCGGCCACTTTTTGATCGGTCCAATCAGATTCAGTTGGTAGTCAAAACATGTTTGTATTGTAAGGTCCAATAATATGTGAATGAGGGTTTGACTAATATGTAAGGGGGGCGGCCATGTGTAATCAATTAGTAAAGGACCCATTCTTAATATATCGGCTACTGTGTGTTATGATATGCATGTGACTTTTGTTATGTTGAGTTGAGTGGCTGAGGTGTTGATTGTTTAGTGGGCCGAGCATTAGGTCCAATGGGGCGGTTAGTGTGTTGATGGAACTTTCATATTAATAATTATTAATTATGTATAGTAAATGGGATTTAATGTGTTGGGTTCGGATTTATATATATTAGGCCGAGAGGGTATAGGGACCATAATCATAAGTTGGATTTTATAGATAATGTGTGTTGAATGTGTGACCCAAACTCCCTAGTGCCATTCTGTTATGTGAATAAGTTATGATGTGCCATAATGCTAAAGGTAATTGTGAACTAAACCACTTGTGATATAGTTTGATATGAACTTGTATTGTCAGACTCAACTGCTTGCTATGATCTGTGTAATTGCATAAGTGTTGTTAACTGTAACCTGTATGATAAATACAAAGAACACATATGTTACGTGTACATGAATTTGACTAACTCTAGTAAACACGATAGGGTTTGATTGATTAACTGGAATACGTGAATAATCATACCGAGCAAACCAAGGTGAGTTCATTGCTCTTTTCTCAAGCATGGATCCCAGTGAAGGGTTAACGGGTAACGTTCCGATGAGGAATGCATGGGTAACGGGATGTTGGTTATTGTACTCAGTTTTTCTATCATTGTAAGACCACTACATCTACCGGCACGTTGCTTGTAGGGCAACGGGGGTTATTAGTTGATAGCGCTATTAGGTTTGGCACCCTCACGACGTTCAAGGGGAACGGGCGTGAACTAATTACCTTAAAACATGACCAATGCTTTGATAGAGGCATTGGGGTTGGCAATCACATATCATTGGCCATTCGGTACTCGAGTAATAACAACATCGAAACATCAAACATCTTAGCA
Organism: Helianthus annuus; assembly: GCF_002127325.2. Taxonomy (NCBI): domain Eukaryota; kingdom Viridiplantae; phylum Streptophyta; class Magnoliopsida; order Asterales; family Asteraceae; genus Helianthus; species Helianthus annuus. The sequence continues at coordinate 120,180,102 of NC_035443.2, forward strand.
ACAAACAACATATCGTTTTGTAAACTGTTTTACTCACATGACTGGTAACACAACTTGGTAAACAAACACAAACCTTGAACTCACCAGCGTAGTCTGACACACTTGTTTACATGCTTGTAGGTAATTATTGAAGGAACTTGGGAGCTTGCCGTCTGATGCTGCTGGAGTGGTTATGGTCATAATAAACGATTACATTGATTTGGTTTTGATACGTTTACACACTTTTACATTTATGCTTCCGCTCAGTACTTTGGTTTTGGTTTAACTTTCAAACGATACATTTCTTTCAATTGGGTATTTTATTACAGTATAACTTGTGTTTGATATGATTGGTGGCTCTTTGTTGGATCGTTGCACCTCCAATAGGGACACGCCCTAGGTGGTAATTTGGGGGTGTGACAGTTTGGTATCAGAGCCACTGGTTATAGAGAACTCGGTTTTAAAAACGTTTTCATAAAACCAGACTATAACCGAATTGATCCAAACGATGACCATGACACTCAGCTTCAGACTGCAAGGTTCGTTCCTCGTTAGCTTATGCTTTATATGCCTAGTAAAAGAAACTATATTTATAGCATGCACGATACGATATGGTAGGCATCATGACACATTGATAGTGTAACGTAACACATACATCTAGTAAATCCTAATCTTGTTGGTAGTGCTTGTTTTGTGTTGATTGGGGTGGGAGAAACTTCAAACATAAGTTAAGAAGCATCGAGAGGAGCATGCAAACCGCCTTATTATCATGGGTGCACACATAATAATAACGCGTGGTGCATGCAAATCCCAATGAGGCTTAACGAGTGTAAGAGGGGTTCTTCCCTGTTTGTGTATGAACATGGTAGATAATCGTTCTCAACGTGATAAACCTGAACACTTTCCTCGTTTTCGACCCCTAAATTAGTTCATTTCCATATATAGAAACATGAGTGGACGAGGAAACGGACGTAGCAACTATTGATTGAAACCTTGTGTGCTTACTCTTTCTGTCATTTTTTCCTTTCTGCGTTAATACCCTCTTTTGGAACGTTGTGAGTGTGCATTCTTTCGTTTAACTTGCGTTACCTCATCAACTCGACAGGCATGTCTACACCGTCCGCATCTTCCGACCAATCCCGGGCGCCAGGGAAGGCACCCGCTGATACTCACTCACCCCCGCGTCAGATGGAGACGCGTGCTGCTTATAGGAAGAGACTCGCACAGGGCGGGGAGTCGTCCTCCCGACCTACGCATGCACTACCAGTTAACTCCCTCAGCGCTCAGGCCGAGTCGGCTGTGAGTAAGGCCCTCCGAGATTATAACCAGATTCTAATAGAACAAAACCAAGTCTTAATGGAGCAAAATCAGAAATTACTAAGAAAGGTTGATACCCAAGGAGGGCGTTTGGAAGCTCAAGAGAAGCAGATACAGGAACTTACTAGGAGGACTACTGACTTGAAGGCAGAAGCCCTAAAAGGGCGTGAGGTACAAGGTCTGATACTGAGAGACGCTCGAGTGGATCATGAAAGGCTTAACTCGCATGCCGAAAGGATAGGTATGATGGATTGGAGGGTCCATCAGTTGGAGGAAGCCCGCTCCGCACCTGAACCCGAGCCAGCCCCAGTCCCGGCACCTCCCGAACCAGAGGCGGAAGGGTCTGATGAAGAGCCCGAAGAGGAGGAGGAAGAGCCGGAAGAGGAGGAAGAAGAGCCAGAGGAGGTCTCGGATAATGACGGAGACGATGATGATGGTAGTGACCTCGGGGATGGTGACGTGGACGACTGACTCGTCTTTCAATCGTTTATCTAGTTATTTTTTTTTCTTTCTTTCAGTTGTTTTCGTATAAACAATCATGGTGATTAAAACTTTTGCGAATATTCGATGTAGTGACTTATATGGTTTAATTTGAATGGATTTCTTATTTTATCGTTTAAGGGATATTTCTTGGACTGAGTCGTCACCTTACCTCTTTTCACCCTTGCACCACAAGAGTCACATCTTTGACTCTACGACAGTTACCTTAATTATGGTAAACCTCTCGCTGGCCTTTGTACTACCCGGTGCCTATTGGTTGATGCAATGCCTCTACTGGTTGATGCAATACTCTTGTAAGTTTTGACATGGTCGTTGACATGGACTTGGTTATCTAGGTATCAAGCGGAAAATCCTCTGCAAAAAGAAAATCGTGCGTTCCCTCTCCCCAGTGGGGAATCCTTATCAGTTTAAGATCATCGTAGTGGTGCCGTTGTTGGCATTGTCACAGTCGTGGAAGCCCAGAAGTGTCTACGGAAGGGCTACTCTTCTATACTAGCTCTTGTCACCGATTCGCCACTTTAAGAAAGGAAGATCGAGTGTCTTCCACTTATCCATGAATTTTCTGACATGCCTTCTGAAGAGTGAGCTGGTTTACTTCCACATCGTTAGGCGGAATTTCAGATTGACCTGATGCAATTTCAGATTCCTTATGGGAAACAGAAATCCCTTAGGTTCGCTAGATACTATCACAGCTTCATCACAGGATTTTCGAAGGTTTCGCAACTTCAACCTCCTTAGCATAGCGGGGAGCTGTGAATTCCTGAGAAATGAAATCGGAGAACGTCTTTGCAGCTTTTGAAACCCAACCCTACAACACGCGGAGCATCGCTTCTATCCGAGGGTACCGATGATCCAGTGATATACCATGATGGTGTTACGGAGAGGAACTGCACGACCTACAACCTCCGGTGGAAACCGTGGTCATTGGATTTAAGTGGGAGGCATTACTTGGACGGTACCGAATGCACCAATTAGACCGATCACAAGGGCCTCCAGTGCACCCTTGTTTCAATAGAGCTAACCATGTGATGGCATTGCTAGATGGAACTTCCGAACGAACACGGGATTAGGAGAACTATACCCACGCATCCCTGTAGACGAACCTTATCACTTTCACTTGTCACCGCCGCTAGAAGTGAAGCAGTCGCAGTTACACGCATTTGTCGTTTTGCAACACTAACCTTTACCCACCAAACTTTGTTTTGGACAAATGATACACTCGCGCGACCGCAATGTAACGAATCTCCCTGTTGTGCCATGCCGCCATGCACCACTACTGGAAATTACTTCTAGACAACAAATTTGCTGGCCAAATCCTTCGGATGTTTAATGGACCCCTGTTCCGCTCGATTCTTTGTACGAACCTCATTAATTCCCTGTTTCTTTGATTGGCAACTGATATAACAAAACACTAACCACCATACCATGATTTCCACCGATCACAAGATTAGCCCCCAGGCGTTGTAAAGTATCTATAGATCGAGTTCGTCGGAACTCACTTCAAGCCATTGTTTTAGATCAATTTTCGGGACGAAAATTCCTTCAAGTTGGGGATGATGTCACAACTAAGCAGAACCCGCAACAATCCTGATTTCTCACTTCGTTTCTCTCACACTTGACGCTTGCCAATTTCGGGACGAAATTTCTTTCAAGTTGGGGATGATGTGACAACCCGAATTCTCACGGTTAGTTTCGTTTAACTTCGCGATCATAAATCCTCATTAATTCCTCATTATTTTTCCTTCATTGTGTCGCGCTTGAATTAGACTCGTTAAATGTGGTATGTGCGAGGAGTGATTGTTCTGGACCGCAAGTAATGTGGGCCACGTCTTCCCAAAGCCCAAAGGCCAAATGGGCCCAACAACCCAACCTTTATAGTGGCAGCCTTACCATTAATTTTTCGGCAGCCCACTTAACGTATATATATCGTATGTATTGTTACTTGGGCTTGAGCCCATGATCGGCTAAATGATCACCGCCCCCCAAAATAATATCCTATATGAATACGTATTGTTATCATTATAAAACTCAAACAAACTTTATACCTCCCAAGACGCCAGGCGTGCGGCCGTAGCAGATCCCCTCCTTCGAAAACATCAGCTTGTTGAGCAAGTTTGTGGGTTAGTGTGTTTATTCGATACTTGTGGTTATGTGTATTGTATGTTGAATCTTGAATGTAAGAATGATTATTATATGTTCTTGCATGTTTAATATGTTTAGGATTTATGTCATATGTGTGGATTGATATGTGCATGATGTTATACGTGTTATTATTTGCATGAGTAGGGCCATGAGATGAATTACATATTGATGTATGATTGGAGAAAATGGGCGGCAATTAGTGTGGGTGAATATAGGCTGCACATGGCTAACACCTATCTATTTTGGTTGAATCAATAATCGGTGGTCAAATATGTATCAAGTAATATTTGATTTAATTAAGGGCTGTGTTGTCATGCAATATATGGACCGAACAACGGCCCAATGGGGCGGCTGGGTTAACTCAAGTGGAACAACATGACTTTATCAAATCCTTGCACTGTTCGAAGTTGATGATGTTATTTGTGCATAAACTTGTTAATTGTTATCACATAATTCACATGAAGCAAATAGAAAGCCATGTGGCAGCTTTATGATCGGCCACTTTTTGATCGGTCCAATCAGATTCAGTTGGTAGTCAAAACATGTTTGTATTGTAAGGTCCAATAATATGTGAATGAGGGTTTGACTAATATGTAAGGGGGGCGGCCATGTGTAATCAATTAGTAAAGGACCCATTCTTAATATATCAGCTACTGTGTGTTATGATATGCATGTGACTTTTGTTATGTTGAGTTGAGTGGCTGAGGTGTTGATTGTTTAGTGGGCCGAGCATTAGGTCCAATGGGGCGGTTAGTGTGTTGATGGAACTTTCATATTAATAATTATTAATTATGTATAGTAAATGGGATTTAATGTGTTGGGTTCGGATTTATATATATTAGGCCGAGAGGGTATAGGGACCATAATCATAAGTTGGATTTTATAGATAATGTGTGTTGAATGTGTGACCCAAACTCCCTAGTGCCATTCTGTTATGTGAATAAGTTATGTTGTGCCATAATGCTAAAGGTAATTGTGAACTAAACCACTTGTGATATAGTTTGATATGAACTTGTATTGTCAGACTCAACTGCTTGCTATGATCTGTGTAATTGCATAAGTGTTGTTAACTGTAACCTGTATGATAAATACAAAGAACACATATGTTACGTGTACATGAATTTGACTAACTCTAGTAAACACGATAGGGTTTGATTGATTAACTGGAATACGTGAATAATCATACCGAGCAAACCAAGGTGAGTTCATTGCTCTTTTCTCAAGCATGGATCCCAGTGAAGGGTTAACGGGTAACGTTCCGATGAGGAATGCATGGGTAACGGGATGTTGGTTATTGTACTCAGTTTTTCTATCATTGTAAGACCACTACATCTACCGGCACGTTGCTTGTAGGGCAACGGGGGTTATTAGTTGATAGCGCTATTAGGTTTGGCACCCTCACGACGTTCAAGGGGAACGGGCGTGAACTAATTACCTTAAAACATGACCAATGCTTTGATAGAGGCATTGGGGTTGGCAATCACATATCATTGGCCATTCGGTACTCGAGTAATAACAACATCGAAACATCAAACATCTTAGCAACAAACAACATATCGTTTTGTAAACTGTTTTACTCACATGACTGGTAACACAACTTGGTAAACAAACACAAACCTTGAACTCACCAGCGTAGTCTGACACACTTGTTTACATGCTTGTAGGTAATTATTGAAGGAACTTGGGAGCTTGCCGTCTGATGCTGCTGGAGTGGTTATGGTCATAATAAACGATTACATTGATTTGGTTTTGATACGTTTACACACTTTTACATTTATGCTTCCGCTCAGTACTTTGGTTTTGGTTTAACTTTCAAACGATACATTTCTTTCAATTGGGTATTTTATTACAGTATAACTTGTGTTTGATATGATTGGTGGCTCTTTGTTGGATCGTTGCACCTCCAATAGGGACACGCCCTAGGTGGTAATTTGGGGGTGTGACACAGTTTACTTACTGTGTTTATGAAAAGTAATCTAAACTGTGCAATTAATTGCATTGCTACGTTGCTACAGGATTTGATGAGCTCGGTACCAACCGGTACCGAAAATACCGTTACCGAAATCCCTAAAATGGGTACCGGTACCGAATATACCTGGTACAGTACGGCTTGATACGGTCGGTACTGGTACGACACCGGTATTTGAGGGTAAAACCCGATGAATACCGGTGCCGAACGGATACCGAAAATACACTCAGTTTGGTAAATTTGATACCGGTACCCGATTCTATTCATTCATTTCTATTTTTATTACTTTTCATTCAATACTCTTTTTAATATCTATTTATTATTACTGTTCATTCACTTCTCTTTTTAATATATAGGTTAATATATAGTTATTTTAATACTTTATTATTTTAATATTATAATAATAGTTATTTTATTTACTTTTTAACTTTAATCCTTTTTTTAATATCAGGGGTTGGGATAAGTTTGGTGTCAACCGATATCGAACCAGTACTGATATCGAAAATACCGATACGGTCCTGTTTGGTATCAGTACATGAAGGTACAAACCGTCACTAATACAGAAAACGCCAAAAGTTGGTGTCGAATTGATATAAGAAATCTTTTGATTCGGGAAATTCAGTGCGGCTACCCGGTACCATTTGCTCATCCCTGATCACGGTTACTGTACGAACAACGGTATCGTACAACTTTTTTGTTGATTTTCTTCAACTTTTAATTTTTTTCTTTTTTAGTTTCAAGGGTAGGGATGAGATCGGTGCAATCGATACAGAATCGGTACTGATACCGAAAATACCGGTTACAGTACCGGTATATGAAGGTAAAAACGGTAGTGAACCGGTACCAGGAACACCAAAAGTCAGTACTGAATTGGTACTTAAAATCTTTCGGTTCTGCAAATTTGGTACCGGTACGCAGAACAATTTGCTCATCTCTGACCACGGGTTTCATACGAACAACATCGTTACCATATAACTTTTTTAGTTGATTTTCTTTCGGTTATCTTTTACTGTTTTTTTCTAAATTTTCTTTTTATTCTTGTCAGCAGTTCTGTTCGCAACACGCTTGTTGTGATTTCAAAACACATGTAAACACAGACTAAATACCAAAAGAAATTTGTCGCGGCGCCGGGAACTTCTTTAAACCTGTTATATATTAAAAATAAAAGCTAATGATTATTATTATTATTACTATTATTATTATTATTATTATTATTATTATTATTATTATTATTATTATTATTATTAACCTAGGGTGGGGTTCGGCTACAAAGTCCATTTTTCCTACAAAGTGTACAAAGTCATAAAACACCACAATTTCAGCCATGAAACACACTCAAAACCCACAAATAACAGGGTGAAGATCACTAAAACACAATATCCAAACCCTAACAGTCCATAAAAACTTCAAACACACCATCGTAGAACTTTGAATATAAAACACAACATGATAATCAACATAAAACACATTAATGCTGGTTATTCGAAAATCAAAGTCTTATCATCCAAAACACAACACAAAACCCACAAACATGGCGTTTTAGTAATCTTCACTTTGTTATTTATAGGTTTTGAGTGTGTTTTATGGCTGAAATTGTGGTGTTTTATGACTTTGTATACTTTGTAGGAAAAATGGACTTTGTAGCCAACTCTCACCCTATTAACCTATACATTAAAATTTGAATTGAATGAACAGTAATTAGTGGTGATGAGTAAATGGTATCGGGTACCGGTACCGGTGCCAGATTTATCAAACCGGGTGTATTTTTGGTACCGGTTTGGCACTGGTATTCACCGGTTTTTACCCTCAAATACCGGTTCCATACCAGTACCGACCGGTACCGAACCGTACCATACCAGGTATATTTGGTACCGGTACCCACTTTTAGGGATTTCGGCAACAATATTTATTTTTATATTACTGGTACCGGTACCGGTGCCAGATTGACCAAACCGGGTGTATTTTTGATACCGGTTTGACACCGATTTTTACCCTCAAATACCGATTCCATTCCAGTACCGAAGGTACCGAACCGTACCGTACCGTACCAAGTATATTCGGTACCGGTACCCACTTTTGGGGATTTCGCTAACGGTATTTTCGGTACCGGTTGGTACCGAGCTCATCAAATCATGTAGCAATGCAAGTAATTGCACCGTTAAGATTACTTTTCATACACACAGTATTTCGTTTGAATGAGGTTTTATATACACAACAACTTATTTTGCTTTCTTTTTTGTCTTTTTCTATAATGAAGGAATTGTAGCATGTAAAATTAACTTGGATATTTAGATTATTGATGAGCAAATGTATCAAATCCTGTAATCAAACCTGTATCGTATAGGTACCAAATTTACTATACCAAATCATTTTCGGTACCAATTTCGTTCCCACCTTTTGGCATTTTCAGAATCGTTACTTTCGGTTCGATACCGGTCTAGCACCATACCTGTATTTATTGATTTTTCCCTTACCATACCATACCGTATTGTATCGAGTATTTTCGGTGCCGGTACCTAATTTCAATGATTTTCCGGATCGGTACTTTCGGTGCCGTTACCGGTTCCGAGTTCATCCATATTTTAACATGTTAGCACCGTAATAACTGAACTGAAAACAACCGAATTTCCAACGTGTAGGACGTGTGGCGTCCTATTATTATATATTAGGCTATTTAAAATCGCTTTTTTTAGGACGGAGTAACTATCCTTACCCTGTCATTTTTATTTATGTTTTGATATTCGGTATCTGTTTGCCGTTGCTGACACACGTTTTGCAGTCATTGGGTCCCCGCCGCAACGCGGGGCGGAAAATCCACTAGTTATTCAACCATACAAACTTAAAGTGGGAGAATAGTAGGCCGGCAATAGTGTTTTGCTGGGATTGGTTGACTTGGGCGGCCACATGCCACCCATAAAAAACTTTTTTTTTCAAATTACGATTTTGCTCCGTTTATATTTATAGTCATGTATGGCACTCCTTATTGTCCCAACAAATTTATGATTTTATCCTGTTTTAAAATTACGATTTTGCAAACAGTTCAAAATTATGTTTTTACCCCCACTTAAAAATAAATTTACGCTTTTGCTCCCATCTAAAAATTTCAATTTTGCCCTCAGTTTAAAATTACGATTTTGCCCAATTTAAATTTACAGTTTTGCCATTATGTTTTTTTCCTTAAAATAACGATTTTGCCATCTGTTCAAAATTATGTTCTTACCCCCACTTAAAAATAAATTTACGCTTTTGCTCCCAGCTAAAAATTTCAATTTTGCCCTCGGTTCAAAATTACGATTTTACCCCGCTTAAATTTACAGTTTTGCCGTTAGTTTTTTTCTCTCACAGCCAAGTTACGATTTTGCCCTCAACTTAAATTTATATTTTCTCCATCGTTTTTGTTTGTTTTCCTGGTTAAATTACAATTTTGCCCCCAGTGTAAAATTATACTCATGCCGGCAACTGCCTGGCACTCCCCCATCCATTTAATTTACGATTTCATCCCTGAAATAAAATTATGATTTTGCCCTCAGTTTAAAGTTACGTTTTCCCGTTGTTTTAGTTTTTCTAGCAAAACTATAAAAGTTTTTTTTAATTGGTTGACTCGATTTAATTTTTTTCCGTCTCAAGGAGCTGACTAACACTCGCTCATTAGTCCTGAAAAAATACAGTTTTACCCTGAGCCAAAAATTGCGTTCTTATCATCGTTTTAGTTTTTTTCCTAGCAAAATTATAATAGTGTTTTTTTAATTGATTGAGAATTATTCGGCCATCGCTCCGCAACACGGGCGGGGCATCAACTATTATATTTATATATTAAAAATAAAAGCTAATAAATAGTAATTTTAATATTATAATAATATATAGTATTTTAATACTTTTATTATATATTAAAAATAAAAGCTAATGAATATTATATATTATATATTATATATTACCTATTACTTATATATTAATTTTAGAAGTGAATGAACAGTAACTTTATTAAGGGATGAACAAATAGTATTGGGTACTGGTATTGGTATCCGCTTTTACCAAATCGGGTGTATTTTCGGTACCGGTTCGACACCGGTATTCACCAATTTTTACCCTCAAATATCGGTGCCGTACCAGTACTGAGCCGTACCGTACATACAAGGTATATTCGGTACCGGTGCACACTTTTGGAGATTTCGGTAACGGTATTTTCAGTACCGGTTGGTACCGAGCTCATCAAATCCTGTAGCAACGTAGCAATGCAAGTAACTGCACCGTTTAGATTAATTTTCATACACACAGTAAGTAAACTGTATTTCGTTTAATTGAGGTTTTATATACACAACAACTTATTTTGCTTTCTTTTTTGTCTTTTTTCTGTAATCAATGAATTGTAGCATGTAAAATTAACTTGGATATTTATATAATTGATGAGCAAATCGTATCAAATCCTGTAATCAAACCGGTATCGTATCGGTACCAAATTTACTATTATCAAATCATTTTCGTTACCAATTTGGTACCCACATTTTGGCGTTTTCAGAATCGTTACTTTCGATTCGACACCGGTCTAGCACCATACCTATATTTATTGATTTTTACCTTCAAATACCATACCGTATTGTACCGAGCATTTTCGGTGCCGGTACCTAATTTCGATGATTTTCCGAATTTGTACTTTCGGTGCCGTTACCAGTACCGAGCTCATCCATATTTTAACGTGTTAGCACGTAATAACTAAATTGAAAACAACCGAATTTTCAATGTGTAGGACGTGTGGGTAATATTATTATATATTAGGTTATTTAAAATCGTTTTTTAGGACGGAGTGACTATCCTAACCACTTCATTTTTATTTATGTTTTGATATTCGGTATCTGCTGCTGACATGCGTTTTGCAGATATTGGGTCCCCGCCGCAACGCGCGGGCGGAAAATCAACTATCAACTAGTATTTTAAAAAGTAAACTGAATGAACAGTACTCAATAAAAAATATATATATATTGTAATAAAAATAGATTTGAATTAAAATGGCATTGGGTACCGGTACCGGTACCCAGTGTATCAAACAAGGCGTATTTTCGGTGCCGGTTCGGCACCGGTATTCGTCGGTTTTTTCCCTCAAATACCGGTGCCGTACCGGTCGGTACTGGTATATTCGGTACCGGTACCCACTTTTGGGGATTTCGGTAACAGTATTTTCGATTACTGTACCAGATATATTCGGTACCGGTACCCATTTTTTCGGATTTCGGTAACGGTATTTTCGGTACCGGTTGGTACCGAGTTCATCAAATCCTATAGCAACGTAGCAATGCAAGTAATTGCACAGTTTAGATTACTTTTCATACACACAGTAAGTAAACTGTATTTCGTTTGAATGAGGTTTTATATACACAACAACTTATTTTGCTTTATTTTTTGTTTTTTTACGTAATGAATGAATTGTAGCATGTAAAATTAACTAGGATATTTAGATTATTGATGAGAAAATCGTATCAAATCCTGTAATCAAACCGGTATTGTATCGGTACCAAATTTACTATACCAAATCATTTTCGGTACCAATTTGGTACCCACCTTTTGGCGTTTTCAGAATCATTACTTTCGGTTCGACATCGGTATAGCACCATACCTATATTTATTGATTTTTACCTTCAAATACCATACCGTATTGTATCGAGCATTTTCGGTGCCGGTACCTAATTTCGATGATTTTCCGGATCGGTACTTTCGTTGCCGTTACAGGTACCGAGCTCATCCGTATTTTAACGTGTTAGCACTGTAATAACTGAACTAAAAACAACCAAATTTCCAACGTGTAGGACGTGTGGGTCCTATTATTATATATTAGGTTATTTAAAATCACTTTTTTAGGACGGATTGACTATCCTTTCACGACATTTTTATTTATGTTTTGATATTCGGTATCTGCTTGTCGTTACTGACACGCGTTTTGCAGTCATTTGGTCCCCGCCGCAACGCGCGGACGGAAATTTAACTATTATATATTAAAAATAAAAGCTAATGAATAGTAATTTTAATACTATAATAATATATACTATTTTAATATTTTTATTATTTTAATATTATAATAATAGTTATTTCCTTTACTTTTTAACTTTAATCATTTTTTTAATATCACGGGTTGTGATAAGCTTGGTGTCAACCGGTATCGAGCCAGGTATCGAAAATATCGGTACGGACCTGTTCGGTATCGGTACATGAAGGTAAAAACCGACACTAATACAGAAAACACCAAAAGTTGGTGCCGAATTGATATTGGAAATCTTTTGGTTCGGGAAATTCAGTGCTGCTACCCGGTACCATTTGCTCATCCCTAATCACGGGTACCGTACGAACAACGGTATCATACAACTTTTTTGTTGATTTTCTTCAACTTTTATTTTTTTCTTTATTTTTTCAAGGGTAGGGATGAGCTCGGTGTCAACCGATACAGAATCGGTACTGATACCGAAAATACCGGTTACGATACTGGTATATGAAGGTAAAAACGGTAGTGAACCTGTACCAGGAACGCCAAAAGTCGGTATCGAATTGGTACTTAAGATCTTTCCGTTCGGTAAATTTGGTACCAGTACCTGGAACCATTTGCTCATCTCTGACCATGGGTTTCATACGAACAACATCGTTACCATACAACTTTTTTGGTTGATTATCTTTCGGTTATCTTTTAATGTTTTTTATACATTTTCTTTTTATTCTTGTCAGCAGTTCCGTTCGTAACGCGCTCGTAGTGATTTCAAAACACATGTAAACACAGACTAAATAACAACAGAAATTCGCCGCAACGCGGCGAACTTTTTTAAACCTAGTTTAATTTAATTATCCTACATATACATTTACAAGCTAAAAGGAATAGTGCCAGGCAGCTTGCCTGGCACTTTCCTATTGGACCAACCAATTTTTAATTTAATTTTATTCTCAATTTAAAATTACGCTTTCGTCCTTCGTTTAAAATTACGGTTTTGCCCCTAGATAAAAAATTAAATTATAATTTTGCCCCTAGCTAAAATTACGTTTTCACCCCAGCTCAAAATAAAATTATAATTTTGCCCTTAGCTCAAAATTACGCTTTTGCCCTCGATTCAAAAACTGATTTTTAATTTTGTTCCCAGTTTAAAATTACGGTTTCGCCCTCCGTTTAAAATTACGTTTTTGCCCTCAGTTCAAAATAAAATGTTGTTTTTCCCTCCAGCTCAAAATTACGATTCTGCCCTCAGCTCAAAATTACTTTTTTGCCTCCAGTTCAAAATAAAATTATGTTTTCCCCCTAGCTCAAAATTAATAGCTGCCTGTCACTTCTCTATTGGACCAACTCATTTTTTATTTAATTTTATTCCCAGTTTAAAATTACGCTTTCGTCCTTCGTTTAAAATTACGTTTTTGCCCCAGCTCAAAATAAAATTATAATTTTGCCCTAGCTCAAAATATGCTTTTGTCCTCGGTTCAAAAACTCTTTTTTAATTTTGTTCCCAGTCTAAAATTACGGTTTCGCCCTCCTTTTAAAATTACGTTTTTGCCCCCAGTTAAAAATAAAATGTTGTTTTTTCCTCTAGCTCAAAATTACGATTCTGCCCTCAGCTCAAAATTACGTTTTTTCACACAGTTCAAAATAAAATTATGTTTTCCTCTTAGCTCAAAATTATGATTTTGCTCTCAGTTTAAAATCATGATTTCGCCTCCTGTTCAAAATATAATTCCGATTTTGCCCTCCCTACAGACATACATGTTATGAGAGAGAAATTTTTGTCTTATTACTCCGCAACGCGGGCAGGGAAAAACTAGTTTATAACACTAGAACTAGAATGAATAGTGGATTTTTTCCTGTTGATTTTGTTTTCAGTGTTCTTTTATAATAAATTCAGCGTTTTTTATTTTGTAATAAAATTTTGTTTTTTTATTATTCCAAAAAGTTAGATTAGTTTTTTTTTTAGTTTTGTTTTACGTTTTTTCTCGAATTTAGTCGTCGTTCGGTTGCTACTTAACACATTATTTGGTGGTCACATTTGGTCCCTCAAGTTTTTTTTTTACCCCGTCGACTTTCTAATACGTGTCGGTATAAATACAACTCCATATATGTTTTACGTTACGTGAGCCACTTGGTGTTAGAAATTCATGTTTTTATATTACGTTTTTCTTGATTTTGATAGTCTCTCAGTTGCTACTTAGCATAGTTCTACATCCTCCCTGCAACGTTGATAGCATGGTTTTATGCCCCTGGCCGCAACGCTGAGGGAGCAACGACTATTAAAGATTAAAATCTGGAGTTCTAGTGTACAAGAAGGTGGCCATAAAATGGGATTGATCTTTCTTTTGAAAGTTTAAGAAAAATAACATCTAAGAAAAGTGTTAGGGCATTAGCGATCAATGCACGACTCGATCGTGGATTCCCTCTATTATTAGTCAATTATATTTATAATCTTTCAAGTATTTCCTTACACATAATGGACGAAGAATCGACATCCTAGAAACTACCAAAGTTGACTAACGTTTTAGGAAAATTCTCAAACATTTTGGGTATGACTTTAAATGAGACAATCTTGTCGTGCACTTATTTAATATAACTTTATACAAAATTGGCTTATTCTTCTTTCTAGACATGAGACTACGAGAGTGTAGAAAGTATCTCTTTATAGAAGAATTTGTTTTGCTTGAATTTCTCATGTTTTATAAAGATTAACAACTTTTACATATTTGATTTATTTTCATTGTAAAACTCTTTTGAATTTATAAAATTTGTTTAGTAGTCATTTTTTTGCATTTATTAAAGCAATTCTAATTATTCTAATACTTTTCTAAACTTCGAGTTGTATTATAATAATTAGTTTAGCTATAAAAGAGATATTTTATGAGCTTTATAGAAGGGAAATTATCTCTTGGTGATCTTAAAAACTTAATATTAACATTGTTTTCATGTATTGTATATTGAAGAATTTGTGAAAATGATTTTGACTTGATTAATTATGCAAGTTGGGCCATGGTCGACTCACAGTCGAACCATAGAATCGACTTTCCCATTGTCTATGCACACCTACTTTCCCATTGTAATTTGTATATGCACAGTTTGACCATAATGATTATATCTAATTTTTCTTGATTGAATTCTCTTATGAGTAAATTGCCATTTTAACCTGAGATTTATCTCAAATTGCCTTGTTAATCCAAATAGTTTTTTTCTCTCTTCTGTGTCTCGGAATTTTCCATTTTTTGTCATTTTGATCACATTGCCTAACTACGTGTAAAACCTTAGTTTTAACCAGGCAGATTCCGACGATACTATTGCAGGGACTAAAATAGCGATACGGTTGTAGGGACTAGGCAGATTCTTACCACCACAACAGTCAGCGATAGGGTCGGCTAAACAATGTGCGAACAGTCAGCCTCTTGAAACCCTCTTCAGCCTCTTACAACAGTCGGCTAGGAAAATTTCAAAGATACTATTGCAGGTACGACGTTGGCTTCGGATCTTTGTTGTCCATCCAGATTCCAGCGATACTATTGCCTTACATTCCGACGCTACAGATTTTGTTGCCTTTACAGATCTACGTTGTCTATCTAGTGGTGTCGTTTGTGGATTTTTTAGTGATTGATTTGAGGAATGTGGTGGGACATAGAGGAGAAAAAACTATTTGGACTAAAATGGCAAATTTGGACCAACCTCATGTACTAAAATGTGACAACCGGTAATTTTCGACTTACAATTACTTGCAAAACAAGCAATAAGACAATAATAAGTACTGTTTTAAGACGTAAATTAACTTAATTAGGCCTTTGGAGTGTCTAGGAACGTCTATCCGGCTTTACAGTGCGCGAATGGTGATTTGCGGGAAATCTGATGAACGTTAAACGGTAACGAACTAACACCAGACGAAATACTGACAACGTCGACAAATACGAATTTTATATGTATATTTTATACATATGAATTTGGTTTTGTAGATTTAATGTGCTTTTGAAAGTCACAAAATGCAAACGTGAACGAAAAACGCGACTGCAAGAACGCACCAACAACGAAACGGAAGCATCAGACTTGTGTATTACCTTAAAAACTGAAATATTATAATACATTTAGCATCGTAATCAAATTTTAATATATGCAGTCGAAATCGGATCGGAAAACGGTTTAAAAACGACAAACGAAACATTTTACGCGATTTTAACGCAACCATGAACGAACGCGTCAAACAGCGACCACCCTATTCACGTATTTTTTATCCTAAACTTTTATTTTACGACATCATACGAAGTTTGGGAACGAAAACGGGTCATGAAAACGGGATCGGGTCGCGCAAACAACTAGAACCATGTTAGTGGGCCTTGGGCCCAACCCACCATAAAAACCATAAGTATATAAGGGAATAAACCTTATCCATCCATTCATTTTCACCTTAACAAACACACACACACAACCGCACTCTTTCTGCCTCCTCAAGAAATTCCGGCCGAGCTCTGGCCGGCGGAGCCAGCGACAATCGCGATGGCTGGCCACCGTCCTACAGTGGTCCAGCAAGGGAATTTCAGCAGCGGCGTCGCCGTGAGCGGCGGTGGAGGTGATTTCCCGGTGAGTTTTTCTGGCAGAACAAAGTGTACCCGCCTAAAGTGAGTGTTTTGAGCACAAATCCAGCATCAGTTTGTCCGTTTGAGGCGTGGAAGTGACTGTTTCGAGGTACGGCAGCCGCTGATCCAAGAGTTTTTCCGTTAAAACCTCCAACTCCTCCTCCATTTTCTTTCAGATTCTTGTAGATCCACAACTCTCCCGGCTAGTGCTCATTGTTTTAGGTAAGGGGGAGTCTCGGCGGTGGATGACTGTGCTAGAGTAAGGTTGACGGCAGTGGGGAATGGTGAAGGTGGTCACGTCGGGGAGGAAACGGGCCGCCACATGGCAGCAGCCGGCGGCGGCAGTGATGGTGATTATATCCTTCTTTAACTGTCCTGGCTCGGGTCATGTTTCAACTCACGTTTGGGTTCCGGGTCAAATTCAAGCGGGTTCGGTTCAACTCGAATTTTTCAGTCAACCCAGTTGTAACACCCCGACCACGTAAAACAACAAACCGCAACGGAAACGTCAGGGAGTCATGTCACTGAATTATTGTTTTACAACACATGGTACATAAAGTTTTGTATTATTGAATTTAATTGTTTACATTGTCTTGGGAAAATAAAATAAAAACATAACAATTGTCTTGCAAATTTTAATGTCACTAAGGCCCGAGTCCGCCCTATGTGTAGCACGCTCAAAATCAAACATTAGCTCCTGAAACATATGTGAAAATAAAACATCAGCATAAAAATGCCTGTGAGTAACCTAGGTTTTCTGGTGAAGATTCATGGCTTTTAATGTTAAAAGTAATGTTTAACTATTACAAAAGTAGCCATGAACCTTTAACAAAATGTTTCTTTTATGAAATCATATGAAAATCAAATGATTTAAAAGAAATGATGCATGGTTAAATAAATAACCAAATGAAAATGTATTGTCATGTCTTTGTTGAAGTGGTTTGGATAACGCTACGTATGTAATATGATAAAAGCACTTATATATAGAAAGTACCAGCGGTGTATCCACCATGCTTTTACCATATTACACACGTCTCGTTATCTAAGTCACTTACTATAAACCAATGTCTTATATAAATAATGTCTTGTATAAAATATGTCGTGTATAAAATAATGTCTTGTATAAACCAATGTCTTGTATGGTAATTAAAAGGTCTTTGTTTAAACCACATGAAATAATGTCTTGTATAACCAAAATGTCTTGTATAAAACAATGTTTTTGAATGAACAAAGGTTTTGTATTATAAAATCATTGCTTCAATTGTGTAAACATATATATGGATTGTTGGCGAATACATTCAAGCCTTGTCAATTGTCGGATAAACCCTTATAAGGACAAAGGTTTATCAAATGTTCATCGTATTAGTTCATTCCCTAAGGTCACTTCCAAACAAACCTAGGAAGTGGGAATAAGTTTGTCAATCCTATTGTACCATAACATACTACCGGTCAACGTGATCAATGTTAATGAATGTATCATTGTCGAGTTCAACGCACCAAAATGTCTAGAACAATGTAAGCATGTCGTGAAAATGTTTTTGAAATCATGTGCTAGGTATGCTAGGTCAACATACGAAGCCAAAATGTCTTTGAAATCATGTGCTAGGTATGCTAGGTCAACATACGAAGCGAAAATGTCTTTGAAATCATGTGCTAGGTATGCTAGGTCAACATACGAAGCGAAAATGTCTTTGAAATCATGTACTAGGTATGCTAGGTCAACATACAAAGCAAAATGTATTTGAAATCATGTACTATATGTACTAGGTAAACAAATCATGTATAATGTCTTGAAAACAAGAAAGTAAGGATAGGCACATATGAATCACCCCAAAAACATTTAGAAAACGTAAAGAGGGGAACTATGTACTCACGTTGAAAATCATTTTGTATATATAAACCACGTATATTGTTTGAAATCTTGAAAATAGTAATAGGCACATATGAATCACTCCAAAGCATTTAGAAAACGTAAAAGAGGGGAACTGTGTACTCATGTGGGATTGTGTATTAGTCTTGTTCAAATGATCGAACAAAGCTCAAAGGATCAAGAGTTCAATGGTTTCCTAATATCGGATAACTATGTTAGTGTGTTGGGACTTTAATCGGAGGATTGGATAGAATGAAGTCCTATAAACCAAACGAGTGTTGGGACTCATATGATATGGTTTAATAAGCTTAACATTCTAATTTGAAAAGGTCCTAAGTGCTTTTGACCCGTTAAGACTCGTTGAAGTGGTTTACGCTACTTTAACGGGTCGTAAGCGTAATCATAGGATCGGATGGTCAAATATGTCCTATGATGAGTCTTATATGCCAAAACATGTTTGATTATGTTATAACATTAGTTTAGATGTCAAAACTTTGGTTACATGTGCTTAAAACCAATTTATGCGCAAAAAAAGCGTTTTGGTCATTTTAAAGTACATAAAAATCAACTCATCATATAACTAATCAAACCACATGACTATAAGGTATAACCTCAAAGGGTTATTCCCTATATAACTATACTCATAAAAATGCATTTGGTCGAATCCTAAGATCGACCAAACGGGTCAAATTTGAAAGTCAAAGCGGTGGTCAAACCGCTCGACTTACGATCCAAATAAAAGCACTAAACTAGAAATGACGAGTTAGACATGTTGGAACATGTCTAATTAAGTTATAAAACTGATTTGGTGTCAAAACTTTAAGTTTTAAAACCCGAAAACCATTCCGTCGTAAAATGCATTTATGCGCATCTTTGACTAAAACTTCGACTCGTCACTTCGCCTAGTAAACGTGGTAATCAGAAGGTGCAATCGTAAGGGATTATAACCTTCGTGATTACGATCACGTTGCAAAGTTCAACTGAACTTTGACTTGAACAAAAATGGTCAGAACCGAAAGTCAAAAAGAAAGTCAAATTGTTTGACTTTTAGCTCAAAATGACTAAAATAAATGAAATAGATTAGGAGTGAGTACTTGTGTTAAGGAACACTTAGGAACTTAGTTAGGAGGCCTCCAAAAGCTGGAAGCAAACTCCAAAGAGAATGGAGAAGAAGAATGAGAAATGAGCACTTGAAAATGGATAAACTCTTGGTTATTTATAGTGTTCAAAAAGCTCTAGGATCATGCCAAGTGCCCCTTGATGTGTCAGGATCAGGAGGGGGTCATAACACATGTCAAAAGATGGCACATAGCTGGAAATTTTGTGAGCTTGGGCACCAAGAAATGAAACAAGAGGCTGGAAATTATTTCCGTCTAGGCACCCCTTATGGACCGTAAGGGGGAGTCTCTACGGTTCGCAAAGTTACCTTGGGGGCCAAGTTTTGCTTTTTGGCAGATTTGGCCCTTGGACTTCTATTATTGCGTTCTGTCACTTTTAACCCCCTTTTAACCCAATATTTAGGTTATATAAAGGTGTTAAGGCATATGTAACTTGGATTTTTTCCAGAAATGTCATGGATGTCGGTTCGTTTGATCATACGGTTACGCGTTTTGCAAATAAAGTATGAAACTTTATCGAACATGAAAATGATCGAAATTGTGCAACTATTGAAATTTTGCATTCTTACCAATAAAATACAAGATTTTATTGAATAAAAATGTCCGGGATTGTATAATGATTGACAATTATACATTCTTGCAAATAAAACACAAGATTTTATTGATTACGAAAATGTTCGGATTCGTATAAAGACTGAAAATGTGCAAATGTCACAGTCTCCCCTACTTTAGGAAATTTCATCCCGAAATTTAGTTAGATGAAACTTGTGAGAATTGATATGCACAAAATGCAACATATAAATTATATCAATTGTGGCATAAAACTAACCCTTTTTTTTAGTACTAATGTGGGAAAAAGTGTGCTTTTGTCTTCCTTTTGTATTTTCAGGATTAAATGAGCTCAAATTAACAAAAGAAGCAAAAAGACAACAAAATCTAACATAAATACAAGAAAAGGAACAAAAGTGGAATGCCCGACCCCTCGACAGCATCTTCCCAAGCAAAACTAAGAAAACAGAAGACTGAACACGCCCCATGCTTAGCGAGCACGGGGCCGTGCCCAAGTAGCAGCAGAAAAGACAAACCTTTAGAAGCTTCTACTGCCCACCACGGGGCCGTGCCCAACGGACACGGGGGCATGGTCAACTTCCTGCAGGCGCATTTATTGTAATTGCGAATAACAATTAATGAAGAGAGAGACAAGGATGGACACGGGGCCATGCCCGAGCTTCTGTTCAGCCTATAAATAGGAGTGTTTGGAGCCATTTCAACTCATCCCTTGGCACACCACCTCTCTCACACTTCACCCACCACCACCATAACACCATCATCCACCACCATCATCCAACATAGAGTGTGTGAGTCGTCTCGGGATCCAAGATTGATCGTAAGAGTTCTTGACAATCAAAGGCCATGTTTGCCTAAGTCTCTTACATCACTTGGTGAAGACAAGTGTTTAGTGTAATACTTTTTATCTTTAATCTCTTGCACTTTTTAATTGGTTTTGTGTTAATGACTTTAATTACTAGTTTCTTATGTTGAAGGTGATTCTTCCTTATCGTTTGTCCGTGGTGTCTTGGCATTATTTTACTGTCTATATAAAATAAAAGATTTTCACCATTCATATCTCCACGGTCTATATGGAGGTATGTTAGCTACCTGGTCGGGGGGTAAGGGAATGGTTTGGTAAGAGTCTTGCCATTGTTAAGTGTATAGATCCTGCAAAGGACCTGGGTCAAATTTAGTAGGACCTCCTACAATACCTAAAGGTGTTGGATGGCGGGGGTCCAAACTCTTTGATCCCCTCATAAGTTAAACTACTATTAAAACTTTAACCCAGCTACTTAGGACTGTATCCCTGCTGACTCAGACTACTTAGCTGAGGGTAACGTCGCCTTCAAAAGAGGGGCCTACCACATTATGCATTAATAACTTAATTAATTATCTTTCAATAATCCGACCCTTTAGGATTGTATCCTTACTGACTCAAACTACTGGGTTGAGGGTAACGTCGCCTTCAAAAGAGGGGCCTACTACAATAACTAAGATAATCTCTTAAATAAGTGCAAAAGTGCGAAAATAATCAAAGGTTATACTATCACACGAGTCGGATCCAAGTGATTCATCTTGTCTATCTGTTTTATTTTTATTTTATTTTCATCATTTTAGTTAGTTTTATTTTCTTAGTTTAAAAATCTTTTTCTAACATTTTGATTTGATTAGACATTGAGGATAAACCGGCACTAAAAGCTCTTGTGTCCTCGGACGACCTCGGTATCTTACCAACACTATACTACGTCCACGATGGGTGCACTTGCCCATATGTGTGTTTAGTGTTAGTAAATATCGTGTTTTATAAATTTAAAACTTGGCTAAAAAGTGTAAAAGGGCTTAAAACATATACCTAAAATATATACACACTTACGCACATCAAGTATTAGGATTTTCTTAAATTTTTTAGCTTCTGCAGAACTCAACACGGGCCGTGCCCGCTGAACACGCCCTGTGCCCAATCTTTGGAACTGGCAATCCTGTTTTAAGTCAGACAGTAAGCTTAACACGGGGCCGTGCCCACTCAACACGCCCCCGTGCCCAAGATTCAGTTACTGAAAACAGAACCGTAAGATCCCGACGGTTGGTAAATTCTGACACAAAAATGAGTGATAATAATCTTTTTTACTTCCGGCACTCTTATGGTACGTGGTGTCAATTATGTGGAGGCGGACATAAAGAATTAGAATGTTATTTTCTAAATTATAAGCCCCACTATATAGACCCATCGTTTCCCTGTATCCTTAAGAGGGGTGAAAGTAAAAATAATCCTTATCTCTCCCTCGAAAGCGCCCAACCAGATATTTTAGGGGAAATGCTTCTTGATGAACGATTTCAACTAGAAGATCTGATTCTTAATTGGTTAAAAGAACTTAGGATGGATTTCCTAAATTCATCTCAAGACAATGACCAAGAAGAAGTGTTGGGATCGCATTCAAACAACTTCGTTGCTCCCGAAAATACCTTCAATTCTAGCGAAGACTTGGATGAAAGTCGTCCCTGTGCCGATTGTGCCGTGAAGGACTCTCCATCGACTTTGTTTGATGCATACATAGACCTGAGGATTCGGCATACACCTTCTTTAACGAGAGCCCGGAAAAGGGTTGGACTTGTCCACCTACATATAGCATAGGAATCACCCTCACCGACAACCTCTTGCGTTCTCGTCTTAGTCTAGAGCAATTAAGGTATCTTAGGCACTTTGGGGTTGTTCCATCCAGTAAGGAACCACCCGACACGGATAGGCTCCTTAAAAACATGCAAACTCCATAAGACAGCTTCCAGACACGGGGCCGTATCTAGGTCAGCACGCCCCCGTGTCCACCTAAAAGATTCCTTTCTGAGTTTGTCAGAATACGGACAAAATGTGTCAGGATTTTAACTGCACACGGGGCCGTGTCCACCCAACACGGGGCCGTGTCCAACGCGTTGTCGTTTTCTATAAATGCAGCCAGATTCTTGCTCATTTTGACCACTTCAAAAGACAGAGATTCCTGGGATCTTCACTCATACTATCCTAGGTAAGTTCTAAAAGAAGGTTCCCAAGAGCCATCTTGTCTTTTCCACTTTTGTTCATTGCCTTCTCTTTCAGTTTTCAACCACCACCTCCATTAAAGCTTGGAAACTCCATGATTCCAACCTTTAGTGTGAAGTTTGTAAGGTTATTATCCAAGGAATCTTACTTAAAATAAGTTGTGCAACTTTGTTTTAAATTATATGTGCTTAAAATTTGACTAAAAAACCATGAAAATAATTTAAAACTCCAAGATTCCTTAATTTAAAAACCTGCAGACGGCTGGACATGGGGCCGTGCTCAGCGAGCACGGGGCCGTGTCCGAGGTACTGTTTCGTAAAAATTGAGCTCTTTTCGGTCTATTTCCCCAGAAATGGCGAGCAGGACAAGCGAAACGTCTTCATCAAGAAATAACCGACAGGGGAGGAGATCGACGGCGGAAGACTCTC
Source organism: Helianthus annuus (assembly GCF_002127325.2). Taxonomy (NCBI): domain Eukaryota; kingdom Viridiplantae; phylum Streptophyta; class Magnoliopsida; order Asterales; family Asteraceae; genus Helianthus; species Helianthus annuus. The sequence goes on from NC_035443.2 coordinate 120,203,566, forward strand.
TTGTAAACTATGTTTACGCCCTAAGAGAGGCTATTGATGAAATGACGGGGGTGGAAGAAGTATTGGTCGACCGTATCAACCATCTAACGGTGGGACTGGAAGGGTGTCTCCGAGAAGTAAACCTCTTGCACCAGAGGTTAAACCTTCTCGCCTCTCCTCCTTTGGTGCCTATAATAACCCAAAGGGCATGGAACGTGGTCCCCGAAGTCATCATACCCGCCGAGTGGTAAGCCATACACCCGGAGCCTCCGCAAGAGATAGTGCAAGGGGTCCCGGTATGCGTTCCCCCTCCTCCGCGAGATGTTGAGGAAAATGAAGCCGCCTTCTTCCTTCCAAGGGAGATAGAAGAATGGCTTTGACAACATCTAGGAAGATAACCCTCGGCCAAGAGTCCTACTACATCGGGAAACTATTCCCGAAATTTTCTCAACAAAGAAGTAGAACTCTTTATGATAACTTTTTGTACCACCGGACCTATCTAGTTAAGATTTTTCACTTTTATTTCTTTTTAATTTTCTAGGAACATTATGTAATTCTCTCTATGATTTTTAATGAAATGATGGTTTTAAGATTTGGATAATGGTGTTATAATAAAACACACTCTGGATGGTGAAGGATAACAAGGGAAACGAGAAACATCGCCCCATGCACTAAAACAGAGCAATCCGACAAAGATCTCTCCATTACAGTAGGCTCGGCACGGGCCGTGTTCACCCAACACGGCCCCGTGCTGCACAGTCTGCAACAAATCGCCCAGTTCAGGTAACTGGACACGGGGCCGTGTTCACTGAACACGCCCCCGTGCCCAGGCTTTTGTTCCTTTTCTTAAATTTTTGTCGCTGGCACCTGAACACGGGGCCGTGCCCGGTCCCCACGGGGCCGTGTCCAGACTGCCAGGAACATAAAATTTTGCTTTTAACACCATTTTACACATTCAACCAACCTAAAAACTTATTTTTGGGACACATTGAGGACAATGTGTAATTTAAGTGTGGGGGGAGGATGCTAAAACCTTGAATTTTGCAAGTCCTAATAACAAGCCTTACACAAAACTCTATTGGAACCGCTCATTTTTTTACTTGTCTAAGTTTAAGTTGGGAATTCAAGTTCTAAAAAAGGTTATATTTTTACAAGTTTACAACCGATAGCGTCGTGATAAAAAGAACCAACATAAGAAAATTATGAAAAGGCATGACAAACTTAGTTAAAATTTGATTATATATACTTGATCACATAAAAACCCTTTTCCCACAAAAGTGAGTTTTGAGCCTTTAACGAGCATACAAATATATATCTTTACACTAAATGCTCATTTTTCGTTTCTTGTGTGAATAGCCGCTTGGTTCGTACGACTCTAGAACTTGCCACAACAATACATTCCCGGTCCTTACCAACTTAAAACCCGAGTAAGTAAATGATAGAGGCATTAGGACTAACCCTTTTTTTATTCTACACCATTATTTTTCATTTTTTTACCACCTACCCAAAAACCCCCCTAGTTAACCTCTTTGAGCCTAAACCTTTTCATTTCTTAACCCAAAACAACCCTTTTTACCCACCTAAACCTTTTTATTTTTAACCCTTTTTTTTAGTAAACAACGTTCGGTTCTCTTATGACTTCTTCAAAAAAAAAATCTATATTTTTATATATTTTGATGAAACCAAATAAACAAACAAAGTTTATCAAAAATAACTTTGTTTGAACAATTCATCAAAATAAAATAAAAATATGAAAAAATAAAAAATAAAAAATAAAAGTCTTTCAAACCGACGTTTGTTACGCCTTTCGCCCTTTTTACTAACCACTAACCCAACCACCCACCTTTAACCCAAGCCTAACCCTTCACCCATAAAGCACTCTTGATATTTACAAAGGTATATAGTTAAAAAGGAGGATTGATTGCTTGGCAAGCTTATGGTAGGAGTAAGTTCCATACCGCTCTCAAGTGATTCACTAAAAATACACCTTCGGCCGAGTGTTGAGTGATCCCCCGTGAGGTATGTGAACTTGTATATAAATGAGATTTTAAAAAAGGTATGTTATGCCCTAATAAGTAATTTATCTTAAGAAACGTTCTTAATAAATGATGCCGAATAGGATTGTAAATAAATAAAAATAAAACCTCAATAAAGAATCTTAGAAATCCCGACACTCCATGACAAGCCCAAAAACCCTCTCTTCTACCCATTCCATTTGGGAGTGAATAAAGCCATATCATAAAGAGTTTTGCTTGAGGACAAGCAAAGATTCAAGTGTGGGGGTATTTGATATGCACAAAATGCAACATATAAATTATATCAATTGTGGCATAAATCTAACCCTTTTTTAGTACTAATGTGGGAAAAGTGTGCTTTTGTCTTCCTTTTATATTTTCAGGATTAAATGAGCTCAAATTAACAAAAGAAGCAAAAAGACAGCAAAATCTAACATAAATACAAGAAAAGGAACAAAAGTGGAATGCCCGACCCCTCGACAGCATCTTCCCAAGCAAAACTAAGAAAACAGAAGATTGAACACGCCCCGTGCTCAGCGAGCACGGGGCCGTGCCCAAGTAGCAGCAGAAAAGACAAACCTTTAGAAGCTTCTACTGCCCACCATGGAGCCGTGCCCAGCGAACACGGGGGCGTGGTCAACTTCCTGCAGGAGCATTTATTGTAATTGCAAATTACAATTAATGAAGAGAGAGACAAGGATGGACACGGGGCCGTGCCCAGCGGGCACGGGGCCGTGCCCGAGATTCTGTTCAGCCTATAAATAGGAGTGTTTGGAGCCATTTCAACTCATCCCTTGGCACACCACCTCTCTCACACTTCACCCACCACCCACCACCACCATAATACCGTCATCCACCACCATCATCCATTGTCCATCATAGAGTGTGTGAGTCATCTCGGGATCCAAGATTGATCGTAAGAGTTCTTGACAATCAAAGGCCATGTTTGCCTAAGTCTCTTACATCACTTGGTGAAGACAAGTGTTTAGTGTAATACTTTTTATTTTTAATCTTTTGCACTTTTTAATTGGTTTTGTATTAATGACTTTAATTACTAGTTTCTTATGTTGAAGGTGATTCTTCCTTATCGTTTGTCCGTGGTGTCTTGGCATTATTTTACTGTCTATATAAAATAAAAGATTTTCACCATTCATGTCTCAACGGTCTATATGGAGGTATGTTGGCTACCTGGTCGGGGGTTAAGGGAACGGTTTGGTAAGAGTCTTGCCATTGTTCAGTGTATAGATCCTGCAAAGGACCTGGGTCAAATTTAGTAGGACCTCCTTCAATACCCAAAGGTATTGGATGGCGGGGGTCCATACTCTTTGATCCTCTCATAAGTTAAACTACTATTAAAACTTTAACCCAGCTACTTAGGACTGTATCCTTGCTGACTCAGACTACTTAGCTGAGGGTAACGTCGCCTTCAAAAGAGGGGCCTACCACATTATGCGTTAATAACTTAATTAATTATCTTTCAATAATCCGACCCTTTAGAATTGTATCCTTGCTGACTCAAACTACTGGGTTGAGGGTAACGTCGCCTTCAAAAGAGGGGCCTACTACAATAACTAAGATAATCTCTTAAATAAGTGCAAAAGTGCGAAAATAATCAAAGGTTACACTATCACACGAGTCGGATCCAAGTGATTCATCTTGTCTATATGTTTTTATTTTTATTTTATTTTCATCATTTTAGTTAGTTTTATTTTCTTAGTTTAAAAAACTTTTTCTAACATTTTGATTTGATTAGACGTTGAGGATAAACCGGTACTAAAAGCTCTTGTGTCCTTGTACGACCTCGGTATCTTACCAACACTATACTACGTCCACGATGGGTGCACTTGCCCATATGTGTGTTTAGTGTTAGTAAATATCGTGTTTTATAAATTTAAAACTTGGCTAAAAAGTGTAAAAGAGCTTAAAATACATACCTAAAATCTATACACACTTACGCACATCAGAATAGCTGTGGATATTTTGCTTTCATTTTATCCTCTCGTTCCCACGTAAACTCTGGGACACGTTTGGATTCCCAGCGAACTTTAACAGTTGGTATGCGTTTGCATTTGAGCTTCTTGACTTCATGGTTCAATATTTCCACAGGTTCTCGACAAAGTGCATTGTGTTATCAACACGAATTTCATCAAGAGGGATGTCGAGGTTTTCATCAGCCAAACACTTTTCAAATTGGACACGTGGAAAGTTGGATGAACATTCCCAAGTTCATGAGGCAGCTCAAATTTGTAGGCCACCTTTCCGATCCTCTCAACGATCTTAAATGGTCCCACATATCAAGGTGCAAGTTTTCCTTTCTTTCCAAATCTAATCACACCTTTCCATGGGGATACGTTGAGAAGGACGTGATCACCGACTTGGAATTCCAAGGGCTTGCGTCGTTTGTCCGCATAACTCTTTTGACGGCTTCTAGCTGTCAGAAGGTTATCGTGAATTTTCTTGACTTTGTCTGTGGTTTCCAGAATGAGTTCGGGTCCGGTGAGCTGAGCTTTCCAACCTCATTCCAGCAAACAGGTGAACAACAGTTTCGACCGTATAGAGCTTCGAAAGGAGCCATGTTGATGCTGGAGTGATAACTATTGTTGTAGGAGAATTCAATCAATGGTAGATACGAATCCCAACTACCACCAAAGTCGATCACACAAGCCCTAAGCATATCCTCCAGTGTTTGGATTGTTCTTTCAGATTATCTATCCGTTTGAGGATGATAAGCAGTGCTCAGGTTGAGTTTGGTGCCCATGGCAGATTGCATGGTCTTCCAAAAATGCGATGAGAAACGAGCATCACGGTCCGATATGATGTTCAAAGGAACACCGGGTCGAGATACAGTCTCATCAACGTAGATCTTGGCAAGTTTGTCAGCAGATAAATCCTCACAGATCGGCAAAAAGTGTGCTGACTTTGTTAAATGATCAACCACTACCCAAATGGCATCATGACCTCTAGATGTGCGTGGTAATTTGGTAATGAGATCCATTTTAATGTTTTCCCATTTCCAAACCGGGATTTCTGGTTACTCAAGCAAACCAGATGTATGTTGATGTTCTGTCTTAACTTTAAGACAAGTTAGGCATTTAGACACATACAAGACACAAACAAGGCAATGTCCTTCTTCATACCCGGCCACCAAAACTGGGCGTGAAGATCCTTGTACATTTTGTCTGCACCAGGATGGATTGAATAACGAGACTTGTGAGATTCGTCCATCAATAAGGTGCCGAGATTGTCTTGACTTGGAACCCACAAACGGTTCATGTAATAACATAACCCATTGTCTTTTGTTTCAAGTTGGAGCTAAAGATGATGTGGTAATTCATTACCTAACATGCCTTGTGTAACACAAGTACGTTGAGCTTGGAAGATACGAGTTTGAATATCATATCGAACTTGAACACAATGGATCTTGACACTTTCCTTACGAAAAACTGCATCGGCTACAACATTCGCTTTACCAGGTTGGTTGTAAATTTCGCAGTCGTATTCGTTTAGAAGTTCGACCCAACGTTGTTGTCCCATGTTTAGTTATTTCTGATTGAAAATGTGTTGGAGACTTTTGTGGTCGGTGAAAACCACACATTTTGTACCGTAAAGGTAGTGTCTCCAAATCTTGAGAGCGAAAAGAACAGCACCTGACTCAAGATCATGAGTGGTGTACTTCTTTTCATGGATCTTTAACTGTCTTGATGCATAGGCTATAACTTAATCTCTTTGCATGAGAACACAGCCAAGGCCTAAATTTGATGCATCACAATATACGACAAAGTTGTCGTTGTCATCAGGTAAGGAAAAAATTGGTGCATCACATAGCCTTCGTTTTAAGGTCTGAAAAGCTTCTTCTTGTTTGGGTCCCCACTTAAAAGGTTTATTCTTTTGAGTCAAAGCGGTGAGGGGAACCACAATCTTTGAGAAGTTTTCAATGAAGCGGCGGTAATAACCCGCGAGACCCAGAAATGAACGAACTTCGGTAGGAGTTGTAGGCGTACTCCACTCCCTAGTCGCACTGATTTTGGCGGGATCTATATGTATACCTTGTTCGTTGATAATGTGTCCCAAGAATTAAACTTCTTTAGCCAAAATTCATACTTGGAGAATTTGGCGTAAAGTTGTTCTTTCTTTAGGAGTTCCATCGTTAGACGGAGATGTTGTTCATGGTCAGCTCGGGTTCTTGAATATATCAAAATGTCATCAATGAAAACAATGATGAACTTGTCCAAATAAGGTTTACAGACCCTATTCATCAAGTCCATGAAGATGGCCGGAGCATTCGTCAAACCAAAGGGCATGACAGTGAACTCGTAGTTGCCGTATCGTGTGCGGAAAGCAGTCTTGGGAATATCTTCTTCTAGTACACAAAGCTGATGATACCCTGAACGCAGATCAATCTTCGAAAAGTAAGTAGCACCTTGTAGCTGATCAAAGAGATCATCAATGCAAGGTAAGGGATATCGATTTTTGATCGTGAGTTTGTTGAGCTCACGGTAATCGATACACATACGGAAAGATCCATCCTTCTTTTTCATAAATAGGACAGGAGCGCCCCAAGGTGAAAAGCTTGGACGAATGAATCCTTTGTCTGAAAGTTCCTGAAGCTGTTTTGATAATTCTTTCATCTCAGATGGTGCAAGACGGTATGGAGATTTAGCTATAGGGTTGGCACCAGGTACAAGGTCAAAATGAAACTCAACATGACGTGTTGGGGGTAAACCAGGTAGCTCTCCAGGAAATACCTCAGGATAATCTCGAACAATGGGAATGTCTTGAACAGTCTTACCCTTGCCTTTCTCCTCTACGATATGTGCCAAGAAGGACACATAACTCTTTCGTAGGTATTTTTGGGCTTGGGTGCTGGTCATGAGTTTAAGGTTACTAGTGGGTTTCTCTCCACGAACCTCTAGGATTTTACCAGTCAAAAGAGGCACACGAACAATCTTGTCAAAACAGACCACCTTTGCATGGTATTTGGTTAACCAATCCATTCCTTTTATAACGTCAAAGCTCCCGAGTTGCATTGGCGTGAGGTCAATTGGAAAAAGGTGGTTATTGAGGTTCAACTGGCAACTACGAATGACAGAATCGAGTACAAGGGGTTCATCACTAGCTATCTCTACTGTCAAGGGTTTTCCTAGTTTAGTTCTAGGCATTGAAAGCAAAGGTTTAAAAGCTAGGGATACGAAGCTTCTATCAGCACCCGAATCTAAAATAACAGAAGCAGGATGGTTGTTAACTAGGAACATACCGTTCACCACTTCATTGTCGGCACGAGCCTTGTTAGCATTAATCTTAAATGCACATCCCCGGGCTGGATTTGCATTAGCTATCTTCGGGCAATTGTTTATGTAGTGAGTAAGATCACCACAGTTGTAGCATGATCCAGGTGGATAATGGGGGTTGCTGGATTCGCTGGTTGTTGAACAGGGTTTTGAACCGCTTAATTCGGGGCAGGAGCAGAGCGACAAGCGTTAGCCAAATGACTAGTTCGTCCACAGTTGGTACAATGTCGACACGCTAGATGGTGTTGGTGATGACAATTGCACTTGTTACACAGAGGTGCGGTACCAGCATATGGTTTCTTGGTGGGAGGTTGTGCTGGTTGGTTAGGAGCAGCTTGGTTTGGTTAGGTAACAACAGCGAAATTTTTGGAATCCTTACGCTTCCTAGACTTCTTGGAGGTTTCAGCCTTGTTTCCTTTCTGTTTCTCTTGAGTAGTCTTGGTAGGTGTTTTCTTGTCGCCTTTGCGATGAAGTTTACCCTTCTTGACTTTTGAGTCAGTCAGGGTGGTAGCCAATTCAATGGCCTATCTAACGGTAGTAGGATTGCTACCAGTGACAATATCCTAAACTGGGTCAGGAAGGCCATCTATGTACTTCTCAATTGCCTTATCCAAAGGCCTAACCATGGTAGGACACAACAAACTCAGCTCCTCATAACGGTTTGTGTAGGCACGATGTTCTCCACTATCTTGTTTAAGATCGTGGAATTCGTTCTTAAGTGCCCTTTGCTCATGACGTGGGCAGAATTCCTTCATCATATGAGCTCGAAGCTCTTACCATGTCTGATCCATCGCTACATCAGCACCCCTATCTGTCATCACTCTGTTCCACCACGTGAGCCCCCTCTTTTGGAACACGCTTGAAGCAAACTCTACTTTGCGCTCGTTTGGAGATTGGACATGGCAATGTACTCTCAAGACTCTCAAACCACTGTAGGAGCCCAGTTGCTCCTTCAGAACCACTAAACTTGAGCGGTTTAGCCGAGTTAAACTGCTTAAAGTTGCATGGAGCAGGTGGATTATTGTTGTTATTGTCGGCTTGGTTTAATTGAGTCACAAGATTTGGTAGCACAGCAGCTATCTGCTGAGAAATCATAGCCGCCATATCGGCGTGTTGAGCAGCATTTTGACGAGGAGGAATTCTAAAAAAGAAGGAAATATGAGAGAAAACGGGTGAGATTGATATTGGATAATCATAATGAGATGTTAAAATATTGACGAAATCTTTAATTCTCCTAAATCAGAAATATAGGAAATATGAGTAGGGAGAATAACAAGAAGGAGCTTTCCAATTATTGAAGCAAAAGTTATGCAATTCTCCAATTCTCACCCTTCCCGATGGAAACGATAACTTTGTAGTCTACTGTAGGGGTGTTCAAAATTCGTTTCGAATTCGAAAAATTTGAAATTCGTTTAAATTCGATTCGATTATCAAGAATTCATTTCGATTATAAGAATTCGAATTCGAATTCGAATTCGAATTCGATTCAATTCGAATCAAGTAAATCGAATACGAATCGAATACGAATTTACAATTTCAAATTCGATTCGATTCGATTCGAAATTCGAATAAAAATTATACAATTTTATTTATTATTTTTATATATAATACATATATAACTTTTATTAGGCTATACTACAAATTATTTTCAAAATTTATTCCAAGCATTAAAATTACCCATTACCAAACCATCTACATGGCCCATAACTAAAACCTAAGTAACAAATCTATCAATAGATTTCTAAGTGTAAAAATATTAACTTGTAATGTGAAGTGGTTATTCCCGACTTCACGTTTTGAATTTAGATTTATTATACTTTATTTGGAACTATTTTAATATGTTATCGTGCTTTATGGTTGTTTTAAAATTTATGTTTCATTTTGATAATTTTTTTATATGTTTTTAAAGAATCTAAATCAAATCGAATTTATTCAAATTCGAATTTTTATTCGAATACGAATCGAATACGAATTGAGTTTTTTATTCGAATACGAATTCGAATTGAATTTGGTAGATTTTAATCGAATTCGAATCGAATACGAATTCAAGGGAAAATAAAAATTATTCGAATAATTCGATTTGGATAATTCGAAAATTCGATATTCGATTCGATGAACACCCATAGTCTACTGTGACGCATTCTGAAAAGGTTTGGGGTGTGTACTGATGTAAAGAAACAAAGTTATTGCTTAAGTTTCCTGGCAATTGAAGATACACGAAAAGAATTATACGACCCATTATTTGGAACTGGGAGCAGTTTTTTTTACACTTAAGATATCGCGGCATTATTTATATGGAACAAAGTGCGTGATCTACACAAACCATAAAAGTTTGCAACACATATTGTTTAAAAGAAGTTGAACGTGAGGCATAGGTGGAACTGTTAAATGATTACGATTGTGAAATTCGATTTCACCTAGGTAAGGCCAATGTGGTAGCTGTTTCCTTGAGTAAGAAAGATAGAGTTAGACCAGTCAGAGTGCGAGCACTTGGAATAATAGTCCAAACTAGTCTCAAGGAGCAATTTCGTGTCGCTGAGGACCAAGCATTGGAGATAGGTCAAGTGGAGAATGAGGACCTCAACTGGCATGAGAAGAATTTCGTAAGGATGACAGATGAAGTATTGTACTTCAAGAGTAAGTGTTGATTCCTACTCTCCATGATCTAAGACAATTAATCACGGACGAGGTCTACAAATCTAAGTATTCTATTCATCCCGGTAAGATATACCATGATCTCAAGGAATTTTACGAGTGGCCAGATATAAAAAAGGACGTAGCGACATACGTTAGTAAGTGCTTAACGTGTGCTAGAGTCAAAGATGAATACCAAAAACCATCGGGAATGCTACAACAACCTAGATACCTCAATGGAAATGGGAACAAATCGCATTGGATTCGTGACCCACTTACCTAAGACACCTCGAGGCCACGATGCAATTTGGGTAGTAGTTGATAAACTAACCAAATCTGCACACTTTATTAACTATACTAATTACAAGAGGGAGAAACTAGTAGAAATCTACACTAATGAAATTGTGGCTAAGCATGGAGTACCCATTTCCATCATTTCAGATCATGATAGTCATTTCATTTCGCACTATTGGTGTCGCAGCCCTCGACCCCACCATGGGTGTCACAACCCCCGTTCCCTAACAACTCAAGAGCGGGCGGCCGTGAGCCAGTTTCAGTGGTATCGGTGTTTATCAATTTGGCAGCGGAAAGTTTCATCAAGACCGTAGTTAGGAAATATTTTATCAGAGTTAAACACCAAAAATATTTAAAATAAAGAAATGGAATAAAACCCAAGTTTCTCTGATAATACTTTTATAGGTGGGATAAAACCCGATTTTTCATTTTGATACATTTATAGGGAATAACCCCAATTATTGAAAATAATTCTCCTTTTTAATTAGGTAACTTTTATTGCCACTTTTCTAAGCCTTCAGTGCTCTCCAGCTGGCTTTTATGGGCTTCACACTAAGTTACCTGAAACACGTGTTTAAAACATTTTATCAGTAGGAAATACTGGTGAGTGGATCCCAGTTTAATAAAAATAGGTTTTATTATTTCACAGTATTGAGAGCGATTACAATGTTTATATCTACCCAATTACTCATTCAGTAGTGTCAAGTCTGACGAGAGGGTCATATTACACATTGGCTAACTCTTTGTCCAATGGTAACGTTACTCACATATTGTATACAAAACCCCAATATACCGGCAGTAATTGTAGAATTACAAAGACTCAATCACTGCTAAATTACATTGTAAAAAGGTTAATGTTTTGTAAAAACTGTTAACAAAAAGGAGATTACTCACAAAAAGGTTTACACAAAAAGAGGATTACTCACATTGCTATTATAGGGCTTTCCTTTGTGACTTCCTGGTTATAATCTATTTAAATAAACAATGCACACGCGTTAGTATAATAACCCGTTTTAACATTAGTAATACTCTCCCCGAGACGGCATTCCAACGACTACGTCGGGCAGAACCACGACAGCCGTTACGGAACCTTAGATCAATCGGGCAGAGTATCCAATACGTATCCAGGGGTTATGATACTAACAACGAGGCAGAGCTTCGCTATTTAGGGGTATAATGCCCGAGAATCACTTTATTTCTACAGAAATTCGAGAGAGAGAAGAAAGAATGAACGATTTGGACTGAAGCCTCGACCTCCCATTTATAGTTGTGATCTGCCACTCTCTCGCGGCCCGCGTAGAAGATAGCAAGGGCTTACGCGGCCCGCGAGGACCCTTAGGGCGGCGACGGTGTTGCTGAGTCATCGACACGTGGCGGCTTGTGATGTCTTCCGGATATTGAGCTGTCGCGGCCCGCGTAAGTCGAAGACATAGTCTTCGCGGCCCGCAAGCGACTCCTGGAATTTGTTTTATTTGTTTCTTAACGAAATAAAGGTTATTCGGGGTCGGTTTTCGTATACGGGGTGTAATTTAAGACATATAGGGGTACTCTAATTATATTAGGGTGTTAGAAATATTTTTGGAGGGTTGATATGTCTTGGTACAACTCCTGAATTATTTAATAAAATATATAGTGCACTCACATTAAGTATAGTAACCCAATTCCACTTTATCCCTACGTCACGAGACAGAACCCCAACGAATTTAGGCAGAGCCTTGACATACGTTACGGGGCCCTATGTCAGTCGGACAGGGTATCAGTGGTCAAGGGTTAAAACACTTAAAACGGGGCAGGGTTTTATTATTATTATTATAGGTATAATACCTTAGAATTTGAGAAATATTAAGAGAGAGTGAGAACGATACTAAGAGGTCTTGAGCAGATTTGAAAAATGGATCTGGCTTTCTATTTATACTGTTACTTTAACTTGGAGGGCACACTATGCCTATCCACGTACATACCCCAACAGCCTTCCACGTACCTATCCCAACATTAGAATTTACATTTCATGCATACACTACACCCTTTGCATTAAATGTTGGCTTTTTGTAATTACAATGTCCATGTACACAAGTGCATACGTGCACTTTTAAATTAGTTAGAAGAAATTAAATTTCAATTTCTTTTATTTATATATTTATATATTATAATTAATTCAACTGCTTTAATTATTTGGCGCGTATAACTTTTAAAACATGACGTTTTATAAAATAATAAATATGTCATTGGAACGAGAATATTTTTATCTACATTTTGAACCAAGTTTCATTAAAAACAGTGTGGGTTCAAATATAAGGTATTTTTATAATTATTAAACGGGTCCTACGGTTGCCAAAATACCTCATATTTCTAGCAGTCAACTTTCCAATGACCTATTCGTATAATAATTTTATTTTAAATTTTAAAAATTTTGGGAATGTCACATCCTCCCCACCTTATTTTAAATCTCGTCCTCGAGATTTGGGTTATTATATCTTCCTGAGGTTGCGTCACATCTTTTAATTGATTCTCAAGGTGTCTGGAATAGAATCAAAAGATAAATATAAAGATATAATAGGATAGTTGGAATTCAATGGTCTCAAAACTTAGTTTCAGGAATTGATGTTAACCAAAATGAGATGAAATAATACCATTAACAAAGTGACTAAGTTTCATGAATCAAAAGAGAGATTTGATAGGTATAGAATTTGAAATGCAATGACTTGTAGAAACAATAGGATTCAATGCCAGAAAAGAACTTACTTTGATCATCAATTGAGGAAGATTCTGAATCAATAATCTCAATTTGTGAATGGAAGTATGAAAAATGATTTGTCGATGATCAACCCAGAAATCAATAATGTTTATTTAAATGGCAAGGATACACCGGACAAAACAATAGAATTTAGTGTATCATGGTCTTAATACATAATTGTATCAAGAATACTTGAATGATGAGTCAAACGAATGATGTATGATTAGGGTTTACTATTAACACAGGCTACAAATTTATACAGACACCGCAAGGTGTTGTAGTGACTGAAAGAATTCAATAAGTATGGTGAACGAATTAACCGTTTTTCGAAATTAACTGAAAGTTTCAAGGAAGCGAATTTGGATATTTCAAAAGATAGGATATTTTAATTGAGAAATAATGTGAAATCAATTCAAAGATGAAAGAATTACTGGAGGTACATTTATCTTAACACAAAATTGCATTAAGACTGGTTTAGGATAATGAATTAATAAATAGATAAATTCGTACCTCAGTGTGAAAATGAAAGGAGTTCAAGTTTCAAAGAAATTGCCACCGCAAGGTGTCGTGTTTTTGTAGGACCGGTTTTGAATCCGAAACTATTGCGAAACGTACGTATAACGTGCGGAATCCGTACATGAACGCGACCGAACACACGTGATGTAATATAAACTGTGATTCTATTGATTAGATCTGAAAACGTACAAAACCTTGAATCACGATGTCACTTTCTCTCTCTAGTTTCTCTCTCTAGCTCTAGAAACCTCCAAGTGACAAAATGTAACAACCACTTTCTAATCTAACATAAAACTCCCTATTTATACTCCAAGGCATTTAATGAGGAATCTCATTAATTACAATTATGCCACCTTGCCATTTGATTAACTAAAACTAAAATAACAATGTAACTCTCGTTTTCTTCGGTTTTCTGCTACGGACTAGATTGACGGAGGCGATAGACAGATAATGCACTAACAGTTTTAACAAATGATATATTGAAATGAAGATTTTAAGCAAGTTTAAATAACGTAATTACCTTGAATATGATGATCTCGATTTATCATATGGGATTTTGAAATTGAATATATATATGAGCAAGTTCAAACAATTGAGCTTGGTTTGGACATATTCCAACAATGGATATGTGTATTGACAAGAAATGAAAATCTGGTAACTCTGAAAAGAGGAGAAGTTTTCCAAGAAAGTTGTTGACTCGATTATCAAAAGACAACATTAGGAAGTCATATAGATTACCAGAGTGAGTACAATGAAATATGCATTAAAACTCACGAATAAATGAGCGTTTGAAATGAGTTCACATGCATGACAGGCAATGTATAACGTAGGAATTTGTCAAGAGATGAGGCAACTAAGAGTTGACTCTAAAAAAGAAAAACAAAGACCTTTTATTGATGAAGTTTTATTCGGAATCAAAAGTCAACTAATAATTAAGTGCAGACAAAATATAAGGGTGCTTTATTTTAAAAGTTATAATGGTTTCTGGTGTTTATGCATTCTTTTTAGCTTCATCTAGGTTTCTGTTCTCATTGTCGGGGGCCTTAGATAGTTTTGGGCAGTAGCGACGGAAGTGACCTGGATTTCCACATTTGTAACATACGTTATTTTCCCTTTTTCTTCTACATTCTTCTGGTACATGTCCAGCTTTCTTGCAGTAGTTACAACGAAGTGTCTTCTTAAAATAATGTTCTCTTGCGTGCTTTTTGATGTTGCTGGTAGGTTGTGCGATTTCTGGTTTCATTCCTTTGTCCTTGGAGGATTTGTTAGAGTAGAATTCCTTATAGGAGTAGCCATAGGTTGTGGTTTTCTTTCTTTTGGAAGATGGAGTTTTGATACGAATACCATGACTTCCGTTGATACTAGGGCTAGGTATGAAGTGATGAGTATGCTTACAATGTATAGTAGGATTCTCGTTTATAGGCACATAAATTTTTATGGCTTCAATGATCGAAGGTATGGCATTCGATATTCCTTGAGCTATTATATTTTCTATAGTGTTTTTATCAAAAGAGTTTCCATTACTATTCTCAATTTCTTGATCACATGCCATTTCCTTTGACATCAGAATTACAAACATGTTTAGATATAATTATCACAGAACTAAGCAATTATACAGGCATATTTTGTTTAACACAATTATTATAGCTATTAGTATGATGATAATTAAGGTAACATATACCTGTTATGTCTTAACATTTTCTTTTTACTATATATCTTATCAGATTATAAGGAAAATATAATCTTATATGTTTTCTTCCTTTGATGAATTTTTTTTTATATTGCCTCAATTTACTTGTATTTCCCAGGGCTTATGGCTGGATAGATATATAAAGATAAAAGCTTTATATGAAATTCTGAGATTTTCTGTCATTGGCCCATTTATTATTTTTCAAGAGGTGGTGCTAATACAGCTATCCTTAAGGTATCTTTTGAATTAAAGCTGGGTAACAAAATAGATCTTAAGTAAACATATAGATCTGTTTCTTCTGTAATATAAAATCCTGTCATGTTGCAGAAGACATTTGATTCTTATGTTGTATATATATTATCAAGAAAATTTTTGTGTCTTGTATATACATACGTATAAGTATACAGTTGTAAAATTTCCTTTATAATATCAACTTTATAAAAATCCAGTTACATAATTAATTGTATTAGCTATCCTGTTTATTTTCATAACTTTGTTTATTTCTTGATATTAACCGAATAAATTTCTATCAAATTTATTGAAGATAATATTTTAGAACAAAAAGAGAATTCATCAGAAAGAATAAATTTAATAGTGATATAATTTTCTGGATTTTTTTATATATTTTATTTCATGGATGAAATACTATTTATAATATTGATACAAATCGTGGATATAAAATATACATACATTTGACTTACAAATGAGTTTTAAGTTATTTCCTGTGGACACATAGGTATTATGTATTTAAAATTACAGTATCAAGTTGCTGTATGTATTCTGGTTTCATAAATATTGTTTTATAAAATATTTTGCATTTTCTGTGGTTCACGTACATGCGTTTCAATTTTAAAATCATCGAACTATGTTTATTATTGAATTTAAGGATTACATTTTATAAAATCCTTTTTAATATAACTTTATTCAAGAGCGAAATATTTTATTTATTTATTTATTTTTTTTCAAAAACATTATTACCATTATTAGTTTAATTTAAAACGGAATTTAATAATATAAATAATGATGATAATAACATCATATCTTAAATATTTTTCTTTAGAGAGCATGTGTATATAAAATCTTTAATATATTAATTATCATAAATGTTGACTTTATACATAATTTCTGAATTTTACGAAATTTATCAATTTTGATAAATAATATTTAATATTTAATAATATGATAAGAATTATGAAGTGATTTACAAAGTATTTTAAATTATTGTGTTTAAATAATGCTTAAAACATTATCTTTTAACATAATTAATATAATTGTATTTTTTTATCAAAATTTTGACAAATACATATCTTTTAATTTAAGTAACATTATATCATAAATTATAAAATATACGGCTTTCATTTAAGATATTAATACAAATATTATAACATTATTATAATTTATTTTGAATTGTATTCACATAAATATGTGGATACAGAAACAGATATTATATTATGAATATATTCTTCTAACATATTGTAAGATACAATAGGAGTTACATATTTGGAGAATTTATAAAATCATTTAGGTATAATATATATTATCTAAATATTTATATCATGATATTTACAAAGTATCATATCTAAATTGCATTTATCTTTTATTAATATTAAAATATTAATATTAATATTAATATTCCATTATTATTATAAAATTATATTGCATTATATTCTCATATATACATATGGATATAGTAGATATATAAGGTATCACAAAATTTACTAAGACATATTAATATAGCACAACTGTAAGATGCAGATATGGGTAACACATATTGGGAATTCAAATTTCGTTAAATGGCATAAAAATCATAATAAACACATTAGATTTTTATGTTCACAGGGTAACACGTAAGATATTAATTTCCTAACACAAATGGTTAAGGGTTTAGGTATTGGAAGAACACCTAAAGGGCTTAAACCAGTGGCATAGCTCTGATACCACCTTCTGTCACAACCCCCGTTCCCTAACAACCCAGGAGCGGGCGGCCGTGAGCCAGTTTCAGTGGTATCGGTGTTTATCAATTTGGCAGCAGAAAGTTTCATCAGGACCGTAGTTAGGAAATATTTTATCAGAGTTAAACACCAAAAATATTTAAAATAAAGAAATGGAATAAAACCCAAGTTTCTCTGATAATACTTTTATAGGTGGGATAAAACCCGATTTTTCTATTTGATATATTTATAGGGAATAACCCCAATTATTGAAAACAATTCTCCTTTTTAATTAGGTAACTTTTATTGCCACTTTTCTAAGCCTTCAGTGCTCTCCAGCTGGCTTTTATGGGCTTCACACTAAGTTACCTGAAACACGTGTTTAAAACATTTTATCAGCAGGAAATACTGGTCAGTGGTTCCCAGTTTAATAAAAATAGGTTTTATTATTTCACAGTATTGAGAGCGATTACAATGTTTATATCTACCCAATTACTCATTCAGTAGTGTCAAGTCTGACTAGAGGGTCATATTACACATTGGCTAACTCTTTGTCCAGTGGTAACGTTACTCACATTTTGTATACAAAACCCCAACATACCGGCAGTAATTGTAGAATTACAAAGACTCAATCACTGCTAAATTACATTATAAAAAGGTTAAGGTTTTGTAAAAACTGTTAACAAAAAGGAGATTACTCACAAAAAGGTTTACACAAAAAGAGGATTGCTCACATTGCTATTATAGGGCTTTCCTCTGTGACTTCCTGGTTATAATCTATTTAAATAAACAATGCACACGCGTTAGTATAATAACCCGTTTTAACATTAGTAATACTCTCCCCGAGACGGCATTCCAACGACTACGTCGGGCAGAACCACGACAGCCGTTACGGAACCCTAGATCAATCGTGCAGAGTATCCAATACGTATCCAGGGGTTATGATACTTACAACGAGGCAGAGCTTCGCTATTTAGGGGGTATAATGCCCGAGAATCACTTTATTTCTACAGAAATTCGAGAGAGAGAAGAAAGAATGAACGATTTGGACTGAAGCCTCGACCTCCCATTTATAGTTGTGATCTGCCACTCTCTCACGGCCCGCGTAGAAGATAGCAAGGGCTTACGCGGCCCGCGAGGACCCTTAGGGCGACGACGGTGTTGCTGAGTCATCGACACGTGGCGGCTTGTGGTGTCTTCCGGATATTGAGCTGTCGCGGCCCGCGTAAGTCGAAGACATAGTCTTTGCGGCCCACGAGCGACTCCTGGATTTTGTTTTATTTGTTTCTTAACGAAATAAAGGTTATTCGGGGTCGGTTTTCGTATACGGGGTGTAATTTAAGACATATAGGGGTACTCTAATTATATTAGGGTGTTAGAAATATTTTTGGAGGGTTGATATGTCTTGGTACAACTCCTGAATTATTTAATAAAATATATAGTGCACTCACATTAAGTATAGTAACCCAATTCCACTTTATCCCTACGTCACGAGACAGAACCCCAACGAATTTAGGCATAGCCTTGACATACGTTACGGGGCCCTATGTCAGTCGGACAGGGTATCAGTGGTCAAGGGTTAAAACACTTAAAACGGGGCAGGGTTTTATTATTATTATATGTATAATACCTTAGAATTTTAGAAATATTAAGAGAGAGTGAGAACGATACTAAGAGGTCTTGAGCAGATTTGAAAAATGGATCTGGCTTTCTATTTATACTGTTACTTTAACTTGGAGGGCACACTATGCCTATCCACGTACATACCCCAACAGCCTTCCACGTACCTATCCCAACATTAGAATTTACATTTCATGCATACACTACACCCTTTGCATTAAATGTTGGCTTTTTGTAATTACAATGTCCATGTACACAAGTGCATATGTGCACTTTTAAATTAGTTATAAGAAATTAAATTTCAATTTCTTTTATTTATATATTTATATATTATAATTAATTCAACTGCTTTAATTATTTGGCGCGTATAACTTTTAAAACATGACGTTTTATAAAATAATAAATATGTCATTGGAACGAGAATATTTTTATCTACATTTTGAACCAAGTTTCATTAAAAACAGTGTGGGTTCAAATATAAGGTATTTTTATAATTTAATTATTAAACGGGTCCTACGGTTGCCAAAATACCTCATATTTCTAGCAGTCAACTTTCCCATGACCTATTCGTGTAATAATTTTATTTTAAATTTTAAAAATTTTGGGAATGTCACAATGGGAGCGGGTGTCGCGAGCCTGATGGGTGGTATCAGTGTTTATTAAATTTGCAGCGGAATTAAATCATCAGGATCATAGTTAGAAATAATTTTAGAGTTGTAAAACACCAAATGTTTTATATTAAACAAAAGGGCTAAAAACCCATATTTCATTTATAATGTATTTATAGGGATAAACCCTAATTGCTGAAAACATAAAATCCTTCTTTAATTTAGGTAACTTATAGCCACTTTATTTAAGTCTTTAGAGCTCCATAGCTGGCTTCTAATAGCTTCACATCAAGTTACCTGAAACACGTTTTAAAAATATTTTATCAGCAAGAAATACGGGCGAGTACATTCTATTTTAATAAAAATACATGGTTTTAACTTTATAGTATTAAGGGTAATTACAATGTTTTTATCTAACAAAAACTCCAAAGTATTTGTCACTCGATGGATCTGTGACTATGGTCATATCACACATTGGCTAACCCATTGTCCAATTGTGAAGATTATCAAGTATTGTATACAAACCCCATAATACTGGCAGTAATTGTAGAATACAAAAACTTAATCTCTATAAGTATAACTTTGAAAAAACATTTTCAATTTTGTAAAGAAATTTGATGAAAAGAAGAATGACTCACTTTGTAAACTTAGGGTTTTACTATAAGCCTTCTGATAATATTTTCTGGTGATTTTCCTGAGTTCCTATTAAAAATATACAATGCACGCGTGTTAGTATAATAACCCAATTCAACTTTATCAATACATCACGAGATCAGAACCCCAACATAGTTTACAAAGCATAGCCTTTGTCAGGCAGCGCTTTAGCATCCGTTGCTGGGTTCAAGATCGATCTGACAGGGTATCGTATCTGTGATCAGGGGTTAAAACACTTACAACCGGGCAAGGCTTCGTGATTTTAGGTGTATAATTTTCGTGCTTAATATAGAGAGAAAGAAAAGAGATTAAGCGAATTGCAACTGCTGAACGATTGCTCTATTTATAGTTGATTTCTGATCTTCTCGCGCCCTGCGATAGACTCAAGATATTCCTCTCGCGGCCTGTGAGACACCCTAGCTAGGGTTTAGGTGTGACTAGTCAGCAATGTAGGTGTGACACGTGGACGACACTTGTCCTAAGATGTGACTTTACAAGCCTTTCGTGCCCCGCGAAATGTTAGTCCTTAGTTTGTCGCGGCCCGCGACAAACATAAATTTATTATTTTATTCATTTTTCAAACAAAATAATGTTACGTGAGTTCGGTTTTTCGATTACGGAATATTTTAGGACATTTTTGAGGGTTGTTATAATTGGCAAGGATTGCAGGAAGTGTTGGGAACTCGAATTGATTAGAGCACAACCTATCACCCCCAAACCGATGGTCAGTTTAAACGAACCATCCAAACATCGGAAGATTTACTTCGCGCATGTGTATTGGGCTTCAGAGGAAGCTGGGATAAGCATCTTCGACTAATCGAATTTTCCGTACAATAATAGTTATCACAGTTCTATTCAGGTTGCACCGTACGAGGCACTATACGAGCGAAATTGCAGATCGCCACTTTATTGGGCTAAAGTCAGTGATACCCAACTCACATGACCTAAATTGATTCTAGAGACATCATATAAGATTCACAAGATTATAAATAGGCTAAAAGCTGCACGAGTTCGACAGAAAATCTATGCCCATGTCCGCAGAAAACAACTATCCTTTGAAGTAGGCGACAAGGTATTGTTAAAAGTGTCACCGTGGAAAACTGTGATATTATTTGGAAAGGGGGAAAGTTAGGTCCAAGGTACATTGGCCTTATGAAGGTATCTCTAAAGTTGGTCCCGTAGCTTACCAATTGAAATTACCTCCTGAATTAAGTACCATTCATGATGTCTTCCACGTGTCAAACTTAAAGAAATGCCTTACTAACGAGGCTGCCATCGTACCATTGGAAGACGTACATGTAGATAACATACTCCACTTTGTGGAAGAGCCCATGGAAATAGTGGATGGGAAAACGATGCAATTACGCCACAACAAAATTTCACTCGTTAAAGTCCTATGGAACTCATAAATAGGATCGAAATACACCTGGAACGGAAGGATGAATTTTCACAAAAATATCCTCACCTTTTCCCCAACAAGAAGGTTGCGGTTACAATGAATTTCGAGGACGAAATTTCTTTACCGGGGGAGAATGTGACATTCGTGGCAAAACCAGGTAAAGCCTAATCGAGATGGACGACTTACAAGACTAATGAAACAACCTTGCTCATGCTTCGGACAAATCTAAGGGCACGTTTTAGTTAACATATTAATGTTAGTAATTTACGTGTGTGTGTGGGGGGGGGGGGGGGGTTGATGCCTCAATGTACAGAAAACAAGTTAAATGGAAGATTTCCGGTTAACAATGCATTTATGAAATAAAAACAAATGGATGTGCCGTAAATGAAATCCAGGGATATGGGTTTACGTAGACATGATAATTAGACTATAACATAAGGATTTTGTGGCCTTAGTATGTAGCTAGCATGTTAAACGAAACAGTTTCTGGTTAACAAAACGTCATCGATTTTAACGTGCACCGTAGCATCCAAACATGCATTGTACCATCAGTTAACCTTAAAAACACTTATAGAACATTGATATAATGTATTTCAAGTAAAAATGTTAAAGCGTTCGGGTGTTAAAGTTGGGTTCGTATATTTCAAACACAAAAAACCGCGTGAAAAATAGGTTGTTTCACGACCGTTTACCTTCTGCCCCACCAAAACACAACAAAAACCAAGCCAAAATCTTTAGGTATAAAGCTTAAACTTTATGTTTTTAAGTCTCTTTTTATGCTAACACTTGTAATTAACAAAAAGAAATGAGTTTGATCCACAAAGGCTTGATTCTTGTGCCCATGAGGGCTGTTTAAATGCATATAAGATGTAACAAGGTTGTTTAAGATGTTTGATGGTGGAAAAATAGTGTCTATGGATAAAAAATAATGGGTATTCGACAAGAAATGGACACAACAAACCCAACTGAAAAAGATGATCTTAAAGGCTTGATTGATGATGGTGAATACATGTTTGCGTTATACATGATGTGTATGTACTGTATCTAGTCCAACTCAGGCTTTGGAAGCTTAGAAGTTGCTTAATTAGTCAAGAATCAAAAGGTATAATACCCAAAAACCGAATTTAGAGGCACCACAATAGGAAGGTATTGTACCCGAACACCTAAAACAAACAACCGTGATCGGCACATAAAATGGTGCATGAAAGCCAAACGTGAATTTGACACTAAGGCAATATCCATCGCCATACTTTGAGGTTATTGACCTATTCTCAGATGAATAATCCCATCCGAGCTTGGTATAAAGCAATTACGATCCAAACGTTGTTTTTTGGTAATTAACCGTACACTATTGATATTAGGATTGGATTAGCAATACAATCAAATTGTGTTTACATACTTGAGTTACGCTATTAGGTGAGTTTCATTTCCCTCATTTCCAAACTGTTTACTTGGGGTGAATTGCATGTTACATACGTACATACTTGCATATGAAAACGTGTTTTGACGTGAATTATCTGAGTTATCACTAACACATGGAAAGTCCCCACAAACATGAATGATTAACCGTAGGCCGGTGAATGTGTGAATAGTACTATTGGTTTGAAAAACCCAGTTGCGATGGCACGGAGGCCATATGTACTACTGCAATTGCACACGATCATGCATATACGTTGAATACACTATGGGGTGTTAGCCATAGCTACTTAGGGTGGTGAAGTGGTGGATGTGGACCATTGGATCAGGAACGAACAGTCAAGGCTTCACTTATGGGCTTAGTATAATTACATCTCATGTGCTAAACTGATATAACACAATGTGAAGAACCCATAAACTGATAAAACACAATGTCAAGAAAATAATGAACGTGTTATATGTTTCGAAATGTGTGATAGGTGTGTTTAATTGTGAAAATTGATATAACACAATGTGAAGAAACCAGAAACTAATAAAACACGTCGTGAAGAAATAATAGAATGTGAATATGAATTAGCGATCATTGTGATACAAAAGATAATTGTCGATTTTGAAATCAAAGAAGATATGCAGTGTCCTTAAAAATCTCATTAGTTTTTTAGGGTATTTAATCTTCCATAATTAAAATAATTATCCAATTACCATTATGCTCTTTTGTATAAAATAACTAAATGGCACATGTTACAAGGAGATGACTTCCTACACTTTGTAGGAAAAGTAGACTTTGTAGTCAACTCCTGTGTGTATATATGTAGGGGATGGATCATGAGAAAACTAGTTTAAATGAGAAAACCAAAAAACTAACTAAAAAAGCCTAAAAAACATACCAAAATTTTTTTTTTTAGAAATTTTTATAAAAAAATTGCTAGTTTTTATGCATGGAAAAAAATTTTCAAAAAAATAGAAAAATTTTTTTTGTTGTATTGCACATGTGCACTATTACGGATATAGTGCACATGTGTAGTAAACATATAATGCACATGTGCATTACAAAAAAAAATTATGAAAATTTTTTTTATATATATAAAATAGCGATTTTTTATAAAAAAATTGTAAAAAAAAATTGGTATGTTTTTTTAGCTTTTTAGTTAGTTTTCTAGTTTTCTCATTTAGATTTAGTTTTCTCATGATCCTCTCCCTATATATATGTATGTATGTATGCATGCATGTATGTATGTATGTATGTATGTATGTATGTATGTATGTATGTATGTATGTATGTATGTATGTATGTATGTATGTATGTATGTATGTATGTATGTATGTATGTATGTATGTATGTATGTATGTATGTATGTATGTATGTATGTATGTATGTATGTATGTATGTATGTATGTATGTATGTATGTATGTATGTATGTATGTATGTATGTATGTATGTATGTATGTATGTATGTATGTATGTATGTATGTATGTATGTATGTATGTATCCGGATGAATTATGGACTATCAGTTAATACTGTATATAAACACTATTATATACTTTTAAACAACATATTTATTTGCACCTATCTTTTAGAAATGTTTATTATTATAATAGTTATTTTTGTCAAATCTTAGATATTATAGTGTTTAGCCATTAAATATAATTAACTAGTTTTATTTACACTTGTAACCAAGCTATTTTCATAAAATTATAAATTATATTATATAATCTTTTTAAAGTTGTTATATAAATTTGTGGAGAGTTATAAGGATTCTAGATCCAATGTGGCTGGTGAACCTATCAGAGAAAGATATTGAGTGTTTGTACTACAACAAAATATGCTATGACGTGCAAGACAAAGTACAAGCTATGCAGTTTCAGAACGTAATCAGAATCTGTTATGCATATGACATTAATTCTGGAAAGATGTAGGAAACAAAATGGAGAGAGTTAGAAAGAAAGGAGTTTCTAAAAGATGTAAAGAACGAAGAAAGGATTGCGGCGATCATGACGAAAGCATCGATTAGAATATTTCAATTCATGAATAAGCCAATTCCTACTGATCAAATTCCAATGTCTTACGCTGAGCTAAAACGTTAACGACCTACGAAGTATTTCTTCGGGCGTTAGAGTTTTTGTAGTTATGAAGTTTTGATGACCGATCGAGACTGCAGCAACATCCAAGGGGAGTTTGGTTGTACACAATGTCTGCTGCCTACGTCATCGATTCGTGTCAAGTCTGTAATAGGACAAATGTTAGATTATTCACGTTTTGAGTTGTATGTTACTTTCGTATGGAAGTAACACATCCATGCGAAGGTATGTTCATTTGCACGGATGTAACTACATCCGTACGAACGAAGGTTACTCCGCACGAAGGAGATTCTCATGTGTATAAATAACCGTGTGGACTTAGTGTCAGAGAGGATTTTGTACAACTAATGGCGAAGCCCTGTCATATTGTTTTCTGGTTGTAAACATTGAACAATTAATGAAAATATTGACAAATTAAGTAATCTTGTATTGTCGCCTAATCAAAATGGATTCCGCACAATTTGACTAGGTTACAGATATTACCTGAGCTATATGTCTATGGAAAACGGTCCTCACATCTTTCAACTCAACAAGTTCATACATTCCTTAACATCTAGCTTACCCAAATTCTTCATTTATCAAGGCAATTTATCAATTTAAATCATACAAGAGTCTGGGTTTATACCTAGGTTAAAACCCACTTTATAGCATGTATGAACACATACTTGAATCTCGAAATTGTTCAAGTATATTACATAAACAAGCAAGCATGATGATCTTAAACATCAACACAACATCCATATTCATTTTTAGGGTTACTAATTTACAAGGGCTTCTTATTTCGTGGATTCTTCTAAACTAGAAAAACCTAACAAAATTGAAATTGTAACACACCTTAGGTTTAGATGATATTGGTTATCTAAACCTCAATCATGCAAGAAAACCCCTTTGATTTCATCTCCAATTTTGCAGATTTCTTGGTTTGAGATTTTGAGCGGTTTTCTCTCTCCTTCTCGCTCTAAACATAAGACACACACACACACACACACACTGTGTGTGTGTGTGTGTGTTTATTTTATTTGTTTTTTGCCTTTTTGTAGTTACCACTTTCATTTGTATTCCATTTTAGTCCCCATAGTTTGGTTGGTTAATAAGTAAGCCACCACCTACCTATTATACTTAATAAATAACATATTTTAACTAGGATAAATATTCCTAGGTACTACACTATATGATACTCGTCACAGTAACATGAATATCGAAATTTAGAATTTTGGGGGTATTACACATAATACTTAGGATGATCCTGACTCTTAGACACAAGTTAAGCTAGTAAACTATTCACATCTCATACTATGCGAAATCTAATCATACGAATCTATTACACAAAATCTATTGTGTTAATAGTCATGCAAAAATTACCTTCCTTCTTCATGAAGAAACCCTAATCGGTTGAAATGGTGGCTGATATGATGTAGATCTGGAAACAAATAACGATAAGAACTTAATGCACCTAAATACCATGTCCCCATGCATAACAATTTGCAAAAACGCAAGATTTATTCGAAAACTTTACCTTTAAAACCATGTTTAAACGAGATCCAACTATAAAGCTTTGATTTCCTCTGGCTCGAAAACACAACCCGTAGCCTTCCCTTTTGTTAGAGCCGTGATTGAATCATGGTGTAGGTTGAAAAACTAATCTCCCTCTCCCTCTCTCCAAACCATCGAAACGAAGATGA
Source organism: Helianthus annuus (assembly GCF_002127325.2). Lineage (NCBI taxonomy): Eukaryota > Viridiplantae > Streptophyta > Magnoliopsida > Asterales > Asteraceae > Helianthus > Helianthus annuus. The sequence goes on from NC_035443.2 coordinate 120,230,108, forward strand.
AGTGAATGATTTAACTAAATTAATATTTATACATTACTTAATTATGATATAAAAGAAATGAAAAGGATAACAATTATATACTACTTAAACTTAGGATACGTATAATTGGTAAATTGGGCTTTAGAAGGGGCATGTCATATCAGCACTACACCCACAATTCTATGGCATGTTTTCATGAGCGAGGCGTACATCTATCTTTTGGGTTTCATGAGCGGGGCGTACATTTATCTTTTGAGTCTTGTAACGGGCGTAGTGAGCAACTTCAATTAATTTTATTATATTTGTTTTGTCTAATACTATAATGACTTGTGTTTATTAAATACTGTCATTAAACTATTACACACCTTTAATGAGTGTGAAGAGGAACCACTTCTTCCTATGTAACATCAACGTGACATCATATTTATTTTCATATTTACTAAATCCTTACGAATGACATAGTAAGATTTTACACCCACGCACACTAGAGGGTGCTCGCATGATGCGATGATTAACACATACACCAATAATCACATAACATTTTTATATGTTTTAAATTAAGAAAAAAAACTATAGCAATACCATACTCAAATTAAAAAGAATAAAATGATTGTTTTATTTTTGTAATTTTTATTTAAATATTAACGTAAAGTTATAGTCTTTTAAAAATCATGGGAGGAGGTTGATTTAAAAGTAAACAATAAGTTTTAAATGCTTGTATGATATGTTTTAAAAGTTACGATTACTTAAAGTTTATATAAAATTATCCTTTTGTCCTCCTCATGCGTGTGTGTATAAGGCGAGTTTCAAGGAGCTCGAACCCTAGTCTAAAAATAAGCTTGTTTAGTAAACGGGCTCTAGCCCAAGCTTCACTTTTCAAGCACGAGCCAACATGCGAGCCTAAGCAAGCCGATTATTTATATATTTTTTAAATATATTAAATATATATTCATTTAATAACAATTATTATTTGTATAATTATAACAAAACTATATATATATATATATATATATATATGTGTGTGTGTGTGTGTGTGTGTGTGTGTGTGTATAGGAATCATTTCAGATAAAAACTACTCCGAGTTGCGAGAGCCGCGAGAACTCCCATGGAAATTCTAGTTATCGTATGAGTTTTGCAACCAAATTTTCTACAAACGTAGATTAACATCTAAATAAGACATCTATGAAAAAATTTGACGAGTCGACATTTTATTTGACATGTACGTTTGTCTTACACCGATGTATATTTGTTTAACAAAACTGATGAAGTCACTAAGAACACCACGACTGTGTAAATTTGTTTTACACTAGTGTAAGAAGTCCTATACGATTTTTTTTAAAAGTTACATAAAAATTAAAAAAATTGTCAATTTTTTAATTTTATTTCAACGAGTTGTCAAGTTCTCACAACCCAGGGGAGTTCTCATTTTAACCCTTCCACATATATATATATATATATATATATATATATATATATATATATATATATATATATATATATATATATATATATATATATATAGGGGACCGCTAGAATGAGAACCACCTCGAGTTGTAAGAACCGCGAGAACCACACCATACGGGGCGAGGTGGACCAATTTTTTTTTCAAAAACGTAGATGCATGTATTATAAACACATTCGTAAAAAAATTTTTAAAAAAATGGCGTGCGTGTAGTTTTTTACACCACAAGTTTGTGGTTTACGAGTTCCGTAAATTTACGGGACTCGTAAACCACAAACTTGTGGTGTAAAAAACTACACGCACGGCATTTTTTTTTAAATTTTTTTTACGAATGTGTTTATAATACATGCATCTACGTTTTTGAAAAAAAAATTGGTCCACCTCGCCTCGGATCAAGTAGTTCTCGCGGTTCTTACAACTCGAGGTGGTTCTCATTCTAGCGGCCCCCTATATATATATATATACAGGGTGGGTTTCTAGAGTGAATACTAGTGTATTTGGGAACTGATTGAACAAATCCTGGCCATTGATCTACACATGTGTATGGCCAGGATCTCATCATCAAATCGTAAAATACACTAGTGTATGTCAACATCAAATCCTGGCCATTGATCTACATACGTGTATGGCCAGGATTAGTTCACTCAGTTCGCAAGCTACACTAGTTTTCACTCTTGAACCTAATCCTATATATATATATATATATATATATATATATATATATATATATATATATATATATATATATATATATAGGGTCAGGATTTAGAGAAAACAGTGGAAAGTGTGAGAACGGTGAATGCATCAAACATGGCAAATATCGTTTCTTGTATATTCAATATTGTTCTACGCGAAGTTTTGGAGAATGCATTCTTCCCTGAGGTGCTATGACTCAAATAACATTTTGCTGCATGAGATGGACAAATCATAAACAAAAAGATGCTGGTGTCAGACTTATGTCATTTCTTGTGTTTTGTTATTGATGAATATTGTAATGGCATGAAGAGACGAATGACACTGATGAGTGGTTTGAAGATACATATTCAAACCAAAAACTCATGTCATTTTGTCTCTCCAAACAGCCACAAAAACACAAGCATGACATAGCCAAACCACCAATGAACATGTTTCAAAGAAGAAAAGAGACTGATGACAGTGAAAACTTGGAAGATGAATTGTTTCTATTTCTATTTTTTTAATTTTCTTTTTCTGTTATTTGTTATGTATTTCTCAACTTAGAATAAAAGAATACATTATACTAATAAAACGCCAAAAGTCATAATGATTGTGAAACACCATAATGCAGTAAAACGCCAAAAACTCCCAAACTATAATAAAAGTAATTTGGAGAAGTATTATAAAAAGCTAAAAATGAAAAAAAAAAACGCCAAAAACTACTTAAAGCCATTAAAAAACGCCAACCTTGGAAGATGGAACGTCTATGACCCTAAAAACTCATAAAAAGATTAACAAAAACAGTAAAAATACACACAGTAACTGAAAAGACGGCTACTTTATTAATATCATTTATTATAAATAAAATCCCACCTAAACTACGCACCAAAAACATCCTATAAGAGAGACGTCTCTACACAATCAACTGATCACAAACCAAAAACAACGCCATGTTTCCTAGAAACCATTCACTTTAAAACGCCAAAAAAATAGTTAAAAAAGCCACAGATGCGGAACCTCGTTTCTTCTATATTGAGTATAGTTCTGAATGAAGTTTCACTGAATGGATTCTTCTCTGAGGTGGGTATCTCTATAAGCTTTTGCTGAACGAGATGGACAAATATTCATGAAAAAGAGACTGATGACACTGATATGTCATCATGTCACATTGTTCATGATGGATATATTGACGGCATGAAGGGATCAATACATTCGAGCAGGCGTTGATCTTCAACATGTCACCAAACAAGAATATATCAAACCACAATAAAGGATGCCACAAAAAATAAGCATCTTCTAAAGACGTGCGTTATGTAGGAAAATAAGGATTTACATAAGGTATTCAAAAACAGGTTCAAAACGCCAAAAATGTTAAAGTAGAAGAGGCTGATGACAGTGAAGATTTGGATGAGAAATTAGATTATAATTTTTAATTTTTTTTTTCATTTTCTATTGTTTGTTATCTAATTCTCTGTTGTTTATTATCTAATTCTCTACTAATAAAAAAATTGAGTATAAAACGCCAAAAACTACAAACACCAAAACGCCTGATAGTGTGAAAACTGTGAGAACGGATGCTAGCAAAGCACGATGTTGCTATATAAAACGCTAAAAAACGCCAAACAAAGTATTACTGGAAAAAGCAACACTAATTGACAAATGAAATTGAACGAAACAGTAATTGCAAAACAGTAAAATGAAGAGACGGTAACATTATTGCCAAACATTTATTATATTAAAAGCCACTACATGGAAAATTGAATTTATTTATCTTTTCAAAATGCCATAGTTGTCTGTCACATTATAGGCCTGTATCCTACATGGCACAACACTTGATAGAAAAAAAAATAAACATCAAGAAAATTACTTATGTTTTTTTACATTATAGGTCTGCATCCTAATCTAAAAACAATAAAAATGCCAAACTTAGTTAAAACGCCAAAATATTTACTATGATCCTGATCTAAAAACAATAAAAACGCCGCGTATTTATTAAACGCCAAAAAATGGAAAGGTGATGTGACACGCGTTTAAAAAAAGAAATATGAAAGGACAAAAAAGCCCCTCTGCCCTTCTCTATGTCGTGTGACACATGTTGGGCCAGGATTCGTTCTCACCGTTCTCTCACTTTTGGGCGTTTTCTCCTGATCCCGTTCCATATGGGTACTGATGTTTTTTATATATATATGGAAGGGTTAAAATAAGAACTCCCCTGGGTTGTGAGAACTTGACAACTCCTTGAAAAAAATTAAAAAATTGACAAATTTTTTTTTTATTTTTATGTAACTTTTTCAAAAAAATCGTATGTATATATATATATATATATTGAAAGTGTAATGTACAATATGCCTTATCGTACGTGTAACGCTTCGCATTTTTGTACCTTCCTTATTTTAGCAAGTATTGTTGTACTTTCTGTTTTTAGACACTTGTACTCTTGTTGTATTCTAATTCGTTTCAATATGTATTTCGAGACTATTGATCATAATGAGAACGCAATTATTTTTATCATATTTCATAGTATTGATGTGAGACTTATGTATAAACTTGTATTTATAACTCCCGTTTTGAACGATATAGTGATTCTTGATTCTTTATCGATGCTTGATACTCATTAAACTGATTAAAACACATAAAATAATCAAATTGGAAAATAAAATATTAAAACACAGGCCCTTCGTACGAAGGGAGTAGCTTCATACGAAAGGGGATGGGTGAAAATCAAGGAAACCCTAACGTACCCTCAAATCTATAAATAGAGGCCTTAACCCCTCATTCCAATTCGCCATTTTCTTTTGCAAACACTCTCGAATTGCTGTTGCGATCAGAAGCTTTGTAAGATTTCTCCTCTTCATTTCAGTTCTATTTTATTTCATTTCTTGTATTTCTAATCACAAACTCTTAGATTTTTCTCAAAAACCTTTGATCTTAACTATCTCAAAGATGGTTTCCACTCGTTTTGCCTAGGCAAACTGTGGTAGAGCATCACTTATACGAGATTGGATCAAAGTTCGTGAAATTTTACAACTTCATTACATTCTTGTTTCGATTATTGCACGATGTTGATGGAATTTGGAACCCATCAGACCCTAACTCAATTCGTAGTTAAGGGCCTGCATTAGGGTTAATTTCCATCCAGGAATGATCCCTTTAACAAGATCAAACATAAGTTTTTCATCAGGAACAGTGGATTAGTACGAAGGGACTATGCCCGTTAGTACGAGCACACTTGGGTTCGTTCCATCTGTTTTGATTTCAATTCTAATTTCACACTTGTTTCTCATGATTAAACACTTGATTTACTGATTTAAGTAAATTAAATGGATACTTTAACGTTTTCTAACAAATCAGATAAAAACTAAAACGTTTCGGAACAAATACTGTGGGTCCATACGAAGGGACTACGCCCGTTCGTACGAACCCACACTGTTAATCAAACCAAACTGTTTTATCTTCTAATTTAACCCCAGTTTATACATCTGATCATTTTATTTACCGTTTTAAATCATTTACCTTACTGTTTAACATTTAATCAGTTCGTATTATGCTCTAAAACAGTCGATTCGTACTTAGCATGAGGCCCCGTTCGTACGAAGGGACTATGCACATTCGTACAAACAGGCTGGTGTTGTTTTGATTCGTTTTATTTCTTGAACTTTAAACATTCTAATCCGACCCACTTTCACATCAGTTATCTTATATTCTCGTTTAACCATTCAGCATAATCTCGAGACTTCATCAACTCCGCTCGCGGTTTACGTGGAACTCTACGCAAAACTGTGAGTATACTCGATCCCATTTTCGTTTTAAACACTTTGGGTGCAACATGTACATTAAACAAAAACAAGCAACACTTGAAACTTATTTTGATCACACTCTATCCACCTTTAAACATGAAAACATGTGATACTTGTTAGTCTTATATGCTATGTGTACACTTGTATCTATATGCTCATTAACTTTGCTAGCCTACCCTGACAATTATAATGCTATAGGATTAACGCACCGTCCTTGAGTTTTGGGGTATTGTTAAGTAAAACATGTTAACCCCCTCTTTGCTACGACGATGTAGGGAAGGCACGATTGCGTTGGAAACTTGGGTTTGACATATAGTTTACACTATTCCAGCATATTTGTAACTTGTATACATTATTCATGTTGGATATGAGCACGTTAAACATTTTATTCTTATTATGCTATGTATCAAAACTTGTATACTCGCCAACATTATTGTTGATCATATTTTAATACATGTTGCAGGTTGATAGACAAGATGATGAAGAATCAAGCTAGGGTGAACTTAGAAACACACCTTAGAACAAACAATGTTTTGGATTATGTTTGATACAATTTGGATCATGTTTTGAATTATTGTACGACTTTTAGTATTTGTTGAAATCTTGATTAATCTATATTGTCACATTTAGTGTTATGATGCTTTGAGCGATTTGTTTTCGTCTCACTCCGATGTTTCCGCCATCGGTTGGGGTGTGACAGTACGAGTGTCAGAGATTTGAAGATCGCATGTTGTAAGTTAAATCGCATGTTACGAAAAAAAAGTCGCATTGTTGTATAAAAACTCAAATCACATGTTGTAGTACAAAGAAAATCACATGTTGATAATGTTTAAAATTGCATGTTGTGTAAAAAAACAATCGCATGTTATCAAGAAAAACTCGCATGTTGTTACTCAATCTCGTACCTACCATACATTAACACAAATTGTACGTTAACCAAACCGTATATATATTATATATATATTATATATATATATACATATATATATATATATATATGGTAGAGAACAACCTCCCAAGAGTGAACTGCGTGAACAGATATGGACCCTTGATTTCCTTTTTAGTTGTTAAGGGTAGGATTGTAATTATATAAAAGATTAGATTTAAATCATTATTTTAATAATTGAATTAAGTTACATCTTTCCTAATTTAAATTCATTATCCACATTATGTTTATTTATTAATAAGATAATTATCAAAACAAACAACAAATCACCATATTTCAATTTTAATTTTTATTTCAGATTTCGTCACCAGAATTCAAATTTTGATTTTTAAGATCCACGTAACCTTCATATTTCAACGGTATACACATGTGTACTTGGATATAAATAGAATAGTACACATGTTTACTCAGCATCGTACATATGTGTACAGTAATTCACAGGTGTACGTCAACATTCAATACAAAAAAATTCTGAGATATTACAAAAAAACAGACGATATACACATGTGTACATCGCATTAAAAAGAGGGCAAAATTAGAATACACATGTGTACATCGCATTTAAACAAATAATTATTTTAATAGTTGAATTAAATTACATCTTTCCTAATCCTTGATTTGATTTGTGAGAGATTTATGCAATCAATTTAAGATTGAAATTACACATATACCCTTTTTGTATTTAATTAAATGGAAAAAAATTAACCAAATAATTACCATCATGCCACTCACTTTAATCTCAAACTCATAAAAATCAAGGGCCCAGATCAGTTCACGCAGTTCACTCTTGGGATTTTGTTCACGTTTGAACCTAATCCTATATATATATATACATATATATAAACTTAGGATGAGGATCATTACAGAACACTAATTATTGCAAGAATAAAAAGAAAAACCCTAAAACACTAAATTTTGGGATTTAAGGTTCATATTTTTTTAAATTTTATATCTTTTTAGATTCATATGTGTATTATATATACATAAAAAGACCATATATTTTTACCTACACATAACCTACATACATGTTAATTTAACATACACATAACCTACATATGTGTAGGTCATAAGAAAAGTGAGAGTTTTCCATATTTTGTTTTGAATTCAAGTGTAAGAAACAATTAATCTTAAATTTGTAACATTTTCATTTACTTTTTAGGTTTTTAGGATTGAAAAAATAGGTGATTCATTGTGTTCTGCGTGTTCTAGCAATATTTAGTGTTCTGCATAGAACCTTCCACTATAAACTTATTTATTATAATTAACAAGATTATTAGACCTGTTTACTAAACAAGTGTCACACCCCAACCGATGGCGGAAACATCGGAGTGAGACGAAAGCGAGATTGCTCGAGACTTCATAACACTATTGCGACAATATTTAATTTAAAAACTGATTTCATTTCATATCAAAGATTGTGAAGTAGAATACACGAAATCAAGTACACCATTTAAAATTCAAAGTACAACATGTTTGAAACAATACATAAGTTACAATAATCAAAAGTACAACAACATGATCTAGAATCTAAGTATGTATCTAAATCATCCCTACTAGATTCCTTCGATATCAACATCATCAACCTGCAACATATTTTAAAGTATGGTTCAATACAAAATGTATTGGCGAGTATACAATTTTAATACAAGGCATAAGTATAAAATGATTTAAACGAATCCACATGGCAAACTTAGTTATCAAGATTAACGTAAAACTGGCATGCGATTATACAAGTCAATCCTCTGATTACCGCAAGTATTAAAGACTTAACATGACCACAAGACTACGGGCGGTGCATTACTCCTATAGCGCTATACATGTTAAGGGGAGGCTTGTACAAAGTTAATGACAAGTTTATCACATAAGAATGTTCCAGAAACACGAAAAAAGTATAACGTATTAGCATGCATGTTTGGATTGTTTGTGCGGTTGTATAAAAGTCTAAGTGTAACTGTGTAGGTTTATAAGTAAACATGTTGCACCCAAAGTGTAAAATGGAAAAAGGGTGTTCGAGTATACTCACGGTTTTGCTAATCTCCGTTAGTTGTTCCGCGAGTTGAAGAGTTGTTGACTAGAGTGCTTGGAACACCAACGAAGGTGTGAGTTGTTGGAGTTAAACGGATGATTTGGATTCGGAATTAAAGTATGTAAGTATATAAGTATAAAACTATGATAAAACAGAAAATATATTCCATCCAGGAACTCATTAAGACAATGAGTTTCTTTGATTTCACAGGTCCTTATTTGCCCGTCAGAATCAATAACAAGGAACGAGGAAACGAAATAAACGGAAACCAAAGTAACACAAACTGTTCGGGCGACTGGACAGTTCGCATGAGTGGGTTCCATTCCCGTGAAAGGGGTTACCCTTCGTGCGAATGGAATCTGTTTAGTGCGAACCGAACTTCGTTTTGAACGTTTTAACCATTTTTCGACTATGTTTGTGAGTCAAGTTGTGTTATTTAGTTATATTATATAGTATAGTACAGTCCTAATATTATATAGATCACATAAGTCATGTATGGAGGTAACAACCTCATTGTAAGTTCACCAAAGCACAAGTTTGTTAACTAAGTTAATCAAATCGGTTGGTCATGAATATAGAATGTACAAGACAGAATTTAAAAATCAAACAACCGAACAAGAACAACCCGGATGTGCCGTCTCAACATGGAAGGTGTGAACCAAGTGTTGGAGGCTGGACGAGGTTAACTTATTCTAGGTCTAGGAAATTGTTTGGTTGTTCGTTTTGCAAGTTTAAGTGAGGTGGTGGAACTAGATTGGAAGCCAAGGCTTCAACGATTCACACTCTGTTATTACAGGGTCGTCTATATTGAGAATAGGGATCAGAATAACATACAACACATAGAAAATGTCGGAACGCGGAGAAACAACACTTTTCATGCGAATGGACTGCCATTCGTGCGAGACGCTCTGTTTCAAGATGAAAACAATTCGGTTTGGTTTAAATTGTTCATCTTCTTGGTTGGAATCGACCCTAACACTAACCACAACTATGAACTTAGCTTGTGAGCTCGATGGGTCCATGATTATGCCAAGTTTGAAATCAGAAAGTTGTTTTTAGAAGTTTGAAAGATAAACTCCAATCTTTAGCTTGGCCCTCAACATGTTGAGAGTTGTTATCTGATTGCCAAGGAAAATATGAGAAACCAAGCTGTTTTGATATGGAGTAATGTTAAAAGATGGAAAAAATAGAAGAATTTAGGTGAAGTTAAAGTGTTTGTGAGTTGTAAACTCACTTAGGAAGTTGCTGGAAAGTGTTCAGCTGAAATGTTCGAGTTCAGTATGCTAGAGAGAATTTTGAAGTTCTGGAAGGTGAGAAATGAGGGTGTGGGTGCGTATTTATAGGATGAGAGGGAGTTTGGGATGAATGGGAGATTCGGGCGGAAGGGGCCCTTCATGTGGATGGCTCTCCATTCGCACGAAAGGGACTGATCCCTTTGCATGAAGATTTAAGTTGGTCGTTTTCGCGTGTTTTGCAGGTTTTAAGCGTTTTGAACATGTAAGTGCAATGCATATGTGTAATGTATGAATAAATGAATGTATAAATGAATTTGCATGTATAATAAGTATGTATTTGCGTATAGCTGTATCAAGTTTGCATGTATAATGAATATATAATAGGTAACAAGTATGTATGAAATAAGTATATCACAATGTATAGCAAGGTCGAGTTTTATTATGATTCAAGTCTCAATTACAATGATTTGAAATTAAAGACGAATACAAAGAGAATACAAGTTTCCATAAATAGAAATACAAACTATCTTTGTAAATAAGGAAAGTTACAGAAAGCGAGACATTACAACGAGTTTAGGGATATAAAATTATAAATTATTTAATTTTATAGGGTCTTCATAAATTTACGTAAGTGAATTTTGTTACCATAGATGATGCAACAGTTGGTCATGTGTAAAAACCGATTCTTTTAGAAACAAACCAATTTTACATAGAAATTGTCCTATAATTTTATTTGTCGTCATGGCAAAACATAGGGCGAGAGGAAGCTGTCTTCTTTTCAATTTAAATGAAATCCTTCTATTTTTCAGTATTAAACGAAATCTAGGGATAAACGTTCGAGTGCCAGTATTACTTCCAGGTTAATATGAGTGCCTCAATAACTTGATCACCTAGTGATAGGACTTGTAGTCAATTTCCAATACATAAACCATTCTTTCGATCAATATTTCTTGATAATGTCACTAGAACACTGATCTTTGGTAATTATCACTAGTTTGGCAAGCCTAAAAATACAACTCCATTTATCTTTAAACCCGTGTGTTACACGGGTCTAATAACGTTAAAAGTATTTTCAAAGCATGGAAGTAAATCGGTTTCAAGTATCGGATTAACCTATTCTTTACCATTATTATTATTATTATTATTATTATTATTATTATTATTATTATTATATACAATAATACTTTATTTAATAGATGTTTTAAACATATAGTAAAAAATCCTTTTAAAGAATAAGAATGTGTTGTTACATTGACTTTATTTGAAATTGTTTATTGTAAGTAGAAATGTTACTAATAACTAGTTATATATTATAGATAAGCCAAAAGTAAATGATCAATATCTAAATAAAAAAATAAAACAGTTATTAGTATTAAGTTGTTAAAGAATTTTTCATTATTTTTTATTAATTAATTAATAATAATAATATTAGTGAACTAAATGAGAGAATACCATATGACATTAAGAAGATTATTTTATTAGTATGAGAATGCCATGTGAAATTAAGTAGACTATTTTATTAGTATTAGATATACAAACAATAACAACAATCTTATCTAGTAAAATCCCACATTCCCACCTATAGCCCATCTATGGTAAGACCTAGAGAGAAAATGTAAGCAAACATTATTTATATCCTCGTGAAACCCTGACCAAGATATAAGAGTCAAGAAAACATATGTAGCCACACATCTAAAAAATGGTATAAATAAAAATAATAAAATAAAAATAAATATTTCTTAGTAAAACTACAACACCGAAAAGGTGAAAACCTATAATAATGGCATATATCACATCATATAAACTGAAAGTTAAGCTCTTAGACTGAAAGTTAAGCTCCTAAGACAAGAATCTTATTCAAAAGAGTAAATTACAAAAATCGTCCTCTATTTATGTCACTTATTGCAAACTGTGTCATTTGTCTTTAATAATTACAGAAAATGTACTCTGTGTTTACAAACATTTACACGTTATGTCCTTTAACCCTAACTCGATTAATTTTCATGGTTAAGTCTGACCAATTGGACCCCACATGAGGGTATCTTGGTCATTTTGCCCTAAATATTAAAATAAATAAGAGTAAATTACAGGTTTTGTCCTTTATGTTTGGACCAAATTGTAGGCGGTGTCCTTTACCTTTAAATTTGACGAGTTTTGTCCTTAACGTTTCAAAATCCTGCACGTTATGTCCTTTAGCCCTAACTCAGTCAGATTTTTTGGTTAAATATGGTCGTGTGCTTTGCACATAAAGGCATTCTTATTATTTCACCTTCTCAGAGCTATTTTGTAAAGAATTCTTATTCAAGGACTATTTATAAAAAACTTAAAAAATAAAAAGAAAACAATTATAATCTCTCTCTCTCTCTCGAAACAAACTTGCATCCACTCTTTCTTTATTATTATCATCATCTTCCTTATTGAACTCTCAAAAAACACCATCAATCGAAGGTGAAATAGTCCAGAGATTATAATCTCTATTATCCGAAACCCTCGATAACCTCCACAAACCCACCCTCTTCATCTCTCTTTCTCTCTCTGCATTCCTCTTAACCCCCCCTCTCTCTTCTACATCAAATCTGACCCATTTCAATCCATCTTCATCTGGTTCTCATTATCCCTCCTCAGCGGCCCTTTTGCCCCACCATCTCTCACCGCCGGCGACATCCGCGTCGGCCTGGGCCCCACTCTCCAGCCCCAAACCCCTGTTTCACAAACCCTAGAACCCGACTCGGTAAAAAGATCCAGAATCAAGCATAGAAAGCCCGATCAGGAGGCGATTAGTGAAGTGGTTGTTGTGGAGGAAAAAGATTGGATCTTTGAGGATCTTGAATTGTTGAAGAAACAGATGGTGAAGAACTCGGTTGGGAGAAGATTATTGCTGCTGTTCCGGGGAGGTCGAAAGCGGCTTGTATGAAAAGGGTTGCTGATCTTAAGAAGGATTTTAGGAGTTCGAAAGCTGCTTCGCATGCTTGATTATTCTCATGGGTTTTTAAATCAGGAGGTAATCGTTGTATCAGTTGATTATGAGGTTTTATTATGTAGCAGTTTTGGTTCTTGATATGGGATTGAGTCATGTAATTCACAATAGTAATTCATAATACAGAAGTTTACAATTGAGAGAGATTAAGAATTCTCATTAGTTATTTGATTCTGATCTTGTATGTTTAACCAAATATGATGTATTCAATATCCATACGAATCGTTTATTTCAGATTAAGAATTGCATCAATCGAAGATGAAGAGTGGATGCAAGTTTGTTTTAGATTAGAGAGAGAGAGAGAGAGAGAGAGAGAGAGAGAGAGAGAGGAGAAAGAGAGAGATTATAATTGTTTTTTTTTTAAGTTTTTTATAAATAGTCCCTGACTAATAATTTTTCACAAAATAGCCTCTGAGAAGGTAAAATGACAAGAATGCCCTTATATGCAAGGCACATGACCATATTTAACCAAAAAATCTGACTAAGCTAGGGCTAAAGGACATAACGTGCAGGATTTTGAAATGTTAAGGACAAAACTCGTCAAATTTAAAGGTAAAGGACACCGCCTGCAATTTGGTCCAAACATAAAGGACAAAACTTGTAATTTACTCAATAAATAATAAAAAAAATAAAAATAATAAATAATAAATGCAGTAATCATGTTTTAAAAAGATTATAACATATATACAGACATAATTTCTTTCTCTCTCTCTATCACATTTCTATCTTTCTCTCTACCTTTCCTACCACCACCACCACCACCTGCAAAGATAAAGTGAAAAATTAAGGTTCAAAACTAGTAGAAGAGTTAGAGAGAGAGAGAGAGAGCGAGAGAACCGCGTAGGCGGGTGGTGTAGCGATGGCGATATGCGGTGAAGTGGTAGTGGTAGTAGGTGGGTGGTGGTGGTGGCGGCAGCAGGTGGGTTGTGGTGGTGGTAGGATTATTAGATAGAGAGAAAGAGAGAGAATGAGAGGGGCGATCTGCAGTGAAGTGGTGGTGGTGGCGGTGACAGGTAGATTACGGTGGTGTTAGGATTGTTAGAGAGAGAAGGAGAAGGAAGGGGCAGTATATTATGTCTACACATATTAGTATACATATAATTTTAAAGATAATTCTTTTATTTATTGTTTTTTTATTATTTATTTTAACATTTAGGTAAAATGACCAAGAGATCCTTTTGTGGAGTTCATTTGGTCAGATTTCACTATAAAAACTAATTGAGTTAGGGCTAAATGACGTAACATGCAAGGGTTTGCAAACATCGAGTATGCTTTTGTACTTTTTGAAGACAAAGGACACACTTTGCAATTTAGTGTTAACATAAAGGACGATTTTTGTAATTTACTCTATTCAAAACCACACCAACCTTTTAAAAGTCCTTAACCTTACATCTCTATAAAGTTCTATTCTTTATCATGTTCTCATATAGGTGCAATTCTAGTAAATCATATGTAATCCACTCATTTATAATGAATATAGATGAATTAATAAATAGTAAATAAGGAGAGGTCGAGTTTGAAACCTACTAACGTGTTAAGCTCAGACTAAAATAAAAAAGATTGAACCACGAGCTCTCATGTATTAAGCAAGCTGGAGCCCTAGCCTTCTCAAGCGGTTTATAATAACAATAACATTGACAATGAAGATGACGATGATGATAGAGTAAATTGTCAAAATCGTCCATGAAGTTTTGGCACATTTACCAGTCTCATTCAAAACAATTTTTTTGTACTATATTACCTTTCATTTTGGGCTAATTTGTCATCTTCATCTAACCGTTTAACTTTTTTGCTAAAATCTTACCCGAAGTTTGAGATCTTTTGTCATTTTCATCCAAATATCTACCAACAAAAAACACAAATTAGACGTTTGAATGAGAATGAAAAAAAATTACAAAAGTGAAGAGTAATATTGTAAAAAAAAATTGTTTTTTTATGAAAATGATATTGATAAACCTACTAAACATGAGGTTGATTTTGACAATTTACTCGTAGTAAAATTATTAAATAACAATTATATTAAAAAATTTAATAAAAACAATAATAAATACGACACGTGGTTGTCGTGTAGCAAGTAGGAGCGTGACGGCATGTTTTTTGTCCGTAAATCTCGTCGTTTTCTTTTACGCGGGTTAGGGGATGAGATTTTGATTGTGACGTTCCCTTTTGTTGTGTACTTCACGCAAGATCTCTTTTCCACGTGTCACTTCTTTATACCCTTTCCTTGGAGGAGTGCTGCAGTGCCCGCTGGTCCACCTTCTCCACCTGTACCCCTCATTCCTTCCTTTGATCCACGGTTTCTGAGCCAGACAAGTGTTACCATTCTAACACTTTGATCACCGATCATTGATTGGTCATTATCCAGTAGTGTAGGCCCCACTCCAGAACACACTTACACACCACGTTTCCTATTTTAATTCCATTCATCTCTTCTCTTGGGATATTGTATATTTGCTATATTCATATTTATTTTTAGAGTAAATTACAAAAATCGTTCTTTATTTATGTGACTTATTACAAACTATGTTTTTTATCTTTAATAATTAAAGAAAACGTACTCGATGTTTCCAAACTTTTGCAAGTTATGTTGTTTAGCCCTAACTCAGTTAATTTTTTGTGGTTAAATAGACCCCACAATAGACCCCACATGAGGGTATTTTGATCATTTTACTCTCACGTAGGGTCCATTTAGTCAGATTTAACCATAAAAATACCCTCATGTGGGGTCTATTTGGTCAGATTTAACCACAAAAATTAACTGAGTTAGCGCTAAAGGACATAACTTGCAAGGATTTGCAAACATCGAGTACGTTTTCTGTAATTATTGAAAACAAAGGACACAGTCTGCAATAAGTGACATACACAAAGGATGATTTTTGTAATTTACTCGTATAAAAAATATTAATGCTAGAACTAATAGACTTCCCCATCTTGTATCAAAGTAGCACATGGTTTTCATATGTTATGTCACTACGTGTGTTTAGAATACATATATTTAAAAAAAAATTAAGAGAATAATGTGTTACCATTTAAAAAGGTCAAAACTGGATGAACAGATATTCAAAATGTGGAAAATGATGTTATAAGTAATTCATCATACATTATATAAGATGATATAAATTTTTATATACAACGATAAAAATATTCATGAGAGTTTTTGATGTCAACCAAAGAGCCTACATGACCTTCATATCAAATATAATCATCTATATACTCTCCACTTATGTAACGAGTATGTTAGTATACCACGTTTAGTGTTATTTTTTTATATAAGTGCATTTAAACATGTCCAAAGACTTTAATATACAATTGTGTTTGTTTTGATTAGGTTAGCCGACGTTGTTATAATTCTAGTTCAAAGGCTTTCTCATAATCCATGTCGGGACACAAACCTATCTTTCTTTGAGTTTGTCTTTTAACCCCAACATCGTTCGTCGGAACTAGTTTTCCTTGAGTAGGTAAAGGTCTTGCGTTGTTATCATGATCTTGAATTGACAAATTTCTCCAAAAAGCATAGGCACTTTGGTTGGTGTACCAAAGGTCATATGACTCTTAACCCATTTGACTAATTTTTGGTTCTTTTTGTAGCTACATGCCGTATACTATTGTTAGGATTCTTGTATCCGTATTAGAATTATTTTATAGCAGTTGAATAATAGACATGACAACAATTCTTGATCCAATAAAGGACTCTATGCTCGCAATGGTATATTAAATTGGTGATTTTTAAACGCAAAAATAAGCTTTAAATTTATAAAACAAAATTAAATGCGTCCGCTCATTATGATACATGTACGAGTACTATAACTTCGACGAGATATTGGGTATCGTCGAAGGGCACAAAGGCTTTCAATACTGTAAATCGTTCATCGTCTGGTCAAAGTTTTGAAATGACTTACAAATAAAACTAATAAAATAAAGCAATTAAAGATAAAAGATAATCAATCACATGAAATAGTCATTGGGTTGGATTCCCCGTTATAGATAAATTGACCGCGGGTTATGAATTCTCAAAATATCACTATCCAAATGTAGAAAAGGATCCGTTAAGGTTACCAAATCATACACCTCTTCTGGAAGTTTCCATGACCATATCACATGACAACCACCTATAGTCGTTTTATGAAGCAAGTGATAATGTGTGTATTAGTGCAATAAGATGAGACAACCTTAGTTACATGCATCAGTCCACACAATAATATTAGGAAGTTGCCACAATCATATCACATGACAACCAACGGTGTTGGAAGTAAAATATTAAGTGATAACTTTTGACAAGGGGTTAACCCACTAATCACTATGACCCCTTGGTTAGGTGCCATCTCCTTAAGGATAGTGATAATGTATTAAACCAAGTCTTTACAATTCAAGTATACTACCTATCCTTGTAAAGCAAGAACTTTAGAAACCAAGTTCACAAATCACAACTTTTAATCCTCTTCCGACTAGTTAACATGTTGAACTCTATATAGACAACATGAATGTTTGAATTGACAAACTTAAAGTTAGTAACTTGTTTTAAAGGTTTTAAAGAGTTCACTTTTAATGAAGAAAGTTCATCACTTAAGTCACTATAAAAAACTAATTAAAATCCATAACCAAAATTTAAAATCAAACGAGGTTCATCCCCCCAAGTAAATCAAGAACATAGCCAATTATGCCAGATTAGATCAAATGTATTCAAACTTGAAATATTCATAAAGAAAGTTTACAAGACTTCAATGTAAATTATCACCCTTAAAGTTTGGATCAAAGAAAGATAATCTACTACTAACTACTGGTTACAACTACTAAAAATACCAAAATACAAAGTGATGGCAATGTCTAAGGAGTGATATATTTAATGGAATCTTGGGCCTTGCTTTATAGGATGTCTAGATGGTGCGACACAACCTATGTCCAATCTTAAAGTCAAGGTTGTGCGGCACACTCCACACAATGTTGGTTCACATCAGTGTGTTAAACTCTTTTATACCACGTTGATTTATTATCTTTCCTTACTATGTGATCTTTTAGGATAATACACCATAACAATGTTGTCATATGTTGACTTTTATGGATTAGGTTCAACATCCTTGTCCAAACCTTGAGGCTCAAATACTTAAAACATACAAAGGCCTATAACACAATTGACAATAACTTCCAAGAAGAGGAAGGTAACATTTTCAAAAAGGTGCATTGCTTCATGGGATTTATTCTCTGTAATAGGGCGATATTCGTAGACTTCTTGCGTGCATCTTCCTTTATGACAGTCACATACCCAAAAAATAACCAATGAGTTGCCTATTTCAGATAATTGTTGTTTGAATGTCAAATATGAGACAAAATACTTAGTGACCAGACAAGCCACTAAGCCACTGATAATCATGAGAAACCTCCTCCATTTTTTTATTCAAACCATGGTTAATCTTTATCAAGTTGCTCGTTAACTATGGAATTGTTACTTTTTGCATATGTCTGCTTCTTTTCCTTGTCAAATGCAAGAAGTTGACCTTGGCCAAGCGCGAGCTCTCTCCTATCAAGGGTAAACCTTTTTAACATTTGTTTCTCTCGTGACCAGAACTAAGCTTCCATCATACCAAGAACACGAACAAGGTAGTTGCATAAAAGGTAAGTGACGCTAGGAATAGTGCCAAGCTAGTATCTACAAAAAGGTAAGTCAACATGTTACACTTAAAATGAAACTTAATCTTCCCCAAGATAGGTGAGGTGTAACGAGGATATCTTAGTGTCCTCAAAATACAATGTGGAGGATCAATACGGTCTTTGAAAAACAAAGGTTGAGCACTATAAGCACATCACAATACACCTAGGCACATTCATTCATTCACTTATCCAATCTCTCATATTTCTTACTATGCTTCCTTACCTAGAATTCTCTTAAAAATCTTTAATGATCTTATGCTAGATGATGATCGCATGAGATCCTCTTCTGTGGTGGGATTAAGACTGAACCCAATACACCGCATTAGCGGTGCATTTGGGTGATGTGGATGAGCAAGCAACAAATGCTGCATTGGGAAGATATTTAATTGTTGGTGATGCACGTAGTTAAATGCGCAACATTTAGACAACGTGGAGCATGAAATAATTAATACATGTTATTTTTTTCTTTCCTTTTGCACACTTTAAATGATAATAATGAACTTTAAATATTTATTTTCTTTTAATATTGCCAAAACTAACAAACGACAACCATAAAAACATTAATTTTCCTTGCATTTTCAAGAACTAACGGTAACAATTAAAAAAACAGTGATATTATTTAAAAATGATAAGAAGTATTATTATTTTCTAAACCACTATAAATATAACCATACAACTTCATATTTTACCACATGTAAAATCCTACATAATTTATATTCTTTCCAATTTCCTCCTTCATAATCATGAACCCAAACCCGAACCAACATTTGTTTACTCAACTGTTAAATGTCGGTAACTCGGTAGATAACCCAAACCAAAATCAATTTCAAATGGACCCACTTTTTCCAAGCTATTGGTATCCACCCTCGCAACAATTTCAACCGAACACATCGTTTCCAAATGTTGGTTTCTTGCAAAACAATTTCAAACTAAACATCGTTATCAAATGTCGGCTTTAAAAATCCGTCTTTCATCATTTCCAACAATTTTAACAAGCCAATTCGAACAATTTCAAGCCTTTTTTTTACTATTGATACATCGCTTATTACACCACAAAGCTTTAGTGTTGATGAATCTCCTTCTCAGCATCTCAAAATGGCTAAAAAAAGGACAAAGTGGTGACAAAGTCACCGGTTAAACGTGTTAAATGGACCGTATCAGAAGAGATTCAACTTGGGAAAGGTTTTATACATATATCTCAAGATCCAGTTATAGGGAACAACCAAAGGTCCAATGCTTTTTGGACGCAAGCAGAAGAGTATTTCTTACAAGGGGATAATGTTAATGTTAGGGATGCTCAAAACTTAAAAATGCATTGGCATAAGATCAAGTCTAAGGTCAACGAATTTAATGAGCTATATAAACGCATAAGCTCAAACCAAAAAAGTGGGATGTCTAATGATCAAATCATGACATTGGTTAGGGAAGATTACATGGTCGATAAAGAAAATAAGCAACCATTCCTATATGAGCATGTTTGGAACTTTGTGAAGGAGTGCCCAAAGTGGGTGGTGCCAGTCAGGATATACGGTACACAAGCATCGAAAGGAACAAAGATAACTAGTACGGGTAACAACACCACAGGTGCTTCTGATGCATAAAATACTCATTTCAATGCCTACGACGAAATCCCTCTTAATGGTGATGTTGAATTGCCAAGCGTTACTAATATCGGTATGTGGGGTTTTGTATACATTACTTGTCTAGCGTTACTATTGGACGACAAGATAGCCAATAGTAATATGACCACAGTCACAAGAACTTGTCGATTGACAAATACCATTAAGTGGTCTCTTTGCTATTGGACAACGAGATAGCCAATAGTGATATTGTGAGATATAAACAAATGTAAAAACCCTTGATGGTGTAATTATAACCGTGTATTTTTGTACAACTGAATGACCTCACCAGTATTTGTCGATGACCAAATGTTTTTAAAACACGTTTCAGATGATTTACTGTGAAGAGAAGAAAAAGTGTTATGAAGCACTCAAGCTTAAATAAGTAGCCATGTAAACCTGAATAAAACATGTTTTGTAATACAGGATTTATTCCTGATGTGTGTGATGTTATATATATTTTATGTATATTTTTAGTGTCACATCCCCAAAATCCACCATGCGGAGTATCACCGCTTGGAAGCGTGACATGACCAGGATCGAGCCACCAATCATATTGAACAACGTAATTTAGTAAATAAAACCAACCACAATATAATTGGTGACCTAAAGGAGGTAACTGACTTTAAGTTAACAGCGGAAGCATAAAACGTAAGTCCATAGTTCATAAATTTAGAGACCAAAACATAAGTTCCATAAGTTCTTAAAGTTTATTTATTAAGCACGGGACATAATAGTCCATATCCCACAACGACCTCCTCCTCGTGCAAGCTCCATAAGCATCTAGCGACCTGTAAGGCATGTAACAACGAGTCAACAACAAAGTTGAGTGAGTTCACGGTTGGTTGTTTAGTTTTAAGTTGTTTTTGAAAACATGGTTTGTCTTTCGTTGGCTTATCTGCCGTGGGGGTTACCCCAATGTTGAAAGTATGATTAACCAGTTTGCCATAGTCCATTAGTACACGCCCGTCCGAACGACACGGTGTGAGGTTTGTTAAACCTAATAGCGCTATTAACTAATGACCCGCTCGCCATCGGCCTCGGCGATTAAGTCGATATGAGATGAGGGACTTAATGATAGAGTTTTGTCTAGTAAGTTTTAAGGTTGTTGTCCTACCCAAGGAGGACGAACGTACGTATTCTACCCAAGGAGAATACGCATGATTAATATTGGCATCCTACCTTTGGAGGATGGCCGTACATATCGTACCCAATGAGGATATGTAGATTCCATTTTAAATTCTTTAACCCATTCCCAACCACCGGGAATCCCATGCCTTAGAAAGTGTGTGAACTCACCTTGGTTTGCTCGGTTAGATTAATTACTCAAATAATCAGGTAATCAAGCACGTCCTAATAAGGTACAGATAACAATCAGTTTCTCATGCGTAACACGTATCCTACGTACGGTTTATCTACTCATTACTTCTATCACGTACGACACAATTCAAATGTCAAATTATATTGTTAAGTTACATTATTTTATCCCAAAATAATATATCTATCTCACAAAATAAACAAGTATCCACACAAGTGTTCTGATATAAGATATGTATTCTAAATATATATTTACCCATTTTTATTTACAAAAACCAACCTCCGACACTTTGTATTTTGCTACAAAAATTATGGCGAAGTTTATATTCGAAACACAAGTTATAAAATATGCTTGTAACGCTTGTTTAGAAAAATATTTTCTAAGTGTTGGGATTTTTAGAAAATTTCGCCAGAGTTTCCTTTGTAAATGGAGGTGTCCATGCTTATTAGCATATCATTTTCTTTTCGGAAAAATATTCAATCAATCAACAGCAAGTTACTAAACAACATTACACTTAGTCAAGTGCAAAAACAATGCACTTTACATACAACATGAACTTGGTTTTTCATAAAAACACGTAGTAACTTAGTGGGGTGTTTAGTGGGTTTAGTTACCCTCCAAAGTGTGTTTACTTTTGTTAAAATCTCATTCTTGGGATTTTTAGATGTTTACAACTTGTAAACTCATTTTGCAAAAATGTGTATTTATTGGATCTCCTTGTTCTAAAAATACTTCTGCACTTATTTTGTTACTAAAATAGTGTAGGTTTAACAAAAGTCATAACCTTTCAAAAATCATCTTCTACTCTTGGTTTATTTAGGAAAAACCATTTGTAAACCTCGGATCCATACGATCACCAACTTACTTCGTTTACTAATTGTTCAAGAAAACATATTGTTACCCAGTTCATGCTTAAACATAGAGGTGATTCTTTTATGGAAAACACTAATCACCTCCTAACTTGTTAACTTAAGCTTTTAATCGTACTTTAACAAGTTTCAACCATGATGTTTAACATCATATCTCTAGTAATTAACAAACAAGCAACAAGAAATCATCAACAATACAAGACAACATAATTCATATCATTACTTCTTCATTTTATCAATATTTCATCACTAAGTTAGCTTTATGTTCAAGACTTTGCATATGATCCTTTAGTGTTCTTAGATTCTCATCATAAAATAACTATTAACCACTCTAAATATGAAGCAAATGAAGATTCAAGAGACTTACCACTAGCTTTTAAGCTAGGGAAGATCAAGAGAAGAAAAGTGATGGTTAATAACAAATAGAGAAGGTCCTTCAACTTCTACAAGTCCCTAGCTTCTTTGTGCACCTTCTAACACCTTGGTATAAACTTGGATTGAATGAAAATGAGATGAAGGTGATGGTAGGGTGGTGGTGGTTTGCGGCCGTGACCAAGAGGGAGAGAGGAGAGAATGATGGTGTTGTTGGTGTGATGATGATGAAAGTTATGAGCTCTTGGTGCATACTTATATCCATGTTCTAGTATTAACTTGTGTGTAATATGTTTCCAATGGACCAACAAGATCACTTAAACAATTCAAGGAAAATCAAGGGTGGGGTCCCTTGGTTGGAGCCGTAGACATGGGGGGGGGGTAGTAGATTAGGTTCCAACTAGTTAGTTACTTAAATAGTTAGAAATCAAGTATTAGTTAGGTTTATTGGTTACTAGATATTTTTATGAGGTGTTATGATGTTCAGGGACCATAACTAGCTCAGAAAAATAAAAACAATGTTTCTTGCAATGTTTTAGTGTTCCGGTTGATGTCCGAGTGTTCGGTTAGATACCGTTCCGTTAAAGTGCTTAATTATTCCGTAAAGTGTCTTATATATATTTTTGTAACATTTCTTTTAATTCTCAACACTTAGGAAAGCACACTGGACTATTTAGTCATTTTTCTGTACAAGACTAGTATGTTAACAAGCACATGTAAGTATAACACAGTAATCAAAAAGCAGTTAAGTAATTCCGCACAGTCATCAAGCACTTTAATTAACATAAATAAATCGTACGGATACATGGAATTATGAGGGTTGTCACATTTAGCCCTTTTTACACTTTAGTCAAGTTTTAAATTTATAAAACACGATATTTTACTAACACTAAACACACATATGGGCAAGTGCACCCATCGTGAGCGTAGTATAGCGTTGGTAAGATACAGAGGTCGTCCAAGGACACAAAAGCTTTTAGTACCGGTTTATCCTCAACGTCTAATCAAATCAAAATTTTAGAAAAAGGTTTAAACATGAAAATAAAAACTAAAAATGTTGAAAATAAAAGTAAAATAAAAACAGATAGACAAGATGAATCACTTGGATCCGACTCGCCTTTAGTGTAACCTTTGATTATTTCCGCACTTTTGCACTTTTTAAGAGATTATCTTAGTTATAGTAGTAGGCCCCTCTTTTGAAGGTGACGTTACCCTCAACCCAGTAGTTTGAGTCAGCAAGGATACAATCCTAAAGGGTTGGATTATTGAAAGATAATTAATTAAGTTATTAATGCGTAATGTGGTAGGCCCCTCTTTTGAAGGTGGCGTTACCCTCGGCTAAGTAGTTTGAGTCAGCAGGGATACAATCCTAAGTAGCCGGGTTAATGTTTTAATAGTAGTTTACATATGAGGGGATCAAGAAATTCGAACCCCCGCCATCCAATACTAGTGGGTATTGAAGGAGGTCCTACTAAGCTTGACCCAGGTACTTGCAGGATCTATACACTGAACAAGGCAAGACGCTTACCAAACCATTCCCTTAACCCCCGACCAGGTAGGCAACATATCTCCATATAGATCGTGGAGATATGAATGGTGTAAATCTTTTATTTTATATAGATAGTAAAATAATGCCAAAACACCACGGACAAATGATAAGGAAGTTTCACCTTCAACATAAGAAACTAGTTATTAAAGTCATTAATATATAACCAAATAAAAAGTGCGAAAAGATTAAAAGTAAAAAGTATTACACTAAATGCTTGTCTTCACCAAGTGATGTAAGAGACTTAGGCAAACATGGCCTTTGATTATCAAGAACTCTTACTATCAATCTTGGATCCCGAGACTACTACACACACTCTATGATGGATAATGGATGATGGTGGTGGATGTGGGTTGTGACGGTGGTGGTGGGTGGGTGAAGTGTGAGAGAGGTGGTTTGCCAAGGGATGCCTTTGAAGTGAACCAAGCACCCCTATTTATAGCCTTCACAGAAGCCCGGACACGGCCCCGTGTCCATCCCTCTTCTCTTTCTTCATTAAATGCAGTTTGTCTGCATTAGTTGACCACGCCCCCGAGTCTGCTGGGCACGGCCCCGTGTGCAGAAACGTATCTGTACTATCAAGATTTGCCTGGATTCTACGAATCTTAGCGTTGACCACGGCCCCGTTTCCGCTGGGCACGCCCCCGTGTTGGGAGATAGAAGCTTCTACAACTTTGTCTTTTTTGCAGACACTTGGGCACGCCCCCGTGCTTAATGAGAACGGGGCGTGTTGAGCCTTCTGTTCTTTTGTTTTTGCTTGGGAAGATGCTGTCGGCGGGTCGGGCATGCCACGTTTATTCCTTTTCTTGTATTATTGTTGGATTTGGCTGCATTTTTGCTTCTTTTGTTCATTTAAGCTCATTTAACCCTGAAAATACAAAAGGAAGACAAAGGCACACTTTTTCCAACATTAGTACTAAAAAGGGTTAGTTATATGCCATATTTGATGTAATTTATATGTTGCATTTTACACACATCAAATACCCCCACACTTGAATCTTTGCTTGTCCTCAAGCAAAACTCTTTATAATGTGGCTTACACTCCCAAATGGAATGGGTAGAAGAGAAGGTTTTAGGCTTGTTTTGAGTGTCGGGAATCCAAGATTTTTATTAGACTTTATTTTTATGTTATTTACAATCCTATTCGTTATGATTTATTTAGAACATTATATAAGAGAAATTATTTATTTGGGCATAACGTGCCTTTTTAAAATTCCATTTATATACAAGTTCACATACCTCACGGGAGATCACTCAACACTCGGCCGAAGATGTATTTTTGTGAAACACTCGAGACCGGCATGGAACTTACTTCTACCATATGCTTGCCAAGCAATCAATCCTCCTCCTTTTTAACTATACACCTTTGTAAATATCAAGAGGACTTTGGGGAAGGGTTAGGCTTGGGTTAAAGGTAGGTGGTTGGGTTAGTGGTTAGTAGAAAAGGGCGAAAGGCGTAAAAGCGTCGGTTTTCGTAAGACTTTTTTATTTTTTTTATAACTTTTTGTTCTAATGAAGCAATCCTTCAAACAAAGTTCTTTTCGATGAACTTGTTTGTTTATTTCTTGGCTTTATCATTATATATATATATATATATATAAATATATATATATATATATATATATATATATATATATATATATATATATATATATATATATATATATATTTTGATAAAAAACATCATATGAAAAACCGAGCTTTTTACTAAAATAAAGGGTTTAAAATGTAAAAGGGTTTTGGTGGGTAAAGGGTGTTTGTTTTGTGGGTTAAGAAATGAAAAGGTTTAGGCTCAAAGGGGTTAACTAGGGGGATTTTGGGTAGGTGGTAAAAAAAATATATAATGGTGTTGAAAGAAAAAGGGTTAGTCCTAATGCCTCCATCATTTACTTACTTGGGTTTAAGTTGGTAAGGACCGGGAATGTATCGTCATGGCAAGTTCTAGAGTCGTAAGAAACCAAGCGGCTATTCACACAAGTAACGAAAAATGAGCATTTAGTTTTAAAGATGTGTATTTGTATGCTCAACAAAGGCTCAAAATTCACTTTTTGTGGGAATGGGTTTTTATGTGATCAAGTATATATAATCAAATTTTAACTAGATTTGTCATGCCGTTTCATAACTTTCTTATGTTGGTTCTTTTTATCATGACGCTATCGGTTGTAAATTTGTAAAAATATAACCTTTTTTTAAAACTTGTAATTCCCAAATTAAACCAAGACAAGTAAAAAAAAAAATAAAAAGTTTTTGAAAAAAAATTGGGGTGTTTAGCGGTTCCAATAGAGTTTTGTGTAAGGCTTGTAATTAGGACTTGCAAAATTCAAGGTTTTAGCACCTCCCCCCCCCACACTTAAATTACACATTGTCCTCAATGTGTCCCAAAAATAAGTTTTTAGGTTGATTGAATGTGTAAAAGGTGTGTTAAAAACAAAATTTAATGTTACTGGGCAGCTGGACACGGCCCCGTGTCGGATGAACACGGCCACATGGTCAGATTGCCAGTAACAAAGACTTACAGAAGGTGGACACGGGGGCGTGTTTGGTGAGCACGACCCCGTGTTGGCACAAGTTAAACAGCAATCTGCAGAATTAAACAAACAGCAGATCTGGGCGATGGGCACGGGGGCGTGTTGGCTGAACACGACCCTGTGTGGACAAACTGCAAAAAAGTAAAACAGGTTTCTTCCTTCGGTTTTGCTATCCCGGCTTTAGTAGCACTAATGTTTAGTGCCTTAAGCCTTGTAGGTAACTGTTTAACTAATAAAATACCACACCAAACAATAACAGACATCCTAAATTACCAAAGTTTAATCATCCACACCACAAGTTAAAAAGAAAAAGAAATGCAGAAATTAAAAAGTGTTAAAGGAAGTAAATTGTTCATCAAACTGCACGCAGGCCAGAAATTGTTCATAGGATAAGGGGGTTAACATGTGAGACCTCCAACCGTGGGATGCGACCTCCTACTCCACCCGCTCAATCCATGTCCTCGTCTTCATCATCATCACCTCCTCCGTGGCCCGCCATATACTCCCGGATGTTTCCAATGTCATCTTGCATGTCGGAGATGTTTCTCTCTCTCACTCCGACCCGAGCGTATGTGTTGCTGGCCATGTTGTAGGTGTTCCTGATGCACATAAGGTTTTCCTACAATAAATCATGTAAGCTTTGAAAGTTAGGAAAACCGCCTCCTTGAGAGGAGGATTGACCCGGATCACCCTGGTTCTGGTAGTGGTACTGAGGAGGAGGACGGATGTGTGGAGCGTGTAAGATGAGTGCTTATTGCGGGTTCCATGCATGCCCTTGAACTCTTTGAAAACTGACCGTCCCGTCATCTGTGACAACTGGCACCAAACCGGTAATTTCCGTACACCCTAATTATTATTTAATGACTGCAATTATGTGCTTTAATGTCAACATTATCTGATTTCATACTATACCAGTGAATTCATGCACGTTTTATATTACAAAATATTGCTTTATGCATTAACGAGAGCGTTGCGTCAGAAATACTAGTAAACTCATCGGTAAGACACAATATGCCAACAACTCTGCAGAAAGCAGTTAGACAATAGAATTGGAGCCTAGGTGTAGGTCCAATGACAAGAATACATTAAAACCCAAAGGTGCATACAAGGGTTAACATATAGATGTTCCGGAAGCTAAAATAAGCACTAAAAAGCACCCAAAACGCACTTTAAGTGCAGAATTTTATTAAATTCAGCTATAATCAGCATTATGACACTGAAATATTATGCATAAATTATGATTTATCATCCAGAATCCCTCCCTAAGTGTCTTGAATTGAAAGTGTTACAAAAGGATACTTAAAAGACACTAAAAGGTGCAATTTAGCACTTTAAGGAACCGGTATCTAACTGAACAACCGGACATTATCCGGAACATCAAAATATTATTAGAGGCATTATTTTAACATTACCAAGCTAGTCATGGTCCCTAAACATCATATTACATCCTAAAACACCTAAACACACTTAACACTAGAAATGTAACTAGAAGATGTAACTTGGAATTGAAACCTAACTAGCTACCCCCCCCCCAACTTGAGGCCGGTTACAACATGGGCCCACATGAAGATTTTCTTTGTATAATTTAATAGATTATGTTTGGAATATGCTCAACATAATATACCATATACCATTTGATGTTGGAGGATCTTTATAAAAACCCAAAGTCATTAACCTACATCATTCTTCATCTCCTTCATCACATCATTTCTTCTCTTCTCCCTCTCCCAACTCAGGGCCACAACACACACCCACAATACATCCATTTTCATCTTTAATTAAGCTCATTTTGAGGTGTAAGAAGCAAGATTAGAAGGTGTAGAACTCTTGGAACTTGAAGGACCTCATCCGTTTGCTTTTAACCACTCAGTTTTCATCATTTTTCTTCCCTAGCTTTAAGCTAGTTGTAAGCATCTTGAACACTCTCATTTACTTCTATTTTTAGTGGTTAAAAGACTTGTTATGTTGAAAATCTTAAGAACACTAATGAACATACACATGAATCTTGAACATAAAGCTTATATACATGATGAATCTTGATGAAATAGTGATGTTTTGCATATGTGTGATATTTGTTGTTGTTTAATTGAGATAATGATGATTAATCACCACATGAAGCTTGCTAGATGATGTTTAAATACTTAATCTAGCAAGTATGGGGATGATTATGTAACAACCTAGAATAATCATCTTCATGTCTAGTCATGAACTTGATGAATGAATGATTTCTTGGAAAAATATTAAACAAAGAAGCTAGTAATCTTGTGAATCTAAGATTCATGGGTGGTTTTCTAAAAGAACCAAGTTTAAAATATAATTTTAGAAAATCTTGGTTTTTACTCAAACTTACACTATTTTGGCAATGAAATAAGTGTAAAGATACTAGAGAAACAAGAAGATACTACAAATAAACATTTTCGTAAAATTTGATTACAAGTTGTAAAGGACCAAATCTTTTAATAACGTGATTTACAAACAAACAACCATGTTTTTAAGGGTAAGTAGACCTACTAAATGACCTGGTAAGTTACTACAAGTTTTCACAAAAACTTCAAGTTCATGATACAGTGTAATATACTTGATTTTGACACTCGGTAAGTGTTAAATGTGTTGGTGATTGTTGTGATGATTTAAAAGAAAATAAACACATGTTTTGAAAACATGGGAAACCTCCATTTTTAGGGGAAACTCTGTCAAAATTTCTATAAGTTTTGACACTTAGGAAAATATAAGTTTTGAGAAACTTATTCCTAAAAAATGTGTCTAGAAAATTTACCAAGGTTTCCCTAATTTTTGTGATAAGAAATGATGATTTCTTCAAGATAAAAATTGATACTAAGTATGTATATTTTTGAGAAAATATATATATATTTATTGGTCACCAAACTTTGTGCTAAGTGTATGTAGTATGTATTATACGTGATAGTGTATTAGGACTTGAAAATACACTAAATACTCTTGAGAAGTAAAAACACAAAAATACACATACAACGTACAAGATACATAATTCGGGTGCAAAATACAAGAAACTTATAATTATTTTTGAGAAAATAATGTAAGTAAGACACTTGGTTAAAAATATAAATTATTTTTAACACAAGGAAAACATATACAAAAGATAGTGACTTGTACTTGTGCGATACAAGTCTAGTGACTAACGTTAAGAAAACACGTATAGGTCAAGACGTTAATTAAGCAAATCCGGTGAAGTTTACGACGCAAGGAACGCAAAGTTGTGAGTTCATGCTTCCCCCTTTTCTTTAACTGTTTTTGGTTTTATAACTTCGGAGGTGAAATACATGTTACAACTGTTACAATGTTTACAAATGGTATGATGGAGTACAAAAACATTCAAGTGAAACATTCTAGATCATGTCCCGAATAGGGTACCATAAGCACCATTAATCAACGTATACATTCAGACCGCAGAACAAAAGGTTAGATCTAATGGGTTTCAGGCAACCCCACTCTTGGCCTACTTCTACCAATGAGTGCTTCTGTGTCTCAGTCAAAGTCGACAAAAATGCCTAGGTTTGGTGGCTTCCTATGTCGTGACACATGTTAGTGGCCTTGCAAACGACTAGCAATCTCAAACATTCATAGTATTCAGTTACAGATACATTCTACTTGATACATTCAAACATTCATAGTACTCAGTTACAGATACGTTTTACAAGTTACATTCAAACATTCATACATTCTACAAGTTGCATATCATGTTTTCATTCAAGTATATAAACATTCAAAACAATCACTGTATGAATTCACACCAACATTATGTTGACGTTTTTCCAAAACTCACATGTATTTTAGGTAACTAAAGTGGATGTGCGCGCGGTCTTACTCATGCTCTCAGATATCGTTATGTTTATCGTTGAATAAAGTTGTAACTTTTAAGACAATATGCGGTATTGTGTTGTAAACCCTTAAACCACGATTTCAGTTATGTAATGTTTTGCATTATTAAGTTATTTTATGAGCATGTAGTATGTTTACCAATCGTATACAATGAAAACCTTTCATGATCACACCTCGTGCTTCCACCGCAGAAAGGGGTCTAACATCATCTACTTCATAAATCAAGTTCATGGAGCGGCAAATGACCATGTCCACTCTCCCCGACCATTGGCTTTTTTTTGGAAAGACCGCGACATCCTATCAACAAAGTGTTTGAAAAGGCGGTAAATCCACCCTCCAAAGAAGATAGGAGTTGGGGGAGTAGCAAGTTGGTTCCAATGCATGTTACGTAGTAGTAGGTATGGAACATCAAGGTTGGTACGGGTGTGAATGCAATGGAGGACTACCAGATCTCGTAACCCTACAACGCCGCTGCTGTCGTGCCTCTGGCTAAGAGAGTAGGTGAGGACCCTGTGGATGTAGCGGTTCGTTCGAAAAGTGATCAATTTTGACAAAAATCAACCGAAATCATGCCAGTTCGTTCGAAAAGTTGTCAGTTCGTTTGAAAGAACCATCAGTTCGCACGAAGTGAACTGTAAGTTCACACGGTTTGACCTATCCAGTTCGCACGGTCTGCACTCAGGTCGCATGGAGAGGTCCACTTTGCACGAAATTGATCCAGGTCGTGTGGTTTGAACCCAGGTCGCACCAAGGACCTTCACTTCGCACGGTTTGGTTGATTTGAAAAGGTCCAGTTCGCACGAAATAGGGTCAGGTCGTTTGAACCTGATCCGGGTCATAGCAGTTCGCATGGTTTGATAACTTGAACCTCTGTTCGCACAGAATATTCACTAGTTCGCATTATCTGATTCAGTTCGCATGAAACTTTAACCAAGTCGCACCAAAGTTTCAACTCGTTTGAAATGAGGTTCAGTTCGTTTGGAAGTTGTTTCAAACCACACGAAGTGGTCCGGGTCATTTGTTTGGAAGTTGTTCAAATAATTTGTATTTGAGAACCAGGTCGTGTGAAACATCACAAGGTTGTTTGAAAACTCAGCTCGTTTGAAAAATCAGTTTGTGAAAATTTTCATATCACAACATGGACAACGAGTTTTACAACGCGTTTGCTACTGCTCCAGCTGCTCTAGTTACAGTTGCAGAAACTGTTTAAATTGAAAATGAAACGGGAACTTTTCAAAAACCTCCAAAGCTTATGTACATTGAGGGTTTTAAAGGATGGCAAAATCATTTTGAAAACTGGGTGCAAGGAAATAAGTTTGATGCATGGGTTTCGATAGAGAAAGAATATGTTAGACCAAAAGATGATCTTGAAAATGAAAAACCATTAAGTGAATTTACAGCGAATGAAAAATTAAGATACACCAGTGAAAAGATGATGATTAGTCTTCTCCAACAAGCAATAAAAGAAGATATTTTCGTTTTGCTTCAACATGAGGGAACTGCTAGATCAATTTGGTTAGCGTTGATTCAAAAGTTTAAGGGAAGTGCTGACATGATAAAAAATAAACGTGCATTACTAAAGAAATCATTTGATATGTTTACAGCTTTTGAAAATGAAATGACTAGGAAGACTATTGAGAGATATTGTTACCTTGTCCAGGAGATGAAAAGATTGGACATCAAGAAAGAAGATGATGAATGGGTTGATAGGCTAGCCGATGCATTACCACAGAATAAATGGGGAACATATTTGTTGATTTTAAAACATATGCGAAAATCTGAAGATATGAATTTGTGTAAGTTCATTCAGAAGCTTGAAGAACATGAATTAGATGTTCAGAAAACTGCCATCATGAAGAATCCGGGTGCGCAACAAGATGTTTGTCTATACTATAGAGGAAGCAATGTTGAGACTACATCGAGTCCGAAGATTCAGACTGCTTTCAGTGCTGATGGTACTTCCGGAACAAATGTTAGCACTACAACTCAGAGTGGTGGATATTCTTCGTCTTATTCAAGTTTTGACCTAAATTTCTCAACACCAAGTTCTCAACGACAGAGTTCAACAAATTTGCAATGCAATGTTACATTGAATATTCAAAATGGTCAAAATTTCTCTCCAGATATTGCTAAACAACACATGGCATCTCTTGTTACTGTGTTAGAGTCGTATGAAAGCGTAGTTGCTGGAAGAATCGGAAATCTGATGCTCACTAAGGAGGATTATGATCAGATTGATTCTGAGGAACTTGAGTTGATGGACATCAAGTGGTGTTTAGCTAGTGTTTTGAGAAGAGCGGAAAAATTCAAACAAATCACCGGAAGAGATGATCTTCGTGAAGCTGCAACATCACAGCTAGGTTTTGACAAATCGAAGGTTACCTGTTTTCGTTGCCGAGAAAAAGGGCATTTTAAACGAGAGTGCACAAACAAAGAAGCAACCGGAAGACAAGATCCGTTTGAAAACAACGATTATCATTGAAAAGCAATTTATCATCAGGTTGCTCAACAACCTTATCAACAACAACCTTCAAGCTCAAATACTATTAAAATTGAAGATGGAAAGAAGAGAGCTTGTTATGGTCTGATAGACCGAGAAGATGAAAGAAGTCCAAAAAGTGGTCTGATAGACCAAGAAGATGAAAGGCTTCCAGAAGGATTCTCTTGGGAGAAGTTTAATTGGGATAATTATGATCCTAACAGAACTTCAGATAAAGTAGCATTTGTTGCTCGAATTCTTGAAGACTCAACCTCAGGAGAAGAATTAGTCAAATCCAAGAATCGTCCTAGAAGACAATCGATCTTTAAGTCTTCAGGAAGTGATGAAGATACTGATGATGAGGAAGAGTATATTAATACAGCTAGAAAAAAATTTAGATTCTTATAGTTTTAATTTGTTTTTTGCAGATAAAATCGAGATGTTGAAAGAGAAAAGGGTTGCTAGACTGAAGAGAGAATTGGAAGCAAGAAGGGAGGTTGAAGAAGAAATGGAAGCAAGAAGGGTTGCTGAAGAACAGACTAAAGTTCAGATGGAAGCTGAAAAGGCAAAAGCTGAAGAGAAACCGATAGAGAGGGTCGAGATTGATGAGAGTGAAGTGATGATAGAAGTTGAGACAGAACAAAATGTGATTGAGAAGGTGGTGGAGAAAATAGTTGAAGTGGAGAAAATAGTCGAAGTTGAAAAAATAATTGAAGTCGAGAAAATAGTTGAAGTTGAAAATATTGTAGAGGTTGAAAAATCTTGTCTAAAATGTTTGGAATCGTGCAAACATTGTGAAGAGAAAGATAAGAAGTATATTGAGCTAGACAAGATGAAAGAAAAATTGGTGTTTGATGTTAAGTACGTGAAAGAATCTTATGATGTGCTGAACAGAACAGTTAACCAATTAGAAAAGACAAACTTAGAAAGAGAAGATGCTTTGACAATGATGAATGCAACAATGATGACTAAGCAGAAGGCTATCAATCACTATATTGATGAGTGTGCAAAGTTAAAGAAGGAACTGGAGATTGAAAAGATTGAGAATGAAAGAATCAGAAGACTGCTGCAGAGTTATTCAAGTTCTGATTACTTGATTGATAGAATTTATCTGACTGTAGCAGGTTTTGAAGCCTTTCAAGATAAGAAGTCGGAAGATATGGATACTGGTAAGAAACAAAGTACAAATTATAAAAGGTGTCCGCCTCCGATCTGGGAAGGTTATTCTCCCAGAAAGTCTATTTCGGATGAAGTCAAAAAGGCAGTTAATATAAAGTTAAAGTCTGAAACAACTGATGAGTTACCAGACAACATTGACGTTACATTTACATCGTGTGACACTGATCATGAGTCTAAGTTATTAAAGAAAGTGGTCGATCAGGTGTTGGATAAAGATGAGGAGTCAGAGTCAAAGTCTGAATCTAAGAGTTCAAGTTCATCAGTTGACAGTTCGAAGTCACCAGACAAAAGGGTTTACAATAAAGATTTTCTAATGTCGAAAAATAATTTGAATGACGAAACATTCAAAGTATCATATACTTTGAATGATTCTGACAAATTATTTTTTGATGAGGAATTTCCAATAAGAAGTGTTAAAACTGACATGATCAATAAGGTTTTCAAGTTAACAGAAATTAATATTTCTGAAATAAAAGATGTAAATCTTACTGAAAAACCTAAAAAATACACTTCAAGAGTTCAACAAAGATTGAACAAGAAAAAAGGTTACAGTTCTGGTTCTGGTTTTCAAAAGAAACCAAACCATAACAGTAATTTCAAAAAGAAAGGTTTAGGTTTTATTCCACCAGAAAATCATAAAAATGAGAAAAATTATAAACCAAAAACTAAATTTGTTTCAGGAGGAAGTTCGAAAGAAGAGAATGAGAAACCATTCTGGAGACAGTCAAACAAAGAGTTTCTCGCTGAAAGGGAAAAGAATATGATGATGAAATGTGAACCAAGAGTTGAAAGAAGAACCTGTTTCAAATGTCAAGAAGTTGGACATATCGCTTGAAATTGCCCAAAGCCAACCAACACAAAACAAGGAGTTTCTTCCAACTTGAAATTGAAAGAAAAATGTGTTGAAAAAAAGGAACAGCCAGCAGAAAAATTCAAAGAGTTCAAAAATTCGACTTTCGAAGTTGGTAAAAGTTCGAAACATTTTTACAAAAGAAGAGCAAATCTAAATAAACAAAAATGGGTTGTTAAAAATTCAGATGATAGTTCTGGCGATGAATCTGACCCGTCAAAGTCAGAGGAGCCACATGTTGTGCTAAAAGATGAAAATTTCATTCCAACAATGGATGAAGAAAATTTTCCACCATTGTCAAATGGAAATTTGAAATCAAAAGTTGGTAAGAATGAGATTTCAGATCAATTCTTCGCTGATGAGAAAGAATTTGATGCTGAAAAAGCTTTTAATGGAAAAGTGTTACATATTTTTGGGAAAATGGCGGATGGGAAGGTAAAAGGAGTGAAAGAGTTTTATAAATAAAAAAGATATGTTCAAAAACCGAGTGAAGATGACTCGGAATCATCCAAGGACCGTCAGGCTTGGGTGAATCTCTTTAACTGATAAAACCTGACTTGCCGGAGCTCCCAAGTTGGTAATCGTAGAGCATGAATCGGCATCATTCTTGAAAAAATGTTTTTGTGAAAAGTCTTAAAGTGTTAAAATTTTAAATTTTACAAGTGGTGAAAGTAAAGGAAAAGTGAACCTACAAGAGGTAATGAGAAAACAATGTGATGAAACCCCACAAACTAATTTTCCGGAAAAACCATTTTGATTAAAACAAACTTAAGTGTTTTGAAATCATTATGGGAAAAATAT
The DNA here is from genome assembly GCF_002127325.2 of Helianthus annuus. Taxonomy (NCBI): domain Eukaryota; kingdom Viridiplantae; phylum Streptophyta; class Magnoliopsida; order Asterales; family Asteraceae; genus Helianthus; species Helianthus annuus. The sequence continues at coordinate 120,266,270 of NC_035443.2, forward strand.
GTAGGACCGTTTTGAGACCTGACGAGTCGATCAGAAGAGTGCTTAGACAGAATCAGAGGCGGAATTCATTGATTCGGTCTTCGTAAAGCTTGAATTCACTACTTAACGTCTCCTTTATTGATTATATGACAAATATACAAGATTCTGGAGACAAACGGGCAAGGCTTCGCCGTTACACCTTCAAAACACACACTGATCTGCTCATAATGATCTCCTATATATAGGCAACATGGTTCGCTTATATGGACAGTCCATATAAGCGAACCTCATATGAACTCATAAGCGAATCAACATCTGAGTCCATAGGAGCGAACCTTATGTATAAGTGTCATATAAGCGGACCGATTCAAGAACCACATAAGCGAACCTATGTTATTGACATATAACCGGACCTACCTAAACTTATGTGTTTCTTGATTTCCGTTCACTCTATAATCAGCCCTACCCTAAGACTCGAACGAAGATGTAGTCGACAGACAACTGCACCAACAGACTGCCCCTTGAATGTTGACGGAATCTTCAGTGAGAGTCTTCAATCATTCACAGCTCTTCAATCTTGTTCGATCTTCTTCAGGAACTCTGCCTGGAATCATATCTTTTTTAGGATCTTCATCCTGGAATCATGTGCCTGGATCTTTATCTGGCTCTAACTTTCATCAGACTCCCCCTATCAATGAGCTGGGATCGCTGTCTGGCATTTGTTATCATCATTGAAATCAAATCCTGGCTTTATCAGTTTAAGCTCTCCTCAGGTTCTGCTATACCTCCTGGCTTTCCGTAGCAACAGGATCAGAAACCTGCAACTCTCAAACACTCTATTACAAACCAAAATAATTGTGACTCAACTTAATGAATCAACTAATCATTTGATACTTTTTACAATTAAACACTGATCACAAATTTGAAACATTCCAATTTCTGATTCAACCTTATGAATCATTTTAAACATTTCAAACCACTTAATCAACCTGTCTGTTCATCAAGTTTAGCTTTTGAGATTTTGAAAATCAGCTCTTCAACATCAGTTGTCAAAAATCTTTTTGGATTTTTCAAAATATGAAACGTAAATGCAAAGACAGAAATTTAAATGCAGAACAAACATATTTTTGTGAGTTTGTGCAAGAGGATCATATCAGTTTTTGATACACATCACAAGCACCGTTAAGCTTCTAATGGTTTTAAGTTCTAAACGATTCACGTAGATTGACGATATAGTTGTCCTCTTAAATTTTCATACAATTTTCAATCTATTCAGGATACTATTTAAGTGTTTTATGAACTTAGTTCAATTCATGTGTCCCACCTCTTGAATATACTCCCGTATCCAGAATCCCAATATTCAGTCTTACAGGTATGTATACTACAATGATATCTGTACATAAATTAGGGGAAAAAAATGCGAGAACTGAGGGATCTCAGGTCAGAACTTTTGTTCAGCAGAGAGATATCAGCTTCGACTTAGCAGTGTGTCCCCTTTAGAGGATCTTTTCAGCTACAACAGATGATTATCAATTTTATTGTCTAATCAGCTGAGGGCTTTATGCTATGTTTCAAGCATTTTGCGGAAAGTATTATCCAAGGACTAGGTCAGAACTACCGTTCAGCAGAAGTCCCGGAATAATACCCCAGACATCATAGAGTATTAACACCTAGTATATTAGAATACGAGACCTTTCAAACGAGATTTCAGGGGTAACCTATATATCCAAATAGTGTTCCCCACAAATTTCACAAGTTTGAAATTTTAGGTTTATATCCCGAATAAATCTACTAAGTGTATAAAAACCTATCGTCACATCATCAGTGAGACCGTTTATCACATTTGGCATTACATTTCTTTAGCGTGCTGTGATAGTCCAACTGATTTACTATCATTTCCTCTTGTTTCGCAACAAAACTCATTTTTACAATTTTACAATGTTTTTTGACATTTTCAAATTTTCTAATTTTTTTAAAATTTTAATCCCCCTAAAATCAAAATATGTTTCAATTTTGATTTTCTGGGAAAATTTGAAACAAACTGTACAAACATGACAACTTGATGAGAATCACTTTAATTCTCCATCCACTTGGCATAAACAATCAGAACTCCCCCTCACAACAAACTATTTTCCCATTATGATCTCAAAACACTTAAGTTTGTTTTAATCAAAATGGTTTTTTCCGGAAAATATAAGTTTGTTTACCAAACACTTTAGGTACGGGGTTACTTCATCATCTTGTTTTCTACACAAAAGTAGGAAAATCCAAGTACAAGTTAATGTCCTTGATTTACCATTTGCAGTCCAGAATCCTCTGTACCACTTGCGAAACATAAATTCGTCTAATACCACTTGTAAGAAAAATACATACAAACCTTTTTACCGTTTGTATGATTGACATTACCGAATAGTATTAGAGAAAGATACCGATTCATGATCCACATCTTGGGATCTCCGGCAATTCCTGCAAAATCTCAAACACTGATTTAGAAGGATGCCGATTCATGCTCCACGCTTACAAACCTGGGAGCTCCGGCAAGTCAGGGTTTTTCATTTAAAAAGATTCACCCAAGCCTGACCAGCCTTGGGTGATTTCAAATTCTTATTCAACAATGGTGGAAAATTTGCATCATCCATTGTTAAACTAGAACTCTCCTTTTTTACCTCAACCAATAGCTCCTCTGGCTTTGACAAACCAGAATCATTGCTTGCAGGTGGCTTGTCTGACTTCGACACATCAGATTCATCTCCGACCATTTTCTTCTTTCTCTTTTCCTCTTTCTGTTCTGTCCTCAGATTTGTATCTGATGAATTCGTCTTGCTAGACTTTTCAATCAAAGGAGTCGATTCATCAGAACTCTTATTTTTCCCAACGGATGATCCCGAGGACAAAATCCTTTCGAGATACTCTCTCGCCTTCTTCCTCTTCTTCCTCAGTCTGTCTTTCTGCCCCTGTGAAAGTTTCACTTTCTTTTCCTGAATTGACCGTTCTTGAACTTTAGGTTTCAGAACCTTCTGTTCCTTGGGCAATCTCGGGCAACGTGACCTTTGATGTTGCAGTTAAAGCACCTCCTGGTCTCATAACTCCAATACTGGCAGTTAACAGCAATGTGTCCGTGATATCCGCAGCTGTAACACACTCTGTTATCGTACCAATCACCATTTTGAGTCCAAACGCTCAGATCAAAGCATTGTTTGGCTTGGTGATATTCCTTTCTCAAATTTGCTGAATTTGGCTTTGAAGCACTGTGGTCCGACCTGCACCACTTATTATCAACATTTTTTGAGTTTTCATTTTTTACTTTTAGTAATTTTTTATTTCGATTGAATGCTCGATCTGATGAACTTTTATTAACTTTTTGTGTCTGTTCCACTTTCTTCTTCAAAGGTTTTTGCTTAGAGCATTCTCCCTTTTCAATCGATTGCAGAACAGTTTTCTGAAATTTTTCTTTTGATTTCAAAAATAATTTTTGTTTTTCAGATTTTTTATTTTCAACATCAGATTTCACACCACAATCTTTAACTTTGACATTATCAAAGTTTGTGACATTGTCACTTATTGGAACAGAATTGATCGGTTTTGGACAGGGGATATTCAAACACTCAGAGGATGTCACAAAACCTTTCAACTTCTTTTCAAGTTCCTCAATTTTGTTCCTCGAATCCTCAGCTTCACTTTCAAGCCGAGATATTCTCCCAAAATGAGTCTTGATTGTTTCTTCATTCTCATGCTTCAAACTTTCAAGAACATATTTTTCATTTTTCAAAACTTTTATCTGTTCCTGAAATTTTGATTCATTCGCTTTCAGATTCTTGTTTTCAAGCTTAATCCAGAAATCCAAATCTTCTGAAGATTTGTGTTTACTTTCAAACTCTTTTTCCAACTCTTTGATTTTCTTTTGAGCACGTTCACCTTCTTTTTCCAAATTTATAATTTTCTGAAGATGAGAATTGATCAATTTTTGCTTCTCAATGTTATTTTGACTAAAAACATTTCTCTCATCTTCAAGAATTTTCATTTGGTTTTGAAATTCTTTTTCACTTCTTGATTTTTCCATTTCAAAATCCTTAATTTTTCCTTCAAAAACTTTTGCTTTTTCTTTCAACTTTTTGTTTTCAAATGTCAAACTGTTCATGTTACTTAACAGTTTGTCATTTTCAGCTTTCAACTTCTCACAATTTTCCTTCAAAATAAGAATCTGCTTTTCATCAGTTTGTTTTTCTTCTTTCAACTTCTTGACTTCTGATGTCAAACTTTCCGCATCCTTCCAGAGTTTGTCATTTTCATTTTTGAAGCTGTCACATTTTGAGCACACTGATGCAGAACTTGAAGAGTCATTCTTCACAGATTCTTCAATCTTTGATTCTTGATCTTTTACCGTCTTTGTATGTTCCTGCACCAAAAAGTTTAACAAAATTAAAAGGATTCATACTTTCATCAATATAACATTTCCTTTTAATATCATATTTCAGAATCCTCTTTGTTGCAAGACATATCCGAACTGTTTTATCGATTTCTGTAATCACATCTAATTCCAATTCTTGTAAATTCTTTCCTATCTCATTCAAAAATTCCCTTCTTTTCTTTTCTTCCTTACGACATTCTGCATAAACCTCATTAAAGAACTGATGTGGAATAAGCTCTTGGAAAAAATCTTTTCCTTTTAGCTCAACCATGAATTCATCCCATTTAGCAGGTAATGCAGTTGTCAATTTCAATATATGTTCATCAGTTGACATTCTAATACCCGTTCTCCACAAATTGTCCGTTAGAACTTTAAATCTTGCTTCCATCTCATTCAATGTTTCATCCTTTTGACATATGAAAAGTTCAAAACTTTTAACCCAAATGTCCGTACTCACATTCCTATAATTGGTATTCACAGTTCTCATATACCAATTATTCAAGCTTTCAAGCTTATTATTTTCTTGTTCATAAAAATCATTTCCGTCATCGTTCGAATTAACTCAACAAATCTTTGTTCTTAAAAGCGAAACTGATCAAAACCACAAAAGCGGACCAACTTGTGTTCGAATAAGCGAACCAGAAATGAACACACAAGCGAACCACAAAGTATTATTTGGAGCGGACTGAGATGATCAAATAAGCGGACCTAGAGTGTACTCTGGAGCGAACCAAAATGTACCTATGAGCGAACCACACAACAATTTGGAGCGAACCAGATTCAATTCTGTGCAAATGAGCGAACTAGAATATGACCAGAAAAGCGGACCTATCAAATGTACATACGAGCGGATCTCTTTTCGAACATGATTAGACCCATTTTTAGTCCGTATTTCAGTCCAAAACTTTCAAGGGTTTGTCTATGTCCTATAATGTACAATCTGTGAAATTTTTATCCAATTTCAACCATTAAAACTCCCTGAACTGATAAAAGAAGGTGTAGAAATCAGAATTTTCGAGCGAAAACGAGCTAAACGGTAAGAACTCTTCCTCCTGAGCTCTGATACCACTTGTAGGATCGTTTTGAGACCTGACGAGTCGATCAGAAGAGTGCTTAGACAGAATCAGAGGCGGAATTCATTGATTCGGTCTTCGTAAAGCTTGAATTCACTACTTAACGTCTCCTTTATTGATTATATGACAAATATACAAGATTCTGGAGACAAACGGGCAAGGCTTCGCCGTTACACCTTCAAAACACACACTGATCCGCTCATAATGATCTCCTATATATAGGCAACATGGTTCGCTTATATGGACAGTCCATATAAGCGAACCTCATATGAACTCATAAGCGAATCAACATCTGAGTCCATACGAGCGAACCTTATGTATAAGTGTCATATAAGCGGACCGATTTAAGAACCACATAAGCGAACCTATGTTATTGACATATAAGCTGACCTACCTAAACTTATGTGTTTCTTGATTTCCGTTCACTCTATAATCAGCCCTACCCTAAGACTCGAACGAAGATGTAGTCGACAGACAACTGCACCAACAAAATAGTTTGTTGTCAGGGGGAGTTCTGATTGTTTATGCCAAATGGATGGAGATTTGAAGTAATTCACATCAGTTTGTCATGTTATTTGTACAGTTTATTGCTTTCATTTTCAAATTTTCCCAGAAAATCAAAAATTGAAACATATTTTTGATTTTAGGGGGAGTAAAAAATTAAAAATTTTGAAAATTTGAAAAAGCCAAAAACATCGAAAAATCAAAAATGAGTTTTGTTGTGAAAAAGAGGAAATAATAGTACATCAGTAGATTATCACAGCATGCTAAAGAATTGGAAAGTTAAATATGTGATAAACGGTCTCACTGACGATATGCCAGTAGGTTTTTATACATTCAGTAGATTGTTTTCGAGATATAAACCTAAATATCAAATACTTACTTATCGCATGGGGAACATCTCTCGGATATATAGGTAACCCCTGAAATCTTGTTTGAAAGACTTTCTATTTCTGACATACTAGGTCTTTGTACGTGATGATATCTGGGGTATTATACCAGGACTTCTGATTTTGCGGTAGCAATAGCCTAGTCCTAGTGTAATACTCTACACTGCTTTAATCTTAAAGCCCACCCTCAGCATAAAAATGATGAAACATTGAAAAATGCTAATCATGTGTTGTTGAAGAAAAGATCCCCAAACGGGACACACCGAAAGACGAGCCATCATCTCTTTATCTGAACGGAAGTTCTAACCTGAGCTCTCATGGTCTCGCATTATCCGTTTACAGATATCATTAGTGTACATTCACCTGTAAGACTGAATATAGGAGTCTGGATACGGGAGTATATTCTGAGGTGGTACAGGCGAATAAGTTTAAGTGCATTAAAACATTAATCTCGTATCTCGAAACAATTGAACTTTGTGTAAAAATTTAAGTGGATCAGTATACTGACAATCTAGGTGAATCTTTTAGAACTTAAAATGTTTAAAGCTTAACGGTGTTAGTGATTTCTCTCATAAACTGATATGATCCTCTTACACAAACTCACAAAAATATTGTTTGTAAATATTTCTTTACTGCTTTTCATTAAAACAAAAATCCAAAAAGATTTTCAGTGTGTTTTAGCATAAAATTTTGAAAAATCAAAAAGATTTTTAATTCATTTTATTTTCGACAACTGATGTTGGAGAGCTGATTTTCAAAATTTCGAGTGCTAAACATGATGAACGACATTGGGTTGGGAGAGTTTGTTGAAAAGAGAATTGATTTTGAAAAGATTAAATGGTTCATTAATTTGAAACTAGATTTGAATGTTTCGAATACAAGTGGAAAATCAAGGTCATTAATTTGAACTTGATATAACTATTGTTGAATGACAAATAAGTGGTTAATCAGAGATTAAAACTGTTATATAAAAAACTTACTTTTGGGTAGAGTTTTGTGCAGATCCCCGATTCTAAAACCTGAGCAGAGTTTGAGCCAGGTTATGATTCTAGATCAAGAGCTGCATTAGATTGTGATCCCGGAACAACTTAAGGGGGAGTCTGTTAGCTAAGGGAATTTGAAGATTGTTAGATCAACATCCAAGGGGGAATTTAGCTGCTGATGCTGATGGAAGAAGAGAAAAGATTGAAGGATGCTTACAGTGTTAGATACTTTGGAAAGAGCACGAAGACTGATCAAGATTGAAGACTTGTCATACTAAAGACTCGACACCGAAGACTTCGTCAACATCCAAGGGGGAGTCTGTTGGTGCATATGTCTGTCGACTTCGTCTTGTATCGAGTCTTGTAATAGAATTGTTAGATCGAGTCACGTATTTCGAGAAAAACGGAAAACAGGTCAGAACAAGCCAGTCGACACGAACTGACCAGTTCGTGCGAACTGGGTTTGCCAGTTCGTGCGAACTGGAGAGTGGCTGGTTCGTGAGGACCGGTTCATCTATAAATAGGTGAGTTGATCATTTCATTTTTAACGTTGCTGATTCCGGAGCAGAGGTGCTGCCGAAGTGTCAAGTGGTCTGTAAAGCTTTCAAATCAATATACAAGACAACTAAAGTGAATCTATGTGTTAGACAAGCTGTGATCAAGTCTGAATCATTGAATTCCGCCTTTGGTTTGGATTAGAACTCTTCTGATCGACTCGTTTAGGTTGAACAACGATCCTACAAAACTGAAAACAGTCGGCTGAACACGACCCCGCGTTCAGCGGACACGCCCCGAGTTCACCTGGATTTGGCTGGACACGCCCACGTGTTCAGCGAGCACGACCCCATGTCCAGACGTATGTTTCCCAAAAATCCCATTTTTCGACCCGGTTTCGAAACTTGAAAATTTTTGGTCCAGTAGGGGCGGTTTTCCCCGAAAATGAAACCCCAAGTGTCGTTTTTCCCAAAACAAACCATTTACCCCTTCAATTTTATCTTTTTCGGTTCAAAAACAAGGGTTTGGGGTTTTTGTGAGAAATCGGGCAAATCTACAAACAATACAAGTTGATTTACTTCCTATAACATGTATCTAAACTAATGCTAACAGATCTAAGCAAAAATTTGAGGTTCGATCCGGTTGAAGTTCAAGAACCCTAGATTTTTCCCCAAATTTTTGATGTTAAACTACATGAAAGTGCTTAATCTAACTACTTATGATGATAGAACCATACCTTGATGTTGTTAGAAGGAGGGGAAACGTCGAAATCTGCAGAAAAATTCGCTGGAACCAGAGAGTTTTTGGGGAAACGTGGCGTGTGGAATGAAGAAACTGATTGAAAGAAAGGGTTTTATCACGACAGTTGCACGAACACGGCCCCGTGGGCGGGCAAAACATTTTTTTGATAAGTGCTCATGTGAGTGCCCTGTTTCCCAAAACTTGGTTGTAGAGATTCTTACCGATTCGGATGTTTTCCCGATTGTTCGTAACTTACCAGGTATGATGTTGATGCTTGAACCTTTGTTTCATTCTTCGATCGTTTGAATATAGATTTCTTCCTCCTCATCCTCAATGAATCCTTGATATAGCTTCAGCCGTTGGCCATTGACTTTGAATGGAATTCCATTCCGAGATTTAATTTCGACTGCACCGTGTGGGAAAATATGGGTGATGGAAAAAGGTCCTGACCACCTAGACTTTAATTTACCAGGAAACAATCAAAGACGTGAATTATACAATAGAAATTGATCTCCTAGCCGAAATTCATTAGGTTTAATGTGTTTATCATGCAAATTTTTCATTCTTTCCTTATAAATTTCGGAGTTAGAGTATGCATAATTCCTTAATTCATTTAATTCATTTAATTGGCAAAATCAATTTTTACCGGCAAATTCTAAGTCTAAGTTTACATTTTTAATTGCCCAGTAGGCCTTATGCGCAATTTCTACTGGCAAAGGACAACTTCTTCCATAGACTCCCCCACATCTAGTATCAGAGCCATAGCGCTCCTGCCATCCCTTTGTAACGTTCATTTAGTATGCTCTGTTGACTGCCGACTTTGCGCGGATCTCTCAACAACATCACACTAACCTTACAAGGTCTTGTCAGTCTGGTCCGACACGCTGAGTTTCTTATCTTGAGTCCAAAAGAAGCTAGTTAGGTGAGTTGTAAGTCGGAAGGGTCTGCGGTAATTTCCTCAAAGTAGGGGCTTGAGGATAAAGATAAGAAGTGTTAGAAGTCTAAACCGAGATATGAATCCAGATCAGGATCTTTCCCGGTCAAATTCAAGTTTCCGTCGGTCGTCTGCGTCAAAGATTGATTAGTTATATGAGATTTCTTATATCTCTGATGAGTCTAAAATCCCTATCACTAATATGCCTTTAGTTAACCCTTATATTGTCTTTAGAAAACCCCAAAATTCCCTCTCCGAAAAAGTAAAACAACTAGTCAGTTCTACGTCAAACCCAGTTGTTAAAGAGTTTGTGCAAACCTCCAAGTTTGATTCACACCAACTCCCAGCAACAACCTCTGAACACCTCGTCCCTCTCACTCTCCCCTCAGATCTTCCAAGGATCTGTCTATCCCAAGGATATACCCATATCCACTTCGGTGCCATAAGACTAGCCCTAACCTTCCATGGAAGAGAAGGTATACATGTGTTCTCTCGTATCGCCCTAGTCGATACTAGATTCGTGGAGTACCAGCATGCCTGTATTGGAACCATCCAAACTACGTTAAACGCTGGAACTGTCTTCGTCACCTTCTATCCCAACTTCAATATGCCACTCAATGATCCTTCGTTATTAACAGCCTTGAAAGCCCAGATCAAGATCGGTGGTATGCCACAGGTCAACACCTTTCAGGCCACGTTCCACTATCAGATGGCATATCGTGTCCAAAACCACTCTTTGGACATCATGGTTCCTGGATCGCATGAAAACTCTGGCGATGCTCTACTCATAGACATCGACCCCAACGCCACACCAACCTGCACATATGTTCCCAAACAGTTATCCAAAGAAGAACTTACAAAACTTCTACCCGAAAAATGGATAACCAATTACGAACAGATCCACCAAGCACCGGTTCAGACAACCACAACCCCAGACTTTGTCCGCCACTAGGATGGACAAGTTGAGGTTCGATTTGCAAGACAAGATCGAAGAGAGATTTTCTCTACGATAAGCATGATGCAACCGGCAGAGGAACCACACTTCCCGTTCGATGTATGCGATTGCCAGGAATGCCTGGACGAAGAATATGAACTTGAGTACAAGGAGGAAACCAAAAACAAAAAGAAAAAGGGATCCCAAAATGCCCTAAAGAAAAGATATGAAGCTGGAGATCCAAATGTTGGTCTGCTTAGAGAACCATCAGGAAAGTTTGACTACTATCTCTTGTATGGTGATTCAAAACCAAAACCCATACAGACACAACTATCTAAACCAAGACATCCACCTACCCAGGTAGATGAGTGCTTTATACTCGGAACGATACCTCCAGTCCCTTCCTCCCCAGAGTACCAAGTTGAGTTCCCACCCTTAACCTCTTTCGAGAACACCCAACAAAAAACCAAACATAGCTGGAAAATCAAGAACCCAACAACCGTTGGTGCAATCGGTGTTCCTGAATCAGTAACAGCTGCCAAAGCCACCCTGAATTGGCAAAGTGAAAATGTTGTTGCTCCAAACAGGGCCCTCAACACCATCCTAGCTCAACAAAACAACATCTCAAAGGCTCATGAAGATCTAACAAGCAGAGTTCAAGAGCTAGAAGGTATCATCTATGAGCTCAAAGCCAAAATTCTTGAGCTATATCATGAACTCCTCCAGCTAGTTCACAACTCCCCAGGACCACAAATTCCACAAGGTCTTCAGCAAAAAGAAGCTGAAATGAAATTCCTCAAGGCACAACTTGTAGACCTTGAGAGACAACATAAGAAGCAAAAGGCTTCCACCTATGCTGATGAGACATGGAGGCTGCCAACGAAACCATCTGTGCAAACATTCTTTGATCCTCAACTTTTACCAACATCGCCATTTGTTCAAACCTCCCCATCCTTAAGCCTCTGGTCAAAAGAGCAAGCGGAGATAAAAGCCAAAAAGATTTTGAAACGCACAACTTTTGATGGTGTGAAGAAAACACCTTGCCCGAAGAAGGAAGCAAAAAAGAACCTTGATGATAGCCCCATCATGGCCTCATCAAAGGCTCCAGAAGTTCTTCCACTCATAGAAGAAAATCATACCTCTTCCTTTCTAAAATTTTTGGGCCAAGAAGACAAAGATAAAACGAATGGAGAAAAAATTATGGATAGCCTGCCAAATCCAGAATCAGATCAGAAGACAAATCCAGACATAGAAACAGTTCTGGGAAAAAGAAAACGGTGTGACACGGAGAAAACACAAAAGAAAAGAGTTCGCCATGTCAAGATCTCAAGAAAGAAAATAAAAATGCCCAGTCTGCATGCCAAGACCAAGCAAATCTGTATGATGAAAGACTCCTCCTGCCAAAGAAGGCACAAGAGAGCACTGGCACCATTCGCAAAAGTTCATCTCCTTACAAGCACATATGCAAAGCCCATCCCGGTAATTGCATTTTTTGATACAGGATCATCAGCCTCCCTTTTGAATCCTGCTATTCTCCCAGAAGAATACTGGAGGCCCCATAACCAGACGTTTTACACAGTCAATGGCGAACCCTTCATAATAGATAAGATAAGTATTCCAGTGTACTTAAGGCTATTTCCATCATGCACAGTCAAACACAGATTCTTGGGGACAGACTCTCATAGAAAAGACCTGCTACTTGGTTTTGATATACTATATCGACTAAGAGACTTAAGATATGGAGAAGAAGGTCTTAGATACAAAAAATTCACAAACCTGTGGGTTTCCTTCCCGAGCCTCTACATGGTCTCTCCCACTTCTCTTGACACCATAAAAGCGCAAATAATCAAGTCATCCTGTGCCTCTAACCATACAGAGTTTCTCACAAAACACAAATCACCATTATGGCTAAACCCATCGTTCTTTGTCTCTCTAACTTTTAAGTAGAATGAAGACATAAACCCGACAAGAGCCAGTCACCCAGGAATGAATCCTGATCACACCCAGCTCGCCATACAAGAATGCCAAGAGCTATTAAAACAAGACTTAATTGAACCGACAACGTCTCAATGGGCGTGTGAATCATTTTATGTGAACAAAAGGAGTGAACAAGTCCGGGGAAAGCTACGACTAGTGATAAATTATCAACCGTTAAACCACTTCTTAGCCGATGATAAATTTCCCCTACCTCAGAAGAAGTCCCATTTCCAATCGCTGGTAAATGCAAAAGTCTTATCAAAGTTCGACCTAAAGGCGGGGTTTTGGCAATTAGGAATCAAGCCAGAAGACAGGCCAAAGACAGCTTTCTGCATCCCAAATCATCATTATCAATGGAAGGTAATGCCCTTTGGTTTAAAAAACACTCCATCCGTTTTCCAAAAGGCAATGGTACGAATCTTTGCACCAATCCTTGATAATGCCCTAATATACCTCGATGATATTCTCCTATTTTCCGAAGATGAAGACTCACATGTCGTGTTACTTGAAAAATTTCATAACATCGTGAAACAATATGGAATCATGCTTTCAGAAAAGAAAATGGAGATAGGAGTTACGACCACTGATTTTTTGGGCATGAAAATCACCGATGGGATGTACCAGCCAAAACCACACATCGCCCAGGAACTCCATCGTTTCCCAGACAAGCTAACGTCACAAAAGGAGGTGCAACAGTTCCTTGGATTGGTCAATTATATGGCAGATTTTCTGCCAAGGTTGTCTTATCATACAGAACAATTGTTCCCCGTGTTAAAAAAGAATCCACCAGCATGGTCAGAAAAGCAAACGCAAGATGTAAAGGGAATAAAGCAACTTGCTGATGTGATGCAACCTTTAAAGATTCCTGCAGCAACCGACAAAAGAATCTTACAGACAGATGCCAGTGATGAGCATTGGGCAGCGGTACTAATTACAGAAGATGATGAAGGTGTCAGGAAAATAAGTGGATACAAAAGTGGCACGTTCAAAGGGTCATAAAAGCATTATCACTCCACGTATAAAGAAATCTTAGCTGTGAAGAAAGGAATCGAGAAATTTCAATTCCATCTAGTCGGCTACAGTTTCTTAATTGAGATGGACATGTCCTCTTTCCCAAAAATGCTTGAATTCAAAAGAAAGATGCTCCCAGAACCACAATTATTACGATGGGAAAATTGGTTCTCCCAATGGACGTTTACCGTTAAGCATATCAAGGGCAAGGACAATATTCTTGCAGATTTTTTGTCCAGACCAAAGGCCTATAAATACATGGGTTCAAACATGGTTCAGCATCACCACTCCCACCACAAAGACATCTAACCAGCAATTTACATGATGGAAGCCGCAAACTCTTTCACCCTAGAAAGAACCATTCCACTTGACCAGGAATTCAGAGAAAGGGAGATCCCAGAAGAAATTGTTGAGGTAATAGCAGACCAAGCCCTGAAAGACCGGTCAGTCCTAAACTATAAGACTTTCCTCACTATCACTCTAAAACACCATGACTTGTTCATGAAAGGTTTAGTTTTCCATCCAAATTATCCTTTCATGAATGTCTTCCACATACGGGATTTGTACAAGCTACCAAAAGAGGCACTATGTTTCTTCTGGTACTTATTTGAAGCCTTTACTATTGCCATGTCCTTCAACACTGCCAAACTTCTACAGTACCTGATTGACTGCCAGTTCAGTCAATTATCCAAAGAATAAAAGCATACATTCACCCTGCTGCAATGGTTTCTCCCGGCCCACCAATGGACTGAACAAATAGCTGCAGGAACAGCTAACAAAAAGAACTGTGTCGTTGTGTTCAGAAGACCCAGATGTTACCTCACGCCTACCTCAATTCCTCAAGACGGAAAAGCGGCCATTTAGCATGCCCCCTTTTGTTTCATCCATGCTTGGGTTAGGTATAAGCCCGCAACCTTCTCATTCAAACTCTTAAATGAACAAGAATGGATGAGCATCCGTAAATGCTTAGCTGCTGCAAATGGTTTCAAGACAGAAGAAATGCCCAAAGACGTCCTAGATGGAGTAAATGCATGGGAAAACGAAGATCCACACTCAAAAATATGGAATGATGCTCAGAGGGAATACATCCGAACGCATATTACCAAAGGAATTACCATGCTCACAAATGATGAATTAGCCATGTGGGATTATGACAAGGAATCAGGCTTAGACCCAGCAGAAGATCCGGATTCAGAAAGAGACTAATTATGCTTCGCTAATGGTGTGCTTAGGACTAAATAAAGTTTTATCACTCTTAAAGTGATAATGGTGTGCTTAGGACTGAATAAAGCTTTAATCACTCTTAAAGTGTTGTAAGCGCTTATGTCATGTTTTCTAGATTTCTCTATGTATTATTAGGTGTGATGTATGTGTGATGTCATGGATGATGTAATCAAGACTTTCCTTGATATATAAAAGGAAGGCTCCCCCTCTGTTGTAAATCATCCTTGGAAAGAAATAAAATCTTCTTCTATATTTCTCTCTTCTCTCTCACTTTTAAATATCGAGTCTTGTTCAGAGTCTTGAGTCCTTAGTTCTTCTGAGTCTAGTCCTTCTGAGTCCAACCCCTTGAGTCTTTTATGTTTAACGCCCATCTTTTATGTTTGTCAGCCTAGCCTTCCCCCAAGCTTTTACTTGTTTTATATAAATCAGCCATACACTCCCCCCACATCTGGTATCAGAGCCATAGCGCTCCTGCCATCCCTTTCTAAGGTTTGTTTAGTATGCTCTGTTGACTGCTGACTTTGCGCGGATCTCTCAACAACAGAACACTAACCTTACAAGGTCTTGTCAGTCTGGTCCGACACGCTGAGTTTCTTATCTCGAGTCCAAAAGTAGCTAGTTAGGTGAGTTGTAAGTCGGAAGGGTCCGCGGTAATTTCCTCAAAGTACGGGCTTGAGGATAAAGATAAGAAGTGTTAGAAGTCTAAACCCAGATATGAATCCAGATCAGGGTCTTTCCCATTCAAATTCCAGTTTCCGTCGGTCGTCTGCGTCAAAGATTGATCAGTTATATGAAATCTCTTATATATCTGATGAATATAAAATTCCTATTACCAGTATGCCTTTAGTTAACCCTTATAGTGTCTTCAGAAAACCCCAAAATTCCCTCTCCAAAAAAGTTGTAAAAGAGTTTGTGCAAACTTCCAAGTTTGATTCACACCAACTCCTAGCAACAACCTCTGAACACCTCGTCCCTCTCACTTTCCCCTCAGATCTTCCAAGGATCTGTCTATCCCAAGGATATACACATATCCACTTCGGTGCCATAAGACTAGCCCTAACCTTCCATGGAAGAAAAGGACTACATGCGTTCTCTCGTGTCGCTCTAGTTGATACTAGATTCGTGGAGTACCAGCATGCCTGCATAGGTACCATCCAAACCACGTTAAATGCTGGAACCGTCTTCGTCACCTTCTATCCCAACTTCAATATGCCTCTAAATGATCCTTCGTTGCTAACAGCCTTGAAAGCCCAGATCCAAATTGGTGGTGCGCCACAGGTCAATACCTTTCAGGCCACGTTTCATTACTAGATGGCATATCGTGTCCAAAATCATTCATTGGACATCATGGTTCCCGGATCGCAGGATAACTCTAGTGATGCTGTACTCATAGACATCGATTCCAATGCCACACCAACCTGCACATATGATCCCAAACAGTTATCCAGCGAAAAACTTACAAAGCTTCTACCTGAAAAATGGATAACAAATTACGAACAGATCCACCAAGCACTGGTTCAGACAACCACAACCCCTGACTTTGTCCGCCACCAGGATGGACAAGTTGAGGTTCGTTTTGCAAGACAAGATCGAAGAGAGATTTTCTCTATGATAAGCATGATGCAACCGGCAGAGGAACCACACTTCCCGTTCGATGTATGCGATTGCCAAGAATGCCTGGACGAAGCATATGAACTTGAGTACAAGGAGGAAACCAAAAACAAGAAGAAAAAAGGGTCCCAAAATGCCTTAAAGAAAAGATATGAAGCTGGAGATCCAAATGTTGGTCTGCTTGGAGAACCATCAGGAAAGTTTGACTACTATGTCCTGTATGGTGATTCAAAATCAAAACCCAAACAGACACAACCATCAAACCAAGACATCCACCTACCCAGGTAGATGAGTGCTTTATGCTCGGAACGACACCTCCAGTCCCTTCCTCCCAAGAGTACCAAGTTGAGTTCCCACCCTTAACCTCTTTCGAGAACACCCAACAAAAAACCAAAAATAGCTGGAAATCAAGAACCCAACAACCGTTGGTGCAACCGGTGTTCCTGAATCAGTAACAGCTGCCGAAGCCACCCAGAATTGGCAAAGTGAAAATGCCGTTGCCCAAAACAGGGCCCTCAACACCATCCTAGCTCAACAAAACAATATCACAAAGGCTCATGAAGATCTAACAAGCAGAGTTCAAGAACTAGAAGGTATCATCTATGAGATCAAAGCCAAAATCCTTGAGCTACATCATGAACTCCTCCAGCTAGTGCATAACTCCCCAGGGCTACAAATTCCACAAGGTCTTCAGCAAAAAGAAGCTGAAATGAAATTTCTTAAGGCACAACTTGCAGATCTTGAAAGACAACACTAGCAGCAAAGGGTTTCCACCTATGCTAATGATCCATGGAGACTGCCAACAACGCCATTTGTACGAACATCCTTTGATCCTCAACCACTGCCAACATCCTCATTCCTGCATAACTCCCCATCCCTAAACCTCTGGTCAAAGGAACAAGCAAAAAATCAAAGCTAGAAAAGCTTCGTCAACAAGAAGCACATCCTCTGAAAGTACTAGCAAAGCAGCATCCTCAGGCAGAGGAAAAGAGCCATCAGAAAGCAAACATAACATGGGTGATAATGTCACGATGATGACCTCCACAAAAACTCCTGAAAATTGCCTACAGAAGAAAATGGCATCTCCTCATTCTTGAAAGCTTTAACAAGCAGCAAAAAAACGTGTGCCGATGGTAGCTCCGGAGCATGCTCCTCTAACACATGATGACACATAATCAGTCTCTGAGGAAAGCTCCACCTCCCAATCCTATGAAGAGATACCTCCAACAGATGAATTTGAGCTTCTGTTCATGAATGAAGATAACACGGAAAGGGTCTATGTTTCTGACATTGACGATGAAGCCTCCCAAACGTCGCCTCAGACAAACGAAAGGGCTCCTCCAAACACAGATTCAAAGCAAAAGTTCACCTTTGATGACATCCTCCCAGCAAAATGGCGAGACCGAAGCATTGAAATGCTGACCTGGTGCACAGCTGAGCTCCAGTTCTATAGTATCGACAGGTCATCAAACGCTTCTTAGCAAGATGCCAAGGACGACTTCGGGATTGGTACATAAGTCTTGGCGAATACAGACAGACAAATATTCTAAACAGCAAGACCCCAGAAGAATTCATAAACACGATATACTATGAATTCATTGGAAATCCCCTAGATCATACACTCCGAGCCCGAGAAGAATTCTTAAAGATGAAATGTTGTTCTTTTCGTCCAAAAGATCTCGAAAAACATTACAACAGAATGTCTGAGAGATTTTACTGTCTCCAAGGCATTGATGATGTAAACCTCAAGCAAGTGTTTCTGAACTCCTTCCCAGAGTCTCTCTCAAATGAGGCTTCCAGAGCCTTAGAAGCCAAAAATATGACGGTTGCTCAAGCTTCCCTTGGTGGGCTTTACCAACTCATCATGAATGCTTTGACAAAGCTGTGCAACCAAAAACAGTTTTTGGTTGAGTTTGAAAAAACAGGAAGACGACTCGGGTCTGCATGCAATGATAAACACTTAAAGATAAAATGCAAAGATGATTCGTCATGCAGTTGTTCGAAGCCTCACAAAAAATCCAGATTTGTCCATTTCAAGAGATCTGGTGATTACTATTCAAAGACAGGCAAACACAACTCTCAGAGAAGGTGGAAGTTCCTGAACAAAAAATCAAAGAGAGGACGGAACACAAATCGGTGCTATGTCTGTAACAAAGAAGGTCACTTTGCAAAGGACTGCAAAGACAAAAGAAAGACCCAAGCCCTTCTTGAAGCCATCAACAAGGTAGAACCAGTAGATGTTTCTGATATCGAATCCCTATACTCCTTAGATGACGAGCCAGGGAAAAGAATGATATGCACTATTTCTTATAGCTCCAGTAAAGAATCAGAAATAAGTGAAACATCTGAATCTGAAGAAGAGCCACTATGGATCTACATGATGGAAGAGGGTCCTCAAGATGATTACGGCAACCCCGGCGACCAGTCACTAACGACGGCAATGTTCCAGAAAATCCAAAAACACAAACAGTATCCTAGCCTGAAGGATCACGTGGAAGATTCTCTGTCCGAACAGTTCAAAGAAAAGTGTACCCTATCACCCAAAAAGAATCTTCCAACTTAGCTCAAAGAAAAAGAAGTCACAAAGCAAAAGAAAAAGCAAAATACTGAAGTGACCTACACTCTGCAGATTCCTGCCACAGACAAAAGAATCAGTCAGAAAAGCAAAGATGAAGAGACAGGCCCGCAGGATGACAAGACAACGAGTGGTCACAAAAGAAGCTTACTAAGGAAGAAAAGCAAAAAGATAAAAGAGGTCACATGGGTCAAAAAGGAAACAGGAAAACCCTTAGGGCGTGAAAGGCATGAAACCAATCACACGAAGCCAGCAACAGGGAGTAAACAGAAGAAGCTACCCAGAAACCCATCATTACAGGAGATAGCTAATCTTCAAGAATCCTGCACAACAGTTCAATAAAATAAAGAAAGGATCCTTAAAGATTTCCTGCCAGATGACATTGCCTATCTAAAGGCAAGCAAGAATGAGAACTCCCACAACCCAAACACCTCCATTCGAAAAGAAGTAGTCATGGATCCCCCAAAGATCCCAAATACTACCACCCTTATCCAAAAGCTTCAAAAGAAAGAAGTCCCTGAAGAAATCATCGAAGTGGTCACCAAACACGCCATCACAAATGAATCCCTCCTGAACTACAAAAACCTCCTCACTCTCACTTTCAAGACACAAGGACCATTAATGGACGGAGATAAATTCTTTCCAGATTATCCCTTCCTAAATGTTTTCAGACTCAAAAACTTGCGTAGGTTATCAAATGAAGGCCTAGCCTTCCTATGGTACCTAACTGAGTCGTTTGTCATAGCCATGACCTTTAACTCCAACAAACTGTTAGCCTATCTTTTAGACTACCAGTTAGGCTGCTTATCAGGAGAGAAAGAAAACTTTGCCAAGTTCCTAGAATGGTTCCTCCCAATCCATGTCTGGGGCCATCTCATGAGGGACTCCCCCAGAAAGCACTAGATGATGCTGTTCCACAAGCCGAGCCATTTAAAAAATGAAAGTTATGATCAAAACCCTACGGGACCACCCAATTTCATACACTCTTGGTATGACATAAATCCTGCAGGGTATTACTACAAGATCAACTACCGAGACGCCTGGATGGAAACCCGCACCAATCTCACAAAGGCAAACCAGATAAAAATCGAAGATCTGCCACAAAAAATACTGAATGGAGAACACCCGTGGAAGCAAGAAGACCCTCAGACGATTGAATGGGAAGGCACAGTCATAGAATATTTCAATAATATTCGTGCATTCACACACCCTCCCATGATCGTTCTACCAACTGGCCCCAGAAAGAGCCCGATGACAGATCCTGCCCAAGACAACGAACCATACAACAAAGATACGCTCCCGTTTACTATTGAGATTCGCGACTCCACAAGACCAAATTAAACGGGCTATGGATGCTTTTACTATGCTAATGGTGTGGTTAGGACTAAATAAAGTTTATCACTCTTAAAGTGATAACGGTGTGCTTAGGAAAAGCTTTAATCACTCTTAAAGTGATGTAAGCGCTTATGTCATGTTTTTTTTCTATGTATTATTAGGTGTGATGTATGTGTGATGTCATGGATGATGTAATCAAGCCTCTCCTTGGTCTATAAAAGGAAGGCTCCCCCTCAGTTGTAAATCATCCTTGAAAGAAATAAAATCTTCTTCTATATTTCTCTCTTCTCTCTCACTTTTAATATCGAGTCTTGTTCAGAGTCTTGAGTCCTTCTTAGTTCTTCTGAGTCTAGTCCTTCTGAGTCCAAACCATTGAGTCTTTTATGTTTCTCACCCTTCTTTTATGTTTGTCAGCCTAGTCTTCCCGAAAGCTTTTACTGGTTTTATATAAATCAGCCATACACTCCCCCCCCCCACATCTATGGGGTTGTACCTATTGTTGTTTTATAAGCAGTTCGAAAAGCCCATAAAGCATCATCTAACTTATCGGCCCATTCCCTTTTGTTTAACCCTACGGTTTTTTCGAGTATTCGTTTTAAACCTCTATTAGTCACTTCGGCTTGTCCGTTTGTTTGAGGGTGATATGCTGTTGAGACCCGGTGATAGACCCCATATCTTGTCATATCTTGTTAAATTTTTTTCAAGTTGATGGTTGCAAAAATGGGTACCTCTATCACTAATTAATGCTTTTGGTGTTCCAAAACGAGAGAATATTTTTTTCAGAAATCTTACCACGACTCTTCCATCATTTGTTGGAAGTGCCTCGGCCTCGGCCCATTTAGACAAGTAATCTACCGTCACAAGTATATATTTGTTTCCTTTTGATGGTGGGAAGTGTCCCATAAAGTCGAGTCCCCACACATCAAAATTTTCACAAACAAAAATGCCATTTTGTAGCATTTCGTTTTTGGAAGAAATATTACCTGTTCTTTGGCAAGCGTCACATGTCTTGACAAGACTTTGGGCATCTTTGTAAATGGTTAGCCAATAAAATCCTGAATCAAATACCTTTCATGCGGTACTAGCGGCACCATGATATCCTCCGTATGGACCTTCATGACAATGGCGGAGAATCCTTCTTGCTTCATTACCATGTACGCATCGGCGGATGAGTTGATTGGCATACATTTTGAAAAGATAAGGATCTTCCCAAGAATAATGCTTTACATCGGCAAAGAATTTATTTCTTTGATGATGTGGCCACCTTTTTGCGACTATACCGCTAGCTAGGTAGTTAGCATAGTCGGCGTACCATGGCACTTCTCGGTATTCCACCATTTCCAGGGATTCCGTTGGGAACTTTTCATTTATTTGCTTATCCTTGGTTGCCTCCAAAGTTGGGTCTTCCTGTGACAACCCTCACAATTACAGGTACTGTACAATTAATTAAATTTAATTATGTGCTTAATAATTGTGCTTGATTACAACTGACAATTTAAACTGCTTTATGATTTTTGTATCATACATACATATGCATCATATTCATACTGTCACTCCAGTTATTACACATAAACATTAATGACATACTTGATGCACAAGGCACAGTTAGCACACTGAACGGATGATTCAGAAACATGCTGACAATACCAGCACATAGACTGACTATGTTTTAAGGCCAGTATGAGCCAGGGACAGGATATTACACTAGTATGGAGTGTAGGGAAGTGAGGACCATAAAACTATGTCACTAGGTGATAGTTATAGTGCCGGGAAATGCCTAAAACACACTTTAAGTGCAGAATTCTGCATTTAATTATAAAATTCAGGAGTTAATTGCCAAAATCGCCCCTGAGGTTTGGGCACATTTGCCATTTTCGTCCAAAATGACACTTTTGTACCATTTTGCCCCCCACTTTTGTAACTTTTTGTCATTTTCATCCAAACCACTAACTTAGTTTATTTTTTCTGTTAAGTTAAAGGATATTTGGATGAAAATGGCAAATATAAACCACAGGGATGAAAATGGCAAATGTGCTCAAACTCTTTTTAATTTCTTTTATTTAGTTAATTTTGTTACATATATAATAAAAAAGAATATATATGCAATTTTTATACGAAAAAAATAATAGTTTTGTCACATATTTTTTTTTATAAATTTTCATCCATCCACTAATTAAGTTAATTTTTTTTCTATTAAGGCGAAAGATGTTTTAAAAATTTTATAAATTAATTTTTTCCTATTAATTTTATAAATTAATAGAGGATCTTTTATTTATTAAATTTCAAAAGAAATCTAAATACAATTATGAATATTTTTGTATTGTAAATTAGGTATAATATTCTTTTTAACGAGCAACGATACCATACTTCTTTGGTATTGGTACCAAACTGCACCATATCGGTATCAGTTCTCATTTTACATGTTATGGTTACCACTACTATAGAATGAAACATCAGACACGGTCAACGTTTTTTAGACACGGTAAAAAAACCGTCATCAAAAAGTGAGATAAAAAACGGTTTTTTTTGTTTAAAAATTAGAGGTTTAAGTAGATTTATTTTTTATAAAATTGATCTATATAAACAATTGGAAATTAATTTTTGTATAATTTATAAAATTTAAAACATCCTTCGCCTTAATAGAAAAAAATTAACTTAGTTAGTGGTTGGATGAAAATTTATAAAAAATTTGTGACAAAACTATTATTTTTTTCATATAAAAATTGCATGTATATTCTTTTTTATTATATATGTGACAAAATTAACTAAATAAAAGAAATTAAAAAGAGTTTGAGCACATTTGCCATTTTCGTCCCTGTGGTTTATAGTTGCCATTTCATCCAAATATCCTTCAATTTAACAGAAAAAATAAACTAAGTTAGTTGTTTGGATGAAAATGGCAAAAAGTTACAAACATGGGGGGCAAAATGGTACAAAACTGTCATTTTGGACGAAAATGGCAAATGTGCTCAAACCTCAGGGGCGATTTTGGCAATTAACTCTAAAATTCAGCATTGTAACATACTAGTAAAGTGCAAAAATATGGCAGAATGGTCTTGTATACTTTCCTAAGTGCCGGGGATTAATCGTGTTACAAAAATATATATAAAAGCCACTTTAAGGAATAATTAAACACTTTAACGGAACAGTATCTAACTATCTAACTGGATAATCGGACATTACCCGAAACACCAAATTTTTGCCATACACATTGTTTCATTGTTTCTTGGCTTGTCGTGATCCCCGAACACCCTAACACCCACTAAAAAGCAACAAACTAACATATGAAAGCTTATACTTGAAATCTAACTAACAATTACTTATTAGTTGCAAATGTTACAACCCACCCCCCTAAACCGATTTCGGTCCCAAGTGGACCCACCCAACATCCACACCATACTTCATAATCTTCTCATTGATTTAATTCCATTTTTATAATAGATGGTTACTTGTTGAACTTTCCAAAACATTAAAAACATATCTATATAAGTATGGAGCCATAAATCACCACCATCACTTCTCATTATCACACCACACCCTCACACCCCACCCCTTCCTCTCGGCTCACTTCAACCGCCCCCATCACCACCACTAAACCACCATCTTCATCCATTTTTCAAGCTTCATTCAAGTGTAGAAGAATGATTAAAAGAGCTTGCAACTTGTGGAGCTTCAAAGGGCCTTGTTTCTTGCTTCTTCATCATCATTTCTCATCATCTTCTCCACTAGAATCATCCCTAGCCTTGTGCTAGTAGTAAGTCTTTGTTACACCTTGTTTCATCTTGCTTCTATGATCAAAAGATGTAGTATGTTAAGTATGTTCAAAACACTAAAGAAACAAGAACAAGAATAACGAACATGAAGCTTTACATATAAAAGTTACATGAAGATGAAATGTGACTAGTAGGATGTTGTTATGAGTATGTTGTTAATTTTATGATGATGCTTGGTTGTGTGATGTTAATCACCATATGACCTTGATTAAATAATGTATAGGAACAAGATTTAACAAGAATAGAAAGTGGTTATGTGATACATAAAATAACCACCTTCTAGTTTGATCATGAACTTGAATAAAAATGATTTTCTTAAAATATAAGTGAACAAGTTGATGGATGATCATGTTGATCCAAGTTTTAAAAAAGATTTTTGTAAACAAAGCAAGTTCAAGAAACGATCTCTAAAAGATTATGATTTTTACATACACTTACATATTTTTGGAAGTGAAATAAGTGTGGAAATCTTTTATTTACAAGAAGAGTTCAAGAGTTTTATTTTTGTAAAAATTGTTTACAAGTTGTAAACACTAAATTATTTTAAAAGAATGATTTTTAAAGAAATAAATACGCTTTGGAAGGTAACTAAGTCCAATAAAAGCATTACCAAGTTACTACGCGTTTTCGAAATGTATCAAGTTCATGATTAGTGTGTAACCCATATATTTTTATTGCTCTTGGTAATGTAAAGATTGATTGTTGATTGATTTTGAAAAGAAAACGACATGCTAGTAAGCATGGACACCTCCGTTTTTAGGGGAAACTCTCGAAATTTTCTAAAATTCCAAGACTTAGGAAAATATTTTTTCCAAGCAAATGTTACAAGTATATTCTATAACTTGTGTTTCGAATATAAACTTCACCATAATTTTTGTAAGAAAATACAAGTGTCGGAGGTTGACTTTCTGAAATAAAAATGGATGAATATATATTTCGAATATATATTTTTATACTATAACGCTTGTGTGATTATTCGTTATTTTGTGAACTAGTTATATTATTTAGGGCAAAATAATGTAACTTAGCAAAATGCCATCACGTTTTATAATTCCGGAAATACTTTTACGAATATATTTTGGGTAAATATTATTTGGACACAAAGAATGAAAATATATTATTTTTGGGAAAAAATATATATTTTGGGAATACATTATTTTCGACAAACGTGTTAAATATATTTTTCCAAGTGGAGTTTAAAAATATATTATTTCCGGAACCACCAAAAATACATGTATAAATACCCCCATCCTTGGGAAGGAAATACACATATAAATTACTTGAGAAGTATGAACACGAAATAGTTGCCTAACTATTATTCCGAAATCCTAAAAATAAAACTTAATTTAAAATAATAATTATTATTTTAACAAGAAGTTATGACTTGGAGCAATAACAAAGTAACGTAACTTAAACCCGAAACACAAAAGCAAGGCACGGCCCGTTCGTCTAATAGACATTAATTGTAGGGTGTCGTATTTGCTGACGAGACCGGAGATTTGAGTACGATACAGGAGACACACTTCAGTGAGTTCATGTCCCCCTTTTCTTTTTAACTGTTTTCAGTTTTATACTTCGGGGGTGGAATACATGTTACAATTACTACAGACATTTTTATTCATGGTATGGTTAGCTTAAGGAGGGTTTACTACTTAGATCATGTGAGTGGTGGGTACAACACTTAAGGCCATTAATCCTCGTCGTAGGACCAAGGGACATGAGTGATAGATCTATTTGGGTGTAGCGAGCCCACACCCGTGAGGCCGGGGCGGCCCATAGTGGTGACTATGTCTTCCAGCCGGAAGCCCGGTACAAATTTGCTAGGTTTGAGTACTTCCTGCACCATTTCACACATACCAGTGGCTTTACAACCCATTGGTGATCTCTTTTTCCTTATTGCTACGTACCAGGGACTTTTATACATACATCGTTTACAAAGGTTTATACATACTCACATACACATGAACTCGCTCAACTTTTTGTTGATTTTTCAAACTACATGTATTTCAGGGAATTGATCGGATCTTGCAGGTGAAGCAATTAAGCTGCGTATTAAATAAAGATTTTATCCAAGATTGTTGGGTTTGGGAGGTGTAACCCTTACCTGGACGGGTCACATGTCACCAAACCTCGTTTTATTGAGAGTCTTTTGTGGTGTCTCATGAACACGTTTAAACAAGTATGGTTTGTAACTTTTCGTAAATGTCGACATTTTCAACATGATGTTATGGTATTATTAAACTTAATGAATGGATGAGCATCTTGTGTTTTAATTTCATATAGCATTTGTTGTGATTGTTGCTATGGTATTAAGAAGTCACACCGAATAAACCCACGCTTCCGCAAAAGCCAGGGTGTGACAGCTTGGTATCAGATCCTCGATCATAGCGAACTAGGATTCCTTCTCGAGTCTAGACTATGATCACTAGGGCTCTCACGAAAACATTTTTACATTGCATACACGAAAAGTCCAGATCCGGGGCACAAACATTTTACAAACAACAGGGCACAATTACACATTTCCAAAATTTGTATTTCAGTCTTAGAGATTGAGGGAGTTCAGCCTTAGAGGCTGGGGAGGTTCAGTCTTAGAGACTGAGGGGTTCAATCTTAGAGATTGGGGAGAATTGAGTCTTAGAGACTGGAAGGTTTGGTCTTAGAGACCCGGGAGTTGGTCTTAGAGACCAGGGGATTAGTCTTAGAGACTGGGAGTTGCTCTCAAAGACCAGGGAGTTAGTCTGAGGGGCTAGGGAGTTCAGTCTAAGAGACTGGAAGGGATAGTCTGGGGAAGACTAGGATGATTACTCGCTTGATTATTGAGACTTACATGTTTACTTGATTATATGTTGATATATGTGCATATGTGTGGTTGTGTTACAGACACTATGGCTTCTTCTTCCGATACTGGAGTATCAGATACATTGGACCCCATGGAGATTGTATCGGACGATGGGATACTATCCGAGGGAGAGGTTTACACGTCGGATACCACGAGCACGGATGATGATGATTTTTAGCCTTTCGCTCTGCTCGACTTCGGGGATGAGGTTCAGCCCGCTGATGGCATTCTGGCTGGGGATCTACCTCTTGCTGAGATCCCTGCTCCTATTCCACTTGCCGCATTTCCCGTGGAGGATTTGCCACTCGATGTTGTGTCTGATGACGACATCGATCTTTTCGTTGAGGGTCCCCCTGAGGACGACCATGAGGGTGGGGCCCCGATTGCTGATGATGCCGTCATTCCTGTTGCTGAGGCTCCCGTGGAGGAGGCTCCTTCTGATTCACCTGGTCCAGAGTCGTTTGAGTCTGTGGCATCCGCTTCTTTGCATGATCGGGGTGTGCAGCACCACTCTTCTGATGCTGACTCAGACGTGGCAATGTCAGCTGCACCTGGTTCACCTCACGAGTTTGAGTTTGATCATGAGTTCGAGGACGAGTTTGATCCAGTATTTCCTCCTGATTTTGATCCCGATCACGAGATCGAGTTTATTCCTGTTGACCAGCCCTTGGAGGCACCAGTGGCTCCTATTGATCAATTTCTTGATATACCTGCTGACTTTGATATGGACTTTACCGACCCTGAGCCTGTCATGGCACCAGAGCCTGTTATTGCTCCTGATCCTGTACCGGTGCACGACCTTGTTCTTGTGGATGCACCAGCCCTTGTACCACCTATTGTTGATATTCCCATTGTTGTGCCACCAGTGGCGGATGTTCCTATTGCTGATGCACCCGCTCTTGCACCACCTATTGTCGACCATGCACTATTTGCCACGCATGTCGACCCTCGATACGCCGACACCCACAACGGGTGGACCGACGATGATGACTACCCTCCGTTTGTGCTACCAGTCACTCCTCCTGTAGCACCTGTTTCCGTACCTATTGATGTTTCGTCTTTCCACCCACATATCGCTGATGTCCATCGCACCGACCTTCCTATCACATTCCTCCAGGATATTCCTCCACCTCGTCCTGGGGAGGGTTCATCGAGGCAGCAACCTACTTTTGTTCCACCTGTATCGTCATCTGTTCCGTTCATGTCTCAGTTTCCTCACACTACACCATCTTTTGTACCTTCGGGCAAGACGTTTCTGTGGTCTTCGCCGAATGTTGTGCCGTTATCAGACCCGTATCACCCGTTCCATGTTGGATACACTACAGAGGACATACTTACATCCCTGCAGATGCAGCAGGATGCCCTGAGTCGTCGAATCGGGGAGCTAGAGAGGACTCCACGTCATCCCCCATGTCACTGTCAGACTCCCTTTGCCGCACCACACGCTCCCCTCCCGCTACCCCTGATTCGGATGTTCGTTTCCTTACACCTGAGTAGCAGGTTGCCTATTTGCTATGCGTTATTCATGCCCTTGAGGAGGATTGGGTGCACATGCGCCGTTTGCTCTTGTCTCATCTTCCTCCTCCTCCTCCTCCGCCATCAGCGTAGCTATATTTTAGTTTTCTGAAGGTAGATTATTTGGTGAGAAAGTCGCAATTGGGCCAGCAGACAAAGACTTTTGAAAGACCACACTTTTGTATATGATTAGTGTAGACTGACTTGTATTTTGGGGGTGATGTATCCCTATGATCTTATTTTGATGTATGATGTACTGTAAAACATGTAAAACTATATTGTGGTCATGATTAATGAAAGCTCAATGGCAACGTTCTCACTACATGCTTTGTTGAATTATTTGTATTATACTATAACATGGGATGTTATGTGTTATGAGGTTGATGGATATTATTATATAAGCATATTTACTATACTTACTTTGACCTGACCAATATGATCATCTTTTAGAAGATGCCTCCACGACGAAACGCACACCTGCCTACTACTGAGGCGGAACTCCAGGGACTAATTGCCGCAGCTATAGCACAGTATGCGGCCTCCCAAGCAGAAACAAGCAGGAATACTTCAAACAACAACAACAACAACAACAACAACCCACCCAATGGTAATGTTAAGTCGCTTGAGACACATTACGTTACACTTGGATACTTCTTACACATCCACTAATGCTGATTATTAATCATATTGCCAGTACAGGCTGCACCTACAAACAATTCCTTGACTGTAAGCCCCTAAACTTCGACGGCACTGGAGGTGCTGTTGCTTTCGTCAGGTGGGCAGAAAAGACAGATTCGATTCTGAGGATGAGCAAGTGTACCCCTGAGCAACAAGTTACATACATCTCAGGGCTGTTTCTTGATGGTGCCCTATCGTGGTGGAATCTACAAGTGCAAACATTGGGAGAAGCGGCGACATAAGCGTTAACATGGAATGAGCTGAAGGAGCTCATGAGGAAGAAGTATTTTTCGCGGGCTGAGATACAAAAGCTAGAGACGGAATTCTGGAACCTAAAGATGGAAGGCCCAAAAATCGCTGAGTATGTTCAGAGGTTTCATGATTTGTCCCATGTGGTGCCGTACATGGTCACGCCCGAATTTAAACGCATTGAGCGCTTCATCTGGGGATTGGCACCCCAGATCATGAGCATGGTAACCACGTCCAAGCCTTCAACGATTACTGAAGCCATTGATCTTAGTGTGGCGCTTACCGAAGAAGCCATTCGGTTGAACAAGTTTTTAGTTTCTGAACCAAAGAAGAATGAGACACATGTCGAATCATCAGGAGAAAACAAGAGAAAATTCTCGAACTTTAAGAAAAGTACCAGAAGTGCCAGTAAGAGGAGAGACACCAACCTGCCAGCTGAATTAAAGACTGCCGGTGAACAAAAAGGGAAAGGATATATGGGCGCTCTGCCCAAATGTGATACATGCCAGTACCACCATCTCGGCCAGTGCAGATTGAGGAGATGTGAGGCTTGTGGGAAGGAGGGTCATTCGAAGAATACATGCTGGGTTGGTACTGGTGCTGGCCGTGGTGGCCAAAGGGGTTTTGGTAACAACAACCGTGGGGGTAATGGAAATGGAAACCGCCCACAAGGAGGGAACGGCGGAAATGGCAATCGGGGAAATTTTGGGAATCAAGCTGGAGGTGGGAATCGCAACCAAGGCAATGCGCAAGGTGGAAATGGAAATGGGAATGGTCGAGGACCAGGTTGTTTCAACTGTGGAGACATGGGGCCTTTTAAAAGGGAATGCCCAAAACTGAATCAAGCGCAAGGCAGAGTCTTCAACATTGGAGCGAGGGAAGCACGCCAGGACCCGAATGTTGTCACTGGTACGTTCCCTATAAATCAACGCTTTGCATCTGTTCTATTTGACACTGGAGCCGACTATAGTTTTGTATCATTAGAATTTAAGAATATGCTTGGGTTAACTGCTATTAAGTTAGACATTCCATACTCAATTGAACTGGCTAATGGAAAGCTAGTTGAAACAAATGAAGTCATCAGAGGATGCGTAATCGAGCTGGGAGAACATGAGTTTACACTGGACCTACTGCCAGTCGAGTTGGGAAGCTTCGACGTGGTAGTAGGGATGGCTTTGTTATCAAGCAACAAAGCCGAGATTGTATGTCACGAGAAGACCATTCGCATCCCAATGGCGAATGGAGAAACCATTGTGGTGCACGAGGAGAAGCGTGACATGCCTTTGAGGATCATTAGCTGCCTGAAAGCTAGGAAGTGTTTACGGAAGGGATGTGTTGCTTGATTGGCACACATCGTGGATAAAGAAGCCGCTAAGCCGAAACTAGAGGACATGCCAGTCGTGAAGGAAAATCCTGAAGTCTTTCCAGAAGACTTGCCAGGATTACCGCCTCAAAGACAAGTCGAATTTCGCATTGACTTAGTTCCAGGCGTCGCGCCTGTGGCTAAAGTACCCTATCGACTTGCGCCATCGGAGATGCAAGAGTTGTCAACGCAACTTCAGGAGTTGTTAGACAAGGGATTTATCAGGCCAAGCTTCTCGCCTTGGGGAGCTCCAGTTTTGTTTGTCAAAAAGAAGGATGGTAGTTTCCGCATGTGTATTGACTACAGGGAGCTGAACAAGCTGACAATTAAGCACAGATATCCTTTACCAAGGATTAACGACCTGTTCGACCAGTTACAAGGTTCACGTTTTTACTCAAAGATCGATCTACGATCAGGTTATGACCAGCTGCGTATTCAAGAGGAAAGTATTCCCAAGACTGCTTTTAGGACTCATTATGGATATTACGAGTTCCTGGTCATGCCGTTTGGTCTGACAAACACGCCAGCTGTTGTCACACCCCTAATTTCCACGTGTCACCGGTGGGCCCGGTGGGGGTTCCGTGACGTAGTTGATATCGTCATAGTCAAACATACAATAATATAAATGCACAGCGGAAGCAAAAGAAAGATTTATTTCAACAGAAATTATTGTAATATTCAAGTATCACAAAAATGTCGAAATAGATCCACAGGCAGATTCAAACAAAAGGAAACTTCATTTCAACAGACTTCATGCATCCTAAGCTTGCGAGACTTCTATGGATGCTAAAGGAGTGACCAGCCTATTACGCGTAGTACCTGCACTTAGCCTTTTTGGAAAATACGTCAGTTTACACTGGTACATACAATTTAACTGACTCATTTTGAAAATGTTTAAAATTGATTTAAATGCCCGTGGCATAAAACTTTTTATAACTTGGGAAAGTTATTTGCTTAATAATCTTGTAAAAGAATTACATGTTCGTTATGCGTTCAGTGGCCCGGGTCGTGCCGGGTTAAAGTTCAATAGACACACCACTTAATATAATTCCACCGCAAGACTTCTCTCGGCCGGCGATTATACAATTAATAAAATGCACAACGGGTGTACGCCTACACCCGTGTGCTAAGGTCGTGGCCATTCTTTGAATGATGCCAAGGATATCCGGGACACGGTCATTAAACCCCCAAAGGCGTTAAACAAACAAAACAGCATTTTTAAACAGGTTAATTTGACAACACTTAGCCATCAACTGGTTAAGGTCAATTCCCCGACCAAGCGGTATTTTATATACCGTACCCCAAGCCCGTATAGGGAAAATAAGTTAAACGTATTTAGCTGAGCAAAGTATAAATAAAAAACAGCGAGTGCACGTAGCTTTTACTGGGCTCCTAGATCTGGAAATTAAGCTTTTAATAGCCTATTTGAATTCTAACGGGTCTTAAACTTAGACCGGTTAGTTAAAAGGAAGATTACGGTTTTAAACGCACAATAAGGCGAAGACCGTTTTAGAATTTGGTTTTGACCCAACAAGCTTGCATACTTGTTTAATATGGGTAGTATAATCACATTCTGGATTTGAGACCGAAAAAGACATGGTTTGACGCGTTTCGGCTAAAATGGCCAAACTAGTCATATAAGCCGATCCGAATGCATACAGTGCGTAACGAGTAACCATAAGAGTCAAATACAAGTTTCTGAAGTCAATATGCTTAAAATATGTTGTGATATCAGAATGATACCTTCCATTATGCCCCAAATGATTTTAAACCAAAACTATGCCTCATAAGGGCGTTTTGGTCATTTTATAAGGTGTAAAAAGGGGTAAAATAATAACTTGAGTTACAGGTCTGATTAAATTAGTAAATATACTTAATTTACTAAGTTATAACAGTAGGGTAGCAAGTCTATGTGAATTTTATTATCTTTAACCTTACTATGCACCGTAGGGGCATTTTGGTAAATTCACATGTGCCTAAAAGGTCAATTCTGGAACTCCGAGTTCAAAACATTTGCCTACTGTTTAACATATAAAAACTCACTAATTACATCAGTAGGTTCAATCCCTTAAGCTTAATAAGGTTCTAGAGTACACTTATGCGCTAAAAATGCCTAAAATGGCGATTTGGAGCCATTTCCGGGTTTTCTGCAAAAAGCTGATAATTTTTATATTCCAGAAGGCTCAAAATAATTCATTTATCATAACAAATAAGTAGAAATTGGTTTGAGACCAAAAGGATTTGTAAAACTCATTTTATGGCTAAAAAGGGCAAAACCGGCATAAACCGAATTAATCTTAGAACACTAAGTTATGCTCAGCCTAAAAATAAATAAAAATCACCCAAAATCCCAAAATATTATTTTATAACAGTGGGTAAAGAGTTTGGTATAAAAATTTGGGTTTTGATAGGCTATACGTAGTTTACGCCATTTAATTAGTAAAGAAGCTCTTAATTACGCTATTGAGCATA
This sequence comes from Helianthus annuus, assembly GCF_002127325.2. Taxonomy (NCBI): domain Eukaryota; kingdom Viridiplantae; phylum Streptophyta; class Magnoliopsida; order Asterales; family Asteraceae; genus Helianthus; species Helianthus annuus. The sequence goes on from NC_035443.2 coordinate 120,299,329, forward strand.
ACTCCTAATCTAGACCTCAAACTGACTTCAAATTTTGGGTGCAAGTTTATAAATCAGTAGCTAAGGTGTCTACCCTTTTACATTTTCAAAAATAACGTTTTAAGGTCAAATGGGCATAACGGTCAACATATAAGCGATTAACGGAAACATGCATGTGAATAGGATATCTAATGAACCAAGTTGTATAATCTCAGAGAGTTATACCAACATGTAAATAGGTTCAAAAGAAGCTCTAAGGCAATCCTAAACTTGGCTTAAACGGGTCAGAACTGATAGTCAAAGCAATAGTCAAACTTTGCGACTTTCGGTTCCAAACCGAGCCTAAACTGAAAATTGTCGAGTTGAACATGTTGGAACATGTTCTTACATTAATTACCAAGTTATTTTAATGATCAAACAGGTTGCATGTACCCTACATTGCTAATTATGCATTAATTCGCAAATAAGTATTCTGTTGACTTTTTATAATGAGCTTTGACTCGACAATTGACATGTTTAGAGTGGGAATCTGGAAATACCCTTTTAAGGGTTTGTTACCCACATAATTACCTACTTAAAGGTACTTTTAATTCGTTATTTGACAGAGCACAATTTAATTAATCACGAAGTCAAACCTTAATTACGACGGTTTGACTTTTAGCTAATTAACTAAGCTAAAACGAATTAAGGGAAGTTAAGGACACTTACAAGAGTCCTAAGAAGGATTAGAGGCTTAAGGGAATCTTGGTTGATGTCCAGAGAAGCTCCAAGAGTGCCTTAAGTGTAATGTGAATGAGCAAGTCCAAATGGTCACCACTCAAGTCCCTTTTATAGTGAACCAAGAGGCTCAAGATCATGCCAAGGTAGTCTAGGATAGTTACAAGATCATCCCAGATGTCCCTAGAGGGCTAAATACTGCCTAGCAAAGCCATTGTTTCGAAAACCACCTTTCTAAGTCGATGTAACAGGCTGAACAGGCAGCTGTCCAAATCCTGCTGCCAGCGACAGGCTTACGGACCGTAAGCCTAAACTCTTGCGGTCCGTATGCAGCCTTTGCGAACCGTATGCTCAGATTGTTGCGGTCCGTAACCGACCTTTGCTGAAAACACCCAGGTACCCTCCTTACGGACCGTAAGCCTAGGGCCTTGCGGTCCGTAACCGGTGGTCAGAGGACAAAAATTTGTAAACTTTCCAAGTCCTGACCATGCAATCAACAAACCCGAATCCAAGCCATCTTTTTCAGTTGTGGGACCATCTGTTCAGCCATTGCATGCTTGCATGGTTCTTACATGTCCCCTTTTCAAATTGGATTCTTGTGGGACTTGCAAATTGACGGAAGTTACAAGGAAAGCTTGAATTCTCATCAACTCCCATTTCTCACTAGATTAGGATTTAAAATCAGAAATTATTGTAGTAACACTTATTAATAATCCAACTTCCTTACAAAGGATGGAGTTTTATTTATTTAGAATTAGCCGGTAAAATATACAAGATGTTTATCAAATAATTTATGGATCTTGGGATTTATAAATTCGGGTCGCTCAGAGGTGTTTTAATAACATGTCGCCCTTGGGTCGTTCAGAGGTATTTTGATAACATGACGCCCTCTTAAAAATCCTACCACGCATCTTTGTATTTGACCCGGTTTCTGACACATTTGTCCCACATGACACGTGTCTTTATTTCGTTGGACAGGAATTTTCAAGGTGTTACAGCTGTATTCATGGATTTAATGAACAGAGTTTGCAAGCCGTACCTCGATAAGTTTGTGATTGTGTTCATTGATGACATTTTGATCTACTCAAAGATGAAGGAAGAGCATGAGCAGCATTTAAGAGCCATTTTAGAACTACTTAAAAAGGAGAAGTTGTACACAAAGTTCTCAAAATGCGAGTTCTGGTTACGCGAAGTTCAGTTCCTTGGTCATGTGGTTAATGGAGATGGAATTCATGTGGATCCCACAAAGATCGAGGCGATCAAGAACTGGGAAACTCCAAAGATGCCAACCGAGATTCGACAGTTTCTAGGTTTGGCTGGGTATTATCGCAGGTTCATTGAGGGTTTCTCGAAAATCGCTCAACCTTTGACCTCCCTTACCCAAAAAGACAAGAAGTTTGATTGGGTAGAAAAACAAGAAGAAGCATTTCAGTTATTGAAGAACAAACTTTGTGACGCACCGATCTTATCTCTACCCGAAGGAACGGACGACTTCATAGTATATTGCGACGCTTCGCGTCAAGGGTTAGGCTGTGTGCTAATGCAGCGTCAGAAAGTTATAGCATATGCTTCCCGCCAGCTAAAGGTCCACAAGAAAAATTACACCACGCATGACTTAGAGTTAGGCGCGGTGGTGTTTGCTTTAAAGATCTGGCGACATTACTTATACAGTACGCGATGCACGATCTTTACTGATCACAAGAGCCTACAGCACATTTTTGATCAAAAAGAGCTTAACATCAGGCAAAGACGCTGGGTTGAACTATTGAACGACTACGACTGTGAGATCAAGTATCACCCAGGGAAGGCGAATGTGGTCGCCGAGATGCTCTAAGTCAAAAGGAAAAGATTAAGCCCATAAGTGTTAGAGCTTTGGAAATGATGGTCCAGACGGACCTCTCATTGCGCATTCGTGCCGCGCAGAGAGAAGCTCTTAAAGAAAGGAATATCGAGGATGAATATCTCCGTGGGATGGAGAAGCAGTTGGTACCAAATGGGGAAGGAACTTTGTGCTTCATGAAACGGATTTAGGTTCCCAGCAAATGGGCGTTCTGCACTTTCTACCATATAGTGCCTTAAAAGGCGCAGCCTTAATGCTAGTATGGTAGCTATTATTGTAGGAGAACTCGACCAATGGTAAATGCCTGTCCCAACTACCTCCTAGATCAATTACACATGCACGCAGCATGTCTTCCAATGTTTGGATAGTACGCTCACTCTGCCCATCCGTCTGAGGATGGTAAGCCGTACTGAAATTCAATTGAGTGCCCAGAGACTATTGGAAACTTTTCCAGAAATGAGATGTGTATTTAGTATCCCGATCTTAGATAATAGATACTGGTACGCCATGCAAGGACACAATCTTATCTACGTACAGTTGGGCTAACATGTCAGAGCTGAAGGTTTCTTTAATGGGCAGGAAATGTGCTGACTTAGTCAGCCTATCAACTATGACCCATATAGTATCATTTCCCTTTGGCGTTTTAGGCAATTTGGTGATAAAGTCCATCGTTACCATTTCCCATTTCCAAGTGGGAATTTCAGGCTGTTGCAGCAAACCTGACGGCTTCTGATGTTCAGCTTTGACTTTAGCATACGTCAAGCATTTAGCTACATAAGCAGCTATAGACTTTTTCAAGCCTATGCACCAATAATTTGCCTTTAAATCCTGGTACATCTTATCAGCTCCAGGATGGACGGAATACTTGGAACTGTGGGCTTCCTTGAGGATAATATCTCGAAGTCCTCCATATACAGGAACCCATATTCGTCCATTTAACCTCAACATTCCATCCTTATCGTAGGACAACTGTTCTTCAGTCACTCCTAATTTTTCCTCAGGATAGTTAGCTTCCGACACAGCTTCCTTTTGTGCAGCTAACAACCTTTCATTCAAACTATTCTTAATTTCAATGCTCTTGGCATTGATCCTTATCGGCTTCACCCTTTCCTTCCTGCTCAAGGCATCTGCGACTACATTGGCCTTGCCTGGATGGTATCTTATTTCACAATCATAATCGTTCAAGGTTTCCATCCATCGTCGCTGCCTCATGTTCAAATCCTTCTGATTGAACAGGTGTTGAAGGCTCTTGTGATCACAGTAGATCACACATTTAGTCCCATACAGGTAATGCCTCCAGAGCTTAAGTGCAAATACAACGTCACCCAATTCCAAGTCGTGGGTGGTGTAATTCTTCTCGTGCACCTTTAGTTGACGTGAAGCGTAGGCAATGACCTTGCCCTTTTGCATTAACACACAACCCATTCCGGTGTGTGATGCATCACAATACACCACAAATTCTTCAATGCCTTCAGGTAGAGTCAGCACTGGAGCGTTACTCAACTTCTGCTTCAAGATGTCAAAAGATTCTTGCTGCTTAGGCCCCCAATTAAACTTAATGTTCTTACGTGTTAACGAAGTTAAGGGTGCAGTAATCCTTGAGAAGTTTTCAATAAAATGCCTATAGTATCCAGCCAAACCTAGGAAACTACGAATCTATGAAGGCGTCTTTGGCTCTTGCCAGTTCATAATAGCTTCTATCTTTGCGGGATCCACTTGAATTCCACGTTCGCTCACAACATGCCTGAGAAACTGGACTTCGCGAAGCCAAAATTCACACTTTGAAAACTTGGCATAGAGCTTCTCTTGATGGAGCAGCTTAAGAATGCACCGAAGATGCTTTTCATGGTCAGCTTGGTTCTTCGAGTAGATGAGGATGTCGTCGATGAAGACGATGACAACTTTATCCAGATAAGGCTTGCACACGCGATTCATGAGATCCATGAATGCGGCAGGTGCGTTAGTGAGCCCAAGAGGCATCACTAGGAACTCGTAATGACCATAACGAGTCCTAAACGCGGTCTTATGTACATCCTCCTCTTTGACCTTCAGTTGATGATAGCCTGACCTGAGATCTATCTTGGAGAAGTAACTCGCTCCCTGTAGCTGATCGAATAGATCATCGATTCTAGGCAAAGGATATCTGTTCTTGATAGTAACGTTGTTTAGCTCACGGTAATCAATGCATAGACGCATTGATCCATCCTTCTTTTTAACGAACAGAATTGGTGCTCCCCATGGAGACGAACTAGGTCTAATGAAACCTTTAGCTAGTAAATCATCTAGCTGTGTCCTTAATTCCTTCATCTCCGTCGGTGCTAATCTATATGGTGCTCTGGCCACTGGTGCAGCTCCGGGGATGATGTCAATCCTAAATTCCACCTACCTATCTGGTAGCAAACCAGGTAGTTCTTCCGGAAATACCTCGGGATAATCAGAAATGACTGGTATGTCTTCAATCCTGGGTTTCTTCTCGTCAATGGTTACTTGTGCCATATAAATGACACAACCCTTACTCATGCATCTGGATGCCTTAAGCATGGCCACTTGTTCTGGCAATCCATGTTGAGTATCTCCCTGAATTGTGAGTAGCTCACCAGATGGGGTCTTGATTACTATCTGCTTCTTGTTGCACATTATCTGGGCATGGTTATGCGATAACCAATCCATTCCTATTACTATATCAAAGCCTGCTAGTTTGAAGGGTAACAAGGACAAAGGAAAAGAGTGGTTCCTAATGGATAGGACACATCCATCTAATACAGTCGAAACTGTTTCTATTGTTCCATCAGCTAATTCCACTTCATATTTCATACTTAGAACCTTAACAGGTAATTTCAATAATTCACAGAACTTATTATCTACAAAGGATCTATCCGCCCCAGAGTCAAACAATATCCTAGCGTAGACATCATTAATGAGAAAAGTACCTGTTATGACATTATCATCCTGAATGGCTTCCTTTGCATCCATGCGGAAGACCCTTGCATTAGTCTTCTTTCCCTCCTCTGCTTTCTTGGCAAGCTTCGGGCAGTTGGGCCTAATATGCCCCTTCTCATTACAATGGAAGCATGTGGCATCCTTAAGTTTCTTACAATCTATTGCCTTGTGATCCGGGGACTTACAGATTCCACATGCTTTTGGTTGGGACTGCGACCTTGATTCTTGCCTGCACTTCCCAAAGTGGTGCTTCTTACAAACCTTGCACCGGGGTTTTTCACTTGACTGATGGTCACCCTTTTTAGTTTCCGACCCTTTCTTCTGGTCGTTGTTTCCCTTACGCTTCTTATCTGAGTGTCGCGAACCATCATCTTCGCGTTTTCGTTTCTCGGCATCTGCAGCTCTCAGAGATCTCTGTCTAACTGCGTCTAGTGTAAGGGACATAGAAATGTCAGCCACTGATCGAAAAGTAGTGGGCCGAGAGGCCTTGACGCTTGCTTTAATTTCTGGGGCCAGACCCCCAATGAAACGGGCTATCCTCTTTGGTTCAGGTGTTACACGATAAGGAACTAGCCTTGACAAGGTGTTGAAGGTTGTGAGGTAAGCCTGGCAATCCAGGTTCTTCATCACCAGAGACAGGAAATCGGACTCTATTCTTTCGACCTCGTGCTGAGGGCAATAATTCTGTTTGATCAGGGCAACAAATTGTTCCCAAGACATGTTGTATAGAGGTACCTTTCCGGTGGCTTGAATCAGCGACTTCCACCATGATAGGGCATCACCCTTGAAAGATTGTGACACAAACTTCACAATATCTCTTTCAGCACAGCCACTTATATCCACCACTGTCTCCATTTCATCAAGCCAAGTCATACAGTCCACTGCCCCCTTCTCCCCAGTAAAATCCCGGGGTTTACAAGACACGAAGTATTTATACGTGCAACCTTTGGCACGTGGGGCCTCATCAAACACAATCTTCTTGGAATGATCCCCATTTTCATTGGAAGAATGTCTATCATCATCCTTCTTAGATTCTTCCTTTTTAGACTTGGGTTGGACAGAAGGTGGCTTGCTGTGAGACTCCGAATGAGTCTTAGACCTATTATGCGGTGTAGACAGGGTCCTACTATGGGTCCCACTGTACTCATTGTACTGTCTTTCTAATGCCTTTGTAACCGCATCATCTACCAGCGCTTTCAACTCCGCGCCAGTTAACTGTATCTTTACATTATCGTGATTCTCTACCGGACGACTGTTCACTTCGTCCGACCCTGCCATGTAGCTTCAATTTCTACATATAGACAATAATAGGCAAGGATTTATTTAGAAGCTATTACATCATTTTATGTATTTTATCAACCATGGTTTTAAACAGCCATTGCAGGTTAATTTATTAATCAAGTATTAATTCAGGATCTGTATTATAATCCTATATTATAGTTAAGAATTAACATATAACTTAGTCACAAGGACAGTGTTAGTTTGTAACCCGGATTCTTACAGAATCTAGGTATTAGGGTTTGAATCACAGTTCATTACCCTATTCTAGACAGTGAGTTGCAGACTCCAACTGTCTCTTAGTCCCTAGGACATTTATATATATACATATTACCCGAAGGCACTTCATCCCCAAGGGACGGTTATTTAAATACAGGGAATTTTAAATTAACCCAATTTAAAGATGGCCTATGTGATTTATATTGCATCACAATTTGCCCAGCATGTCAACATACTTTCAGATGTCAACAGAATTTGGAATCTTTTAGACAGGTTCTACCATTTTGGCCATGTCTGCGACGACACGTGGCTAGGTTTTACCCCTAAGATTCTCTTTATAACGCAGATCAATCCTAAGTTGAGACGTTAATTATGGACCTGAATCTAATTATGGAGATACCATCTTGGCCTTGTCTTATAATGACATGTGGCTAGGTCTTGTCCCTTTTTAGATTTTGCCATTCTATATTAATGGTAGGTCTTCTTTATTTTAGGAAATGTTATTTTCATTTTTACCTTTTTATTTTAAGTTTTATTCATATACTTATTTATAACAATAATCATAAAAATTTAAATGCAACATTTCACTAAATAAAGATTTTAACAGTACAATACTTGCCCTAAACGGGACTTCTACAAATAACATGCCCACGCAGGGGCGAATTACAATAAACAACAAACAAACAAACCCACGCAGGGGTCAGCTGAAAGACATGCCCACGCAGGGGCAGAATACAAAAAGACAAGCTCGCGCAGGAACTGAATACTGAAACAACAAGTCCACGCAGGGACTGACTACAACAAAGTAAATAAAGATCTTCACTAATCCCTTCTTTTGGACTTTCCTTTGATCAAATCTGATAGTCCTTTGAAGAAACCTCTGTTGTGTCTGCGCTCAGTTTGGATTTCCCGTTCACAACGGTCCAGTCTCTCAAGGACCTCCTGCTGGCGCTCTGGTGGGATAAGCTGTTGCTGCGGCGGTTGGTACAATGGTTGAGGAGGTGGTGGCTGCTGGTACACATATGGAGGGTACCCGGTAGTCCAAGGACCACCATAGGGCCCTTCAGGGTGTCGAGCGTTGTAATCCCACGCCTCCTGATATGGGTCCACGTTAGCATAGTTAAAGTTGTTGTGGCCCGGCATTTCAAACGGGTTGTATGCCGCGGAACCGGCATAAGCAGGGATTGGGTTGTCAAAACCCGACGGAGGTGCCACAGGTACTGAGTTGACCTCTGGAATGGGGTTTGATGGACCCCCCATTTGTGGTTCTTCTTCTTCCTCCTGGAGTGGCGGATAATGGCTACCACTTGATGGTTGGGGAGTGCTGATGCGGACACTCCCTCGCACGAACATCCGTGCGTTTGACCTCCTCCGCCTCGGTGGCTCCGGAGGCGGCTGCTGTTCCACTGGTGGTGGTGGTGGCGGAGTGACTGCCACAAATCGTTGATCCTCAGAAGGATCCTGCTGCTGCTGTTGTTGCTGTTGCTGATATGGGGACGAGTACTCAGAAGGCGTGAAGTACCAGTCCCACTGCTTGAACCTCTCCTGGTAACTATCCGGACCGCGGTACGGTGATCCGTGGAAAGATGACCCATCCGAGATTTCGATGGGGTGGTTTGGCGTTCCTGTAGCAGGCTCCATGGGATCAGTATCCTCGTCCATGTCATTGTCCTCAGAGAAGTGGTCTTCCGGTCCGAGTGGGTTAAAACCCACGGGTTCTGGAAAAATGTTGGCCGGGTTGAACCGGCTTTGGAAGACTGGGGTTGGGTCAACAAAGGAGTGGTGAGAGTTGGATCTCTGCAAGGGTATGAAAGAGGGTGGTTGTTCGTTGGGCTCATTTTCCGATTGAGGCCCAAAGGAATGCTGGTAAGAAGGTGAAGAGCTGAGGGAGACTGATCGCCTCCCGGGTTCAACATAGAGCCTCCACGGCTCTTGTGGGCTAGTGCTCATGGTAATGGATGGGGTACGCCGGTGCGAAGGTCCGGCTTCGTGATCGTGACCCGCGACTGGGCCCTTGCCTCGTCCGCGAAGAAATCTTGGTGGCATTTTGACCTGCATACAAGTTTTAGATAACAATAACAATATATAATAATAAGACCCAAAAATAAAGCCAAAACAGAGTTTGTCCTATGTTCTTTGTCTAGACTCTGAACTCGAGGAATATGCATTTATTTAACTGAGATTAAACACAGAAGGCTAGTGTTTAATTCACTCAGCGTTGGCTCTGATACCAACCTGTCACACCCCTAATTTCCACGTGTCACCGGTGGGCCCGGTGGGGGTTCCGTGACGTAGTTGATATCGTCATAGTCAAACATACAATAATATAAATGCACAGCGGAAGCAAAAGAAAGATTTATTTCAACAGAAATTATTGTAATATTCAAGTATCACAAAAATGTCGAAATAGATCCACAGGCAAATTCAAACAAAAGGAAACTTCATTTCAACAGACTTCATGCATCCTAAGCTTGCGAGACTTCTATGGATGCTAAAGGAGTGACCAGCCTATTACGCGTAGTACCTGCACTTAGCCTTTTTGGAAAATACGTCAGTTTACACTGGTACATACAATTTAACTGACTCATTTTGAAAATGTTTAAAATTGATTTGAATGACATAAAACTTTTTATAACTTGGGATAATTATTTGCTTAATAATCTTGTAAAAGAATTACATGTTCGTTATGCGTTCAGTGGCCCGGGTCGTGCCGGGTTAAAGTTCAATAGACACACAACTTAATATAATTCCACCGCAAGACTTCTCTCGGCCGGCGATTATACAATTAATAAAATGCACAACGGGTGTACGCCTACACCCGTGTGCTAAGGTCGTGGCCATTCTTTGAATGATGCCAAGGATATCCGGGACACGGTCATAAAACCCCCAAAGGCGTTAAACAAACAAAACAACATTTTTAAGCGGGTTAATTTGACAACACTTAGCCATCAACTGGTTAAGGTCAATTCCCCGACCAAGCGGTATTTTATATACCGTACCCCAAGCCCGTATAGGGAAAATAAGTTAAACGTATTTACCTGAGCAAAGTATAAATCAAAAACAGCGAGTGCACGTAGCTTTTACTGGGCTCCTAGATCTGGAAATTAAGGTTTTAATAACCTATTAGAATTCTAACGGGTCTTAAACTTAGACCGGTTAGTTAAAAGGAAGATTACGGTTTTAAACGCACAATAAGGCGAAGACCGTTTTAGAATGTGGTTTTAACCCAACAAGCTTGCATACTTGTTTAATATGGGTAATATAATCACATTCTGGATTTGAGACCGAAAAAGATATGGTTTGACTCGTTTTGGCTAAAATGGCCAAACTAGTCACATAAGCCGATCTGCACGCATACAGTGCGTAACGAGTAACCATAAGAGTCAAATACAAGTTTCTGAAGTCAATATGCTTAAAATATGTTGTGATATCAGAATGATACCTTCCATTATGCCCCAAATGATTTTAAACCAAAACTATGCCTCATAAGGGCGTTTTGGTCATTTTATAAGGTGTAAAAAGGGGTAAAATAATAACCTGAGTTACAGGTCTGATTAAATTAGTAAATATACTTAATTTACTAAGTTATAACAGTAGGGTAGCAAGTCTATGTGAATTTTATTATCTTTAACCTTACTATGCACCGTAGGGGCATTTTGGTAAATTCACATGTGCCTAAAAGGTCAATTCTGGAACTCCGAGTTCAAAACATTTGCCTACTGTTTAAAATATAAAAACTCACTAATTACATCAGTAGGTTCAATCCCTTAAGCTTAATAAGGTTCTAGAGTACACTTATGCGCTAAAAATGCCTAAAATGGCGATTTGGGGCCATTTCCGGGTTTTCTGCAAAAAGCTGATAATTTTTATATTCCAGAAGGCTCAAAATAATTCATTTATCATAACAAATAAGTAGAAATTGGTTTGAGACCAAAACGATTTGTAAAACTCATTTTATGGCTAAAAAGGGCAAAACCGGCATAAACCGAATTAATCTTAGAACACTAAGTTATGCTCAGCCTAAAAATAAATAAAAATCACCTAAAATCCCAAAATATTATTTTATAACAGTGGGTAAAGAGTTTGGTATAAAAATTTGGGTTTTGATAGGCTATACGTAGTTTACGCCATTTAATTAGTAAAGAAGCTCTTAATTACGCTATTGAGCATAACTCCTAATCTAGACCTCAAACTGACTTCAAATTTTGGGTGCAAGTTTATAAATCAGTAGCTAAGGTGTCTACCCTTTTACATTTTCAAAAATCACGTTTTAAGGTCAAATGGGCATAATGGTCAACATATAAGCGATTAACGGAAACATGCATGTGAATAGGATATCTAATGAACCAAGTTGTATAATCTCAGAGAGTTATACCAACATGTAAATAGGTTCAAAAAAAGCTCTAAGGCAATCCTAAACTTGGCTTAAACGGGTCAGAACTGATAGTCAAAGCAATAGTCAAACTTTGCGACTTTCGGTTCCAAACCGAGCCTAAACTGAAAATTGTCGAGTTGAACATGTTGGAACATGTTCTTACATTAATTACCAAGTTATTTTAATGATCAAAAAGGTTGCATGTACCCTACATTGCTAATTATGCATTAATTCGCAAATAAGTATTCTGTTGACTTTTTATAATGAGCTTTGACTCGACAATTGACATGTTTAGAGTGGGAATCTGGAAATACCCTTTTAAGGGTTTGTTACCCACATAATTACCTACTTAAAGGTACTTTTAATTCGTTATTTGACAGAGCACAATTTAATTAATCACGAAGTCAAACCTTAATTACGACGGTTTGACTTTTAGCTAATTAACTAAGCTAAAACAAATTAAGGGAAGTTAAGGACACTTACAAGAGTCCTAAGAAGGATTAGAGGCTTAAGGGAATCTTGGTTGATGTCCAGAGAAGCTCCAAGAGTGCCTTGAGTGTAATGTGAATGAGCAAGTCCAAATGGTCATCACTCAAGTCCCTTTTATAGTGAACCAAGAGGCTCAAGATCATGCCAAGGTAGTCTAGGATAGTTACAAGATCATCCCAGATGTCCCTAGAGGGCTAAATACTGCCTAGCAAAGCCATTGTTTCGAAAACCACCTTTCTAAGTCGGTGTAACAGGCTGAACAGGTAGCTGTCCAAATCCTGCTGCCAGCGACAGGCTTACGGACCATAAGCCTAAACTCTGGCGGTCCGTATGCAGCCTTTGCGGACCGTATGCTCAGATTGTTGCGGTCCGTAACCGACCTTTGCTGAAAACGCCCAGGTACCCTCCTTACGGACCGTAAGCCTAGGGCCTTGCGGTCCGTAACCGGTGGTCAGAGGACAAAAATTTGTAAACTTTCCAAGTCCTAACCATGCAATCAACAAACCCGAATCCAAGCCATCTTTTTCAGTTGTGGGACCATCTGTTCAGCCATTGCATGCTTGCATGGTTCTTACATGTCCCCTTTTCAAATTGGATTCTTGTGGGACTTGCAAATTGACGGAAGTTACAAGGAAAGCTTGAATTCTCATCAACTCCCATTTCTCACTAGATTAGGATTTAAAATCAGAAATTATTGTAGTAACACTTATTAATAATCCAACTTCCTTACAAAGGATGGAGTTTTATTTATTTAGAATTAGCCGGTAAAATATACAAGATGTTTATCAAATAATTTATGGATCTTGGGATTTATAAATTCGGGTCGCTCAGAGGTGTTTTAATAACATGTCGCCCTTGGGTCGTTCAGAGGTATTTTGATAACATGACGCCCTCTTAAAAATCCTACCACGCATCTTTGTATTTGACCCGGTTTCTGACACATTTGTCCCACATGACACGTGTCTTTATTTCGTTGGACAGGAATTTTCAAGGTGTTACAGCTGTATTCATGGATTTAATGAACAGAGTTTGCAAGCCGTACCTCGATAAGTTTGTGATTGTGTTCATTGATGACATTTTGATCTACTCAAAGATGAAGGAAGAGCATGAGCAGCATTTAAGAGCCATTTTAGAACTACTTAAAAAGGAGAAGTTGTACACAAAGTTCTCAAAATGCGAGTTCTGGTTACGCGAAGTTCAGTTCCTTGGTCATGTGGTTAATGGAGATGGAATTCATGTGGATCCCACAAAGATCAAGGCGATCAAGAACTGGGAAACTCCAAAGATGCCAACCGAGATTCGACATTTCTAGGTTTGGCTGGGTATTATCGCAGGTTCATTGAGGGTTTCTCGAAAATCGCTCAACCTTTGACCTCCCTTACCCAAAAAGACAAGAAGTTTGATTGGGTAGAAAAACAAGAAGAAGCATTTCAGTTATTGAAGAACAAACTTTGTGACGCACCGATCTTATCTCTACCCGAAGGAACGGACGACTTCATAGTATATTGCGACGCTTCGCGTCAAGGGTTAGGCTGTGTGCTAATGCAGCGTCAGAAAGTTATAGCATATGCTTCCCGCCAGCTAAAGGTCCACAAGAAAAATTACAGCACGCATGACTTAGAGTTAGGCGCGGTGGTGTTTGCTTTAAAGATCTGGCAACATTACTTATACGGTACGCGATGCACGATCTTTACTGATCACAAGAGCCTACAGCACATTTTTGATCAAAAAGAGCTTAACATCAGGCAAAGACGCTGGGTTGAACTATTGAACGACTACGACTGTGAGATCAAGTATCACCCAGGGAAGGCGAATGTGGTCGCCGAGATGCTCTAAGTCAAAAGGAAAAGATTAAGCCCATAAGTGTTAGAGCTTTGGAAATGATGGTCCAGACGGACCTCTCATTGCGCATTCGTGTCGCGCAGAGAGAAGCTCTTAAAGAAAGGAATATCGAGGATGAATATCTCCGTGGGATGGAGAAGCAGTTGGTACCAAATGGGGAAGGAACTTTGTGCTTCATGAAACGGATTTAGGTTCCTTTGTTTGGTGGTTTGAGAAATGTTATTTTTGATGAGGCTCACAAGTCACGGTACTTGATTCATCCAGGAGCGGATAAGATGTACCAAGATCTTAAGGATTTCTATTGGTGGCCAAGAATGAAGGGCGATGTTGCGATATATGTTGGCAAATGTTTAACTTGCGCCAAAGTGAAAGCCGAGTACTAGAAGCCTTCAGGTCTTCTGCAACAACCTGAAATACCCAAATGGAAATGGAAACAGATTTCCATGGACTTCATAACAAAATTGTTGTTAGTGCACGATGTCTAAAGCCTACGTCTTAGTCTTGATCATGCTTGTATAGGGTCTAGGGGTCTAATATGTCAAGTATGTGTAGTGCAAGGGTCTGAAATGTAAATTTATGGTTTAATGTTGTGATTCCGCTTGAAATGACATGTTGTCATTTCAAGCGAAATCAGAAGTTGTGTTCCGCTCGAAATGACAGCATGTCATTTCAAGCGAAATCAGGACTAGTATATATAGTTGTGTCTGTTTCTCATTTGGTACCGATTTGTCAAGTTGTAGTCGAACTGCTGCCAATTTTTCTGTGATCAATTAATGAGAAACAGTGTTTAAAGTGATATTCTGTCTATTTCTACTCCATTCTCTTTGATTCAAGCTGTTTGTGTGATTCCGCCACATAAACAGTGGTATTTTGACTCTGATTGACTCACTAGATTGTCAATATCGATCCTACAATTGCCAAGGACGCCCAAGGGCCATGATACGATCTGGGTAATTGTAGACCGCTTAACGAAATCTGCACACTTTTTGGCAATCAAGGAAAAAGACAACACGAGTAAACTTGCTGAGATATACATGAGAGAGATTGTTGCACGTCATGGAGTGCCTCTCTCAATTATCTCTGATAGAGATGGAAGATTCGTGTCAAGGATTTGGCAATCCTTTCAAGAAGCATTTGGTTCTCAGTTAAATCTGAGTACAACATTTCACCCACAGACAGACGGACAGAGCGAACGAACGATTCAAACGCTAGAAGACATGTTGCGAGCTTGTGTTATGGACTTAGGTGGGAGTTGGGACACTCACCTACCGTTGGTCGAATTTTCATACAATAACAGTTACCATGCAAGTATCCAAGCCGCACCGTTCGAAGCTCTCTATGGGCGCAAATGTCGATCACCGATTTGTTGGGCTGATGCGGGTGATAGACAACTGGTTGGTCCGGAGTTGGTCCAGGAAATGACAGACAAGATTGCACAGATCCGAGAGCGCATCAAAGCGGCTCGTGATCTACAAAAGAGTTATGCGGACCTAAGAAGGAAACCTCTGGAATTTTAGGTGGGAGACATGGTTTTATTGAAGGTTTCACCCTGGAAGGGTGTGGCACGCTTCGGAAAGCGTGGAAAGTTGAATCCGCGATACATTAGTCCATTCAAAATTCTGAAAAGGGTTGGTTTGGTAGCATACAAGTTGGATGTGCCTGCTGAACTGAATGGCGTTCATGATACATTCCATGTATCAAATTTGAAAAAGAGTCCAACTCAAGAAACAGTTGTCATTCCTACCGACGAAATTCATGTTGATGACACACTCCACTTTATCGAAGAACCTGTTGAGGTTACGGATTGGAAAGTTAACAAGACACGCCGGAGTAGTGTCAAACTCGTCAAAGTTCGATGGAATGCATGGCACGGGCCAGAATTCACGTGGGAACGTGAGGATCGTATGAAAGAAAAGTACCCACATTTGTTCCCCAAGACCCCTGCAACTAGAAGCAGAACCTAAAATTTAGGGACGAAATTTTCTTAACGAGGGGAGAATGTGACAACCCTCACAATTACAGGTACTGTACAATTAATTAAATTTAATTATGTGCTTAATGACTGTGCTTGATTACAACTGACAATTTAAACTGCTTTATGATTTTTGTATCATACATATATATGCATCATATTTCATATTGTCACTCCAGTTATTACACATAAACATTAGTGACATACTTGATGCACAAGGCACAGTTAGCACATTGAACGGATGATTCAGAAACATGCTGACAATACCAGCACATAGACAAACTATGTTTTAAGGCCAGTATGAGCCAGGGATAGGATATTACACTAGTATGGAGTGTAGGGAAGTGAGGACCATAAAACTGCGTCACTAGGTGATAGTTATAGTGCCGGGAAATGCCTAAAACACACTTTAAGTGCAGAATTCTACATTTAATTATAAAATTCAGCATTGTAACATACTAGTAAAGTGCAAAAATATGGCAGAATGGTCCTGTATACTTTCCTAAGTGCCGGGGATTAATTGTGTTACAAAAATATATATAAAAGACACTTTAAGGAATAATTAAACACTTTAACGGAACAATATCTAACTGGATAACCGGACAATACCCGGAACACCAAATTTTTGCCATATACATTGTTTCATTATTTCTTGGCTTGTCGTGATCCCCTAACACCCTAACACCCACTAAAAAGCAACAAACTAACATATGAAAGCTTATACTTGAAATCTAACTAACAATTACTTATTAGTTGCAAATGTTACAACCAACCCCCCCCTAAACCGATTTCGGTCCCAAGTGGACCCACCCAACATCCACACCATACTTCATAATCTTCTCATTGATTTAATTCCATTTTATAATAGATGGTTACTTGTTGAACTTGCCAAAACATTAAGAACATATCTATATAAGTATGGAGCCATAGATCACCACCATCACTTCTCATTATCACACCACACCCTCACACCCCACCCTTTCCTCTTGGCTCACTTCAACCGCCCCCATCACCACCACTAAACCACCATCTTCATCCATTTTTCAAGCTTCATTCAAGTGTAGAAGAAGGATTAAAGGAGCTTGCAACTTGTGGAGCTTCAAAGGGCCTTGTTTCTTGCTTCTTCATCATCAATTCTCATCATCTTCTCCACTAGAATCATCCCTAGCCTTGTGCTAGTAGTAAGTCTTTGTTACACCATGTTTCATCTTGCTTCTATGATCAAAAGATGTAGTATGTTAAGTATGTTCAAAACACTAAAGAAACAAGAACAAGAATAATGAACATGAAGCTTTACATATAAAAGTTACATGAAGATGAAAGGTGACTAGTAGGATGTTATGAGTATGTTGTTAATTTTATGATGATGCTTGGTTGTGTGATGTTAATCACCATATGACCTTGATTAAATAATGTATAGGAACAAGATTTAACAAGAATAGAAAGTGGTTATGTGATACATAAAATAACCACCTTCTAGTTTGATCATGAACTTGAATAAAAATGATTTTCTTAAAATATAAGTGAACAAGTTGATGGATGATCATGTTGATCCAAGGTTTACAAAAGATTTTTGTAAACAAAGCAAGTTCAAGAAACGATCTCTAAAAGATTATGATATTTACATACACTTACATATTTTTGGAAGTGAAATAAGTGTGGAAATCTTTTATTTACAAGAAGAGTTCAAGAGTTTTATTTTTGTAAAAATTGTTTACAAGTTGTAAACACTAAATTATTTTAAAAGAAATAAATACGCTTTGGAAGGTAACTAAGTCCAATAAAAGCATTACCAAGTTACTACGCGTTTTCGAAATATATCAAGTTCATGATTAGTGTGTAACCCATATATTTTTTTTGCTCTTGGTAATGTAAAGATTGATTGTTGATGATTGTTGATTGATTATGAAAAGAAAACGATCTGCTAGTAAGCATGGACACCTCCGTTTTTAGGGGAAACTCTGGCGAAATTTTCTAAAAATTCCAAGACTTAGGAAAATATTTTTTCCAAGCAAATGTTACAAGTATATTCTATAACTTGTGTTTCGAATATAAACTTCACCATAATTTTTGTAACAAAATACAAGTGTCGGAGGTTGACTTTCTGAAATAAAAATGGATGAATATATATTTCGAGTATATATTTTTATACTATAACGCTTGTGTGATTATTCGTTATTTTGTGAACTAGTTATATTATTTAGGGCAAAATAATGTAACTTAGCAAAATGCCATCACGTTTTATAATTCCGGAAATACTTTTACGAATATATTTTGGGTAAATATTATTTGGACACAAAGAATGAAAATATATTATTTTTGGGAAAATATATATTTTGGGAATACATTATTTTCGACAAACGTGTTAAATATATTTTTCTAAGTGGAGTTTAAAAATATATTATTTCCGGAACCACCAAAAATACATGTATAAATACCCCCATCCTTGGGAAGGAAATACACATATAAATTTCTTGAGAAGTATGAACACGAAA
This sequence comes from Helianthus annuus, assembly GCF_002127325.2. Lineage (NCBI taxonomy): Eukaryota > Viridiplantae > Streptophyta > Magnoliopsida > Asterales > Asteraceae > Helianthus > Helianthus annuus. Next base: position 120,317,475 of record NC_035443.2, read on the forward strand.
TAGTTGCCTAACTATTATTCCGAAATCCTAAAAAATAAAACTTAAGTTAAAATAATTATTGTTATTTTAACAAGAAGTTATGACTTGGAACAATAACAAAGTAACGTAACTCAAACCCGAAACTCAAAAGCAAGGCACGGCCCGTTCGTCTAATAGACATTAGTGCATTGTAGGGGGTCGTATTTGCTGACGAGACCGGAGATTTGAGTACGATACAGGAGACACACTTCAGTGAGTTCATGTCCCCCTTTTCTTTTTAACTGTTTTCAGTTTTATACTTCGGGGGTGGAATACCTGTTACAATTACTACAGAAATTTTTATACATGGTATGGTTAGCTTAAGGAGGGTTTACTACTTAGATCATGTGAGTGGTGGTTACAACACTTAAGGCCATTAATCCTCGTCGTAGGACCGAGGGACATGAGTGATAGATCTATTTGGGTGTAGCGAGCCCACACCCGTGAGGCCGGGGCGGCCCGTAGTGGTGACTATGTGTTCCAGCCGGAAGCCCGATACAAATTTGCTAGGTTTGAGTACTTCCTGCACCATTTCACACATACCAGTGGCTTTGCAACCCATTGGTGATCTCTTTTTCCTTATTGCTACATACCAGGGACTTTTATACATACATCGTTTACAAAGGTTTATACATACTCACATACACATGAACTCGCTCAACTTTTTGTTGATTTTTCAAACTACACGTATTTCAGGGAATTGATCGAATCTGGCAGGTGAAGCACGTTAAGCTGCGTATTAAATAAAGATGTCATCCCAGATTGTTGGGTTTGGGAGGTGTAAGCCTTACCTGGACGGGTCACATGTCACCAACCCTCGTTTTATTGAGAGTCTTTTGTGGTGTCTCATGAACACGTTTAAACAAGTATGGTTTGTAACTTTTCGTAAGTGTCGACATTTTCAACATGATGTTATGGTATTATTAAACTTAATGAATGGATGAGCATCTTGTCTTTTAATTTCATATAGCATTTGTTGTGATTGTTGCTATGGTATTAAGAAGTCACACCGAATAAACCTACGCTTCCACAAAAGCCAGGGTGTGACACTTCCAAGCGCGAAAGATGATCTGCTGCAGTGTTTTCTGCTCCTCTTTTGTATTTGATTTCAATGTCAAATTCTTGGAGGAGTAGAATCCACCAAATCAAACGTGGTTTAGCATCCTGTTTCTTGAAGAGATATCGAATGGCTGCATGATCTGTATAGACTATTGTTTTAGAAAGAACAAGATAAGAACGAAATTTATCAAAAGCAAATACCACGGCTAGTAACTCTTTTTCTGTTGTTGTGTAATTTTCTTGTGCATCGTTAAGTGTTTTACTAGGATAATAAATTGGGTGAAAATGCTTATCTTTTCTTTGTCCCAAGACGGCTCCAACCGCAAAGTCACTTGCATCGCACATGAATTCGAAAGGTAATTTCCAATCAGGCGCTATCATGATAGGTGCATTGACTAGCATTTCTTTTAGTGTTAGAAATGCTTGATTGCAATCCTTGTCAAAGATGAAAGGGGCATCTTTTTCAAGTAATTTTGTTAGAGGCCTTGAGATTTTAGAAAAGTCCTTGATAAATCGTCTATAAAATCCGAGATACCCTAGGAAACTTCTGATAGCTCTAACGGAGGATGTGGGCGGTAATCGAGAAATAGTGTCTATTTTTGCTCGATCAACCTCCATTCCTTCGCTTGAGATTTTGTGAGCGAGTACTATTCCCTCCGTTACCATGAAATGGCATTTTTCCCAATTAAGGGCGAGGTTAGTTTCCTCACATAGGGATAGCATTCGTTCAAGGTTATCGAGGCATTGGTCGTATGAATCTCCAAAGATAGAAAAGTCGTCCATGAAGACTTCCATTGTCTTTTCTATCATATCATGGAAGATGGCCACCATGCAACGTTGAAAGGTTGCGGGGGCATTACATTGGGACATGTAAATGTTGTCTTTTCTTGGTCTTCGGGTGCTATCGGGGTTTGAAAGTAACCTGAAAAACCATCTAAGAAACAATAAAATTTATGACCGGATAATCTTTCTAACATTTGATCAATAGAAGGTAAAGGAAAATGATGTTTCCTTGTTGCTTCATTTAATCGACGATAATCTATACATACCCTCCATCCTGTGACGGTTCTCGTTGGTATAAATTCATTTTTCTCATTAGTTATTACCGTCATACCTCCTTTCTTTGGAACTACTTGGACGGATTTACCCAAGGACTATCGGGAATTGGGTAAAGAAGTTCGGCGTCAAGTAATTTGATGACTTCGTTTTTAACCACTTCTTGGACATTTGGATTTACCCTACGTTGTGGTTGTATTACCGATTTATAGTCATCATTCATCAAAATTTTGTGCGTGCACATGGAAGGACTTATTCCTTTGATATCTACAAGCTTCCAAGCGATCGCATTTTTGTATTTTTTTCAAAAGTGTAATTAATTTTTCTTTTTCTAAACTACTTAATTTTGAAGAAATAATTACAGGTGATTTACCATCTTTGTCTAGAAAAGCATATTCCAAACCTTTTGGGAGTTCTTTGAGCTCAAGAGGTGGGTCTTTAGGAGACTCCTTATTTGGTTGCTCATTTTTGTCAAGAATCACAAAGGTTTGTTCTATGGCGACCTCTTCTTCAACAAAGTGGTCAATTTCTTCTCTTGTATCGGGTGGTTCATCTTCATCTTCAATTAGGAGGTCATTATTGGCGAATGGATATTTCATTGAACGCTCAAGATCGACACTTTTTTTAAATGCCCCTAATCGAATAGATAGATTGTTGTACTTCCGAGTTTTCAAAGCTTCGTGGGTTTTTACAAAAGATCGTCCCACACTAGAGGAGCGTCACCAAGGATGACAAAGTCGGTTGGGATTACCATTTGGTTTGTTTGGACCAAGACATCCTCAACTACCCCTATTGATTTTATTGCTTTCCGATTAGATAGAAAAATGGGTATTTGAAGTGGAGAAAAATCACTAATACTTAATTTTTCGAAAATGTAGTTTGGCATTATATTAACACAAAGATCTTTATCAATTGTGACATTACTAATAAAGGAGTTTTGAAAAAAAACATGGAACCGGTGTAATGTTAATTTCAAATGGGTCTTCTTTTATTAGCGAAGTTTGATCATTTGTTAACTTAATGCTTGTCGTTTCGTCAATTTTTGTGTTATTGTTTAACTCTTTTAAAAACTTAGCATGAGTGGGTACTAAACAATGATTTTCGAAAGAAGGTGACAAGAGATTAATTTCTTGAAAATTAGACTCTTCTTGAATTTTAACGTTATCGGACTCATCCTTTTCGTTGTTTAACTCATGTGTCGGTCTTTCACTTATTTGTTCTTCCATTTTTACATTTTCAACTATCTCTTCTTTATTACGAGTTAATTCTTTCCTTGCGCGGGACTACTCTTCCCTTGCACGAGATTCTTTTATGCAACGTTCGATAGTTTTAATGTGTTCTATTATCTTATCGGCTATGTGGGTGATAGAGTAAGGATGAGGATCCTCAAAGCTTGAATCCAGATGTTCGATCCTTTGTTCCTCATAATACTCATAGGAAGTAGATGGTTCACACCACTATTCTTCATTGTAAGTATAAAATTGATAAGGGTCGTAATTTTGTTCTTCATAATACTCATATGAGGTGGGTTGTTCACACCATGGTTCCTCATAATAAGCGTATGAAGGTGGAGGCTCATATCTTGGTTCCTCAAAGTATGAGTATGAAGGCTCATACCTTGGTTCGTCAAAAAATGAGTATGAGGGAAAAGGTTCATACCTTGGATCTTCATAGGATGTGTATGAAGTTGATGGCTCGTACCTGGGCTCCTCATAATAGGTGTATGAAGTGGATGGTTGAAATAAGTCACAATATTGTACCGAGTGAGGGTCACCACAAATGGTGCAATAGTCTTCCCTATAATCATCCTCCTCATAGGTGTAGTTGTAATCTCCTAAGTATTGATCCATAAGAACCACTTAGCGGACCACAACAGAGTCTCGAGACTAGAAAACAAAAATAAAAATGGAGACAGAGGCTGGACACGACCCCGTGTTCAGTGAGCACGACCCGTGTTCAGGTTCTGTATCTAGGCGTTTTAATAAAAGTAACTGGTTTTGTGCAGCACGGGGGCGTGTTCAGTGAGCACGACCCCGTGTTCAGACTCTGTATCTGGGAGTTTTGAAAAAAATGTGCAGCACGGCCCCGTGTTCAGTGAACACGGCCCCGTGTTCAGGCTACTATAAATGCAAAAACTAACTAAAATGCAAAAAAATGTGCGCGCGTTTTTAAAAAGGTTTTGAAAAACTGATTAGGCCGTCGATTTTAAGCTTTCTTAAAATCCTTGTGTCCCCGGCAACGGCGCCAAAAACTTGATGTGTGCGGTGTTATAGATATTTTATGTATATTTTTAGCCCTTTTTACACTTTAGTCAAGTTTTAAATTTATAAAACACAATATTTTACTAACACTAAACACACATATGGGCAAGTGCACCCATCGTGAGCGTAGTATAGCGTTGGTAAGATACCGAGGTCGTCTAAGGACACAAGAGCTTTTAGTACCGGTTTATCCTCAACGTCTAATCAAATCAAAATTTTAGAAAAAGGTTTAAACATGAAAATAAAAACTAAAAATACTGAAAATAAAAATAAAATAAAAAAACAGATAGACAAGATGAATCACTTGGATCCGACTCGCCTTTAGTGTAACCTTTGATTATTTCCTCACTTTTGCACTTTTTAAGAGATTATCTTAGTTATAATAGTAGGCCCCTCTTTTGAAGGTGACGTTACCCTCAACGCAGTAGTTTGAGTCAGCAAGGATACAATCCTAAAGGGTTGGATTATTGAAAGATAATTAATTAAGTTATTAATGCGTAATGTGTTAGGCCCCTCTTTTGAAGGTGACGTTACCCTCGGCTAAGTAGTTTGAGTCAGCAGGGATACAATCCTATGTAGCCGGGTTAATGTTTTAATAGTAGTTTACATATGAGGGGATCAAGAAATTCGAACCCCCGCCATCCAATACCAATGGGTATTGAAGGAGGTCCTACTAAGCTTGACCCAGGTACTTGCAGGATCTATACACTGAACAAGGCAAGACGCTTACCAAACCATTCCCTTAACCCCCGACCAGGTAGCCAACATATCTCCATATAGACCGTGGAGATATGAATGGTGTAAATCTTTCATTTTATATAGACAGTAAAATAACGCCAAGACACCATGGACAAATGATAAGGAAGTTTCACCTTCAACATAAGAAACTAGTTATTAAAGTCATTAATACATAACCAAATAAAAAGTGAGAAAAGATTAAAAGTAAAAAGTATTACACTAAATGCTTCTCTACACCAAGTGATGTAAGAGACTTAGGCAAACATGGCCTTTGATTGTCAAGAACTCTTACTATCAATCTTGGATCCCGAGCCTACTACACACACTCTATGATGGATGATGGTGGTGGATGTGGCTTGTGATGGTGGTAGTGGGTGGGTGAAGTGTGAGAGAGGTGGTTTGCCAAGGGATGCCTTTGAAGTGAACCAAGCACCCCTATTTATAGCCTGCACAGAAGCCCGGACACGGCCCCGTGTCCATCCCTCTTCTCTTTCTTCATTAAATGCAGTTTGTCTGCATTAGTTGACCATGCCCCTGTGTCTGCTAGGCACGACCCCTTGTGTAGAAGCGTATCTGTACTATCAAGATTTGTCTGGATTCTGCGAATCTTAGCGTTGACCACGGCCGCGTGTCCTCTAGGCACGCCCCCGTGTTAGGAGATAGAAGCTTCTACAACTTTGTCTTTTCTGCAGACACTTGGGCACGCCCCCGTGCTTAATGAGCACGGGGCGTGTTCAGCCTTCTGTTCTTTTGTTTTTGCTTGGGAAGATGTTGTCGAGGGGTCGGGCATGTCACATTTATTCCTTTTCTTGTATTATTGTTGGATTTGGCTGCATTTTTGCTTCTTTTGTTCCTTTAAGCTCATTTAACCCTGAAAATACAAAAGAAAGACAAAGGCACACTTTTTCCAACATTAATACTAAAAAAGGGTTAGTTTTATGTCATATTTGATGTAATTTATATGTTGCATTTTACACACATCAATTCCCATGAAAATCCTTTATGTAAATACAGGTTTTACCCCATAGTTTATGAAATGAAAATTTTGATATTTTGAAACTATGATTTATTTCTGACACCTGGTCCGGATAAGTTTTCCGCTCCGAATTTAATAAACACCGGTACCACTTATATATGTTATTGGCTCCCGTCCAGGGCAGGGTCGGGGGTCGTGACATCTTCAGATAATTCCCCCTTGATTAATGATTCGGGCTTGCATTGCTCCTGAAATGAATCTTCAGGTCTTTGTTAGCGCAGTTCCCAATCTCCTCTGATTTGCTTAACTGCAATCTTCACGAGTAATCATCAACTTGAAACTAATTGATGCAGCATCTCTGTTTCAACATTAATCACATCCGTGTTCAGTTTTTTTATTTCTCTTAATCTTCAAAAACCCAACCAGCAATTGATAGAAACTTTGAATCACCACACAGGTAAACTTCAAGTCTATGAATACCCACGAAAATCTAAAATCCCGTTTTCCGTAACCATCTTTAAGCACACTCCTGAATGATTGATCAGTGTTAATGGTAATCTCCACAATCATCAAATCTTCATCAGATAACAAATCATCTTGTAACACATTCAGATCTCAAAAACATTCTTCCACGATCAGATTCACATTCTTCCTCTTCAGTCATGATAATAGATGTATAGTCTTCTCCGTTAGTTCCGACAGCAACTTAATCAACAAACATCATCATTCCCCGACGGTTAGTCCGAAAAACAATTCCTCTGCTCGAAGATTAACCATTCTGACACTTTAGACTATCACAAAGCAGTGATATCTTTTAAGTATCGACAATACTAATGCATCTCTTGACGCTAATCTTGCTAACCGGCTTGACGAAGACCCGGGACTGAAACCCTAAGACATCAATCTGATCACGATATGAAGAATCTGAACTTCCTATGATCATAAACTAACGAATCTAGATTTTATGCATCCCCGAACAATCTAAAGTCGGAACCACCCGAATACTGTTGCATGTTACGAATTTCAAAAATGCTGGAATTTCAATATATTCTGATGAATTTTTTATTCCCCCTCATTTTTGAAAATTCTGACTCCTCTAATCTCATCACTGAATTCCCCCTCAAACTTGGTAAATTCAGTCCTCTCTATTCTCTAAAAAACTCAACTATGTGGAAAATATGTCATTTTGGTCCACAAAAGTGCGTTTTTCATCAATGCAGATTTTTTTGATTTGGCCCACTAATAGTCACTTAACCCAGATGATAAACATTCTGCATATGTATCATGACTACCCAACTAACTTCAACATTCTGTGATCGCATCATCATATCTGTTCTCTAAAGCTCCCGACGGTGTTCCCGAACAGCCCGTATTTGTCATTAAAATCTCGAAAAAAAAAATTCAATCACCAAATTCTTTCTGAACACTCGTCTCATCACTACGATCAAAGAAATGCTTTTTTTTAATAGGCATTTGACTCATTCGGATGAATGAAGTAGGTTCTTTCATGCGAATGAGCTGATTTTGGAACGAAATAAGGTTGGTTCGTGCGAACTAGAGTCTTTCGTGCAAACATGGTCTCATCCGTTCGAGCGCTGCTAATTCAAAATTTCGATTCAAAATCTTTATTTCTTTGACTTTCATGATGATTCTTTCACAGACTAGTCGAAATTCATTTCTAAACAATCCTACGGTCTCAATTTTACTTTTTGTCCGTGAATTGACCATTTATTTGATGATTTACGTCTAAAACCCATAAAAACCCATAATTCATGAGCATAGGTGATTCAGTCAACTGTTAGATCGATTGAATCAGTATCGTAGCTCTGATTCCAATTGAGAGTCGAGGATCCTGCGGGTTTAGAGAGAAGTTTGGGTAGAATAGAACGAATTCGGTAGAATATTATTAAGAACGGAGTAGAAGCAGAAGGATTGTATTCATACCGAAAGAGTATACATAATTTACCAGCCGGAGAAAAAATATCTCCAGCATTTCCACTCTGGGATCTCCAAAACTTGACAACTAAGAACACATGAACCCTATATATAGACATGATATTTGGGACGGATGTGCTTGTCCGTGTGGATGAGCTCATCCGTGCGGATAAGTCTCATCCGTACGAACTAGTCTCATTCGTGCGAACCACTCTTGTCCTCTTCAACGTCATGTGTTCGTCTCTCACCTATACAATCTTCAACACACGCTCTATCTAGCCTATTCGCACAGTGGTGGACACACAGAATGCTAACATCCACAAATAGCCAACCGACGTACCATTCACCACCAATCCACATAGGGTTTCACGGGAGTAAATTCTCCCATCACCTATCCGCCCATCACCAATGAAAACTCTTGGCAAGTCCCCTCATACATCATGACCGCTATTACTAACTCATGCCAGTTCCATGGTCATGATGATGAGGCTGCACCCGTTCACATAGCCCGCCTCACTGTATTTGTTGTACTTTCAAAGTGCTAGGTACCACTGATGACTCCATCTTCCTCCAGTTGTTCCCATTCTCGCTTGTGGGATGAGCTCCCACTTGGCTCGACTCTGTCACACCCTCAATTTCCACATGCGGAGTATTACCGCGAGGCACGTGAATGACCAGGATCACGCCACCAATCATATTGAACAATAAATATAATAAAACAATTTTCATCACTACCAATATGATTAGTGAATAAAGTCCAAAGTTCAAAATTCAAAAGTAATAATTAAAGTTAACAGCGAAAGCATAAGTTTACTAATTCAAACATTAGTTCAAAAGTTTGTAATTATTATTAGGAACCCAACATAGGTTCAATGCAACCACTACACTCCTCCGCCGCAAGCTCCCGAGCTATTACTACCTATAAAGCATGTAGTAGGGTGTTAACATAAAGTTGGCGACTTCACGGTTTTCCAGATTTAGTTCCAAAAACTTATGCTGTTAAATTACTCATTTATATCATGACATGGGGAGCTACACCATCTGTAAGCTACTAAACTCCGTAATACCGAATATTACGACTGTTGTATCATTGTTGCCCCGTTTGTCAATGTCTATCATCATTGACAGATGCCAAGGCATAGTAGTTCACGCCCGTCCTCCTCGGCACGGTGTCAGGTTAGTGAAACCTAATAGTTCTATCAACAAATATCTCGTTCGCCAGGACAGGCAATTAATCGGTATAGTAAGTGGGGACTTCGTGATAGAGTTTCGTTTAGTACGCTAGTTCATGAAATATAAATAACATTTAACAGTATTCCAAACCGGAATCCTAGGCAATCCCAAACTAGGGAAAGTGATGTTCGTTCCGTTCCCGACCACTGGGAATACATGCTTTTAGTAAAGTGTGTGAACTCACCTTTGTTTTGCTCGGCAGGTTATTTGTTTGTTCTAAGTTGGTCAACCACGTCCTATTATGGTTACCAATATCAATTAGGTTCGTATGCAAATAATCCATGTAGTTTCTACACGTAACTAACAAGTAGCATACAAGTTATAACATCACTTATCACATACAAACATGTAGGCCATATAGGAACTTATAACACAAGCCCACTTTGAACAGTAACATAATACGTGTATTCTAAGTGTGCGGCCCAAACAAATTATCTGCCCAATAGGAGTGTGCGGCCTCTAAGTGTGCGGCCGGGCATTGTTTGGTTGTACATTGCGCTTCAGTGTTTGTACAATTTTAAGGGTGTGTGGTCCACGTAGCATACCCAGTGTGCTGTGTGCTACATCAAGTAGTACCATGTGTAGGTTAAGTCGTACACCCTAGGAGTGTGCGGTTCCTTTTTAATCAACAGAAATTATTCATGTTTATCCTATCAAAACGGATCAATGACAGAGATTTAAACATCAATCCTTATGAAGACAAATCATCGATCATTTTCCAAATAGACCTAGATTCCTACATTATCAATATTCATCAAGAACACTTCTTTTGTGCCTAACATCTTTAAACCTTGTAGAATCCATTTGTGCATTTTATAAAATTAGACATTGCTATAAGAATCATCTTTCATTCAAAACATTAATAATAACAAGATCCTATCAAGTTCACATGAACGTATTAAACCCTAAGCTACTATTATAAGCATCAAATCATCCATTGTTCATCATACATGTTTTATCATTTCATCAACATAATCTTGATTCATATACAGTTTAAGTTTCGCATATTTGACATATCCTTTATTATTTGATCATTCTAGAATCATCCTATCATCAACATATCAAACATCTCTAGCTTATCATTTAAATCATGCTTTTCGAGTAGATCATTAAACAAACATGGACACCATCATCACTGATAATAATCAAACACTGGCCATAACTAACCTGGGATGATTAATCCAGAAGTGTGTGCGAGAGTGGGAAAAAGAGATCTTCAAATGATGAAGGAAAGCTTTCAAAAGAGAATACCGATGATGATTAGTGTGCGCCTTGATCTTCAAAAAGGAAAGGAATGGAATGTTTCTAGGGTTTCCAAAAAGAGGGGAATGTTTGTGGAAAAAGAGAATGTTTCCGCCGTCAAATGATTGTGGAAATCAATCTAGGGTTGGCATTTATACCCACATAAGAGATACCGCACACTCACACACATGTGTGATTACATATGCGGCTGAGGTGTGCGACTTAACTAGGGTTTATTGTGGGCTTGTGATAGGGCCTGAATAAAAAGGGTGTGCGGCCTTCATCCAAATGGAAGTGTGCAGCCAGACAAATGAGTTGGAGGGGTGTGCGACCAGATGGTGGTATACGGCTGGTTGAGTATTTAAGGACAACATTTACTAATAACACTTTATTAATAGTTTAAAGTGTGCGATTGCATTTCTTTATTTTAATACATAGTTCCATACACTTCACCACATTCATATATGCAATCAGTTTAAATTAAAACTTCACATTTATTAGTATTACGTAATTACAACATATAAGTGAATGAAAAAGGGAAGGTTCGGGTTGTCACATTATCCCCAAGTTGAAAGAAATTTCGTCCCTAAATTTAGCACACAGCCACTGAATAAGCTAGTGTAGTTAAGCGTTTTTGCGGCGTGTCACATCATCCCCCTGTTGGTTTAGAATTTCGTCTCGAAATTCAGTAGCAGCTTCAGTGCTGGATGTATTGCTCTTAAACAACTGGGAATACTTGTGCATCAATTGATCTTCCCGTTCCCAAGTGAACTCTGGACAACGACGCGAGTTCTAACAAACTCGGACTATTGGTATTTTGCTACGCTTGAGGGTTTTGATTTCTCGATCCATGATCTCAACCGGTTCCTCAACGAAGCAAAGCTGATCATCGATCGTGAATTGCTTATAAGGAACAATGAGAGTCTCATCTGATAGACACTTCTTCAGATTTGACATGTGGAAAACGTTGTGTACCGCACTGAGCTCTTCAGGCAGGTTTAGTCTATACGCCACAACACTGATCTTCTCGGTGATTTCGAAAGGTCCGATGTTGGGATTGAACCCTACCAAAGGAACAGATAATGAAAGCCAAAACTGGATCAGAGCAGTGGATCCAGAATAAGCAGATGTTTGGTTGCAAGTCTCTCCCCTTGAAAATGGTTTCAACATCTGCTGATCATGCAAACTGCTGACCTACAACTGCTGATCAAGTCAAAATCTGTTGAAGAACTAAAGCTCTGCTGCTCAATCTACTGCCTTGTTTCAAGCACTGCTGATCATGACAAGAACTGTTGGGTTCACAGTAGTGGAAGGATGTAGCAGCTGTTTATGTTTACTTTATGTAATGAGTTGAAACATCAGTAGTTAGCATAGCAGTGTTTATATAGGTCAGTTGTTAAGAGTTTGTTAGGAGGTTAGATGTCACTTTCATGGTGACGTCAGCTTTGATGCTCAGTAGTTTGCTAGTGCCTATAAATAGAACAGTGCTCTGTACTGTTCTGTTTAGCTCATTCACCATCTTCTTCCTGCACGAACAAATACTTAGCTCGGGCTGAGGGGGAGTTTGCGAATCATACATGCATTGTAATCAGAGTTTAAAATAAATTTAATCATTTGATTCTGTGTTGAAAATGTATGATTGAAAGAATTTCTTCTGTTTGATTGTGAAAAGTTTGCTTTCATTTAATTTCCGCTGCACTACTCTTTCATTGTTCATCTAAATTCAAACACATATCACAATCAATCCAAACTCAGATCCTAACAATTGGTATCAGAGCTTGGACAGTCTAATTTGATTTAACAATCATTTTGACGTAAATAGTTCAGCTCGAAATCGTTGATACTGATAATTTGTTCGTTGTGTTGAAAGACAGAGCAAGGTTTAATCACCGATAAAGTTGATTAATCAGTGCCTGTAAAACAACCAGGATGTCGTCATAGTCTCAAGATGATAAGAATAACACTGGCTCGCTTTTTAAACCTCCTATGCTTAAAAGAAATGAATACAACATCTGGGAGAGAAGGATGTGTCACATCCTTGCTCAACAGAACACTGAATGTTGGAGGTCGGTTGTTTTCGGTCCTCATGTTCCTATGGTGCCAAGTGCGGAGGACACCAAAAAGTTCGTTCCTAAACCAACTGAAAATTATACTGAATCTGACTTTCAGAAGTTCGAACTTGATGCCAAAGCATTTAGCATCATAGCCTCTGCATTGCCCAATGAAATCTATGCTGGGCTGTTACACTGTAACAGTGCCAAGGAATTATGGGATGCATTGATGGAACAATTTGGGGGGACGGAAGAGGTTATCGAAGACAACAGGGAAATTCTGAATCAGCAGTATGAAACATTTTGTCATATCAAAGGGGAATCACTAACCCAACAATTTGAACGTTTCAGTTGTCTCATCAGTGAACTAAGGCTTGTTAAGGTTACATTTCCAAATGCAACCCAAAATAGCATGTTCCTTAGATCACTGCCCGAAAAATGGGACACAATTGCTTTTGTCACCAGGAATTCAGCTGTGTTCAAAGATCTGACCCTGACCCAACTCCATGGTAGACTCCTGACCTAAGAAAGGGATTTAAACCAGAAAAGGAAGTTGCAAGAGTCTGGAAAAGTTGCTGATGACTATTCATTTGGCAGCACAGCTCTATTTGGTCAGGAAGAATCTGGTAGCAGCAGTAAGGATCAGAGTTATGATCACTTTATTGACATAACTGCTGGGGGTAATTTTAACAACTCTGATTCTCACTCTGCAAATTATGCTTTCACTGCAAATACTGAAAACCAGATGTCAGACAACTTGTGCTTTGAACTGAATGATTTGCAACATTTTGATCCCACTGACTTAGAAGAGATGGACATCTTGCATCAATTGGCTTTGCTTAGTGTTAGAACAAGCAAATTCTACAAAAGAACAGGGAGAAAATTCCCAGGGCTTCATGGGAATTTAAGGGTGGGGTTGGATAAGTCAAAAATCAAGTGTTACAAGTGTAATAGGCTAGGTCACTTTGCTAGGGAATGTAGGAGTCAAACCATGGTCCCATAATTACACACCCTGGCTCAAACCCTAGACCACAACAACAAAACACTGTGCACTATACCCAATATGCCCCTGCAGCACATGTTAACACTCCTCATTATGCTGCAACCCATGTGCCTGTGCATTATGTTCAAACCACTGTTCCGCAAATTCAGTATGTTCAGGCCCCTGTTCCTTAGGCACAAGTGCAACCTGTTGCACCTCAACAAGCTGCTCCAACAGTGACACAACCAGATCAGCAAAGCTTTTTCACACAAGGCTTTATTGATTGGAGCAGCATGCCTGATGAACTTGGTGATGAAAATTTTGCTCTCTATGCTTCTAATGATACTTTTGATGATGAATTTTGTTTGATGGCATTAGAGTCAATACAAGAAGGGGTTGAAACTGAAGGTGAACAGCTAAGTGCTGAAACAGTGGATGAAGTTGCTGAAGTAGTGGTTACTGCAGTTGCTGGTGAACTATTGCTGGGAGAAAATTCAGAAATCCTATTTGAACCACTGTCTGACCCCTGGTCCAAAGAAGACAAAAAGGAAGAAGAAAAGAAGAAAGCTAGTGAGGAAGAAGTTAGAGCTGATGAAGAAGGTGATCATCAATGTTGTAGGATCGATTGCTGACCCAAACGAGTCGTTCAGAGGTTGTCTCTTGCGTTTCAGATGCGGAATAATAAGAAATGCAAGTAGATATAGCTTGTTCTTCCTCCTAACTGATTGTTTGATTAATTTGAAACGTTTTACAGCTCGATCTTCACACCGGCAGAGCTTCGGCGTGGAAGACAATGAATCATTTTTAAGGATCGCTCATGCACACCTATATATAGTGGTTTGGAACCGCTCATGTGGACATGTGACACATGAGCGGTCCAGCATTGACCATAAAAGCGACCCAAGATTGACACAAGAGCGATCTAGGACTCCTATGACCGTATAAGCGATCCTAGCTCCTAAAACCTATACAGACTCCTGTTTTCTCGTATTTCGAGCCCTATGCTATACAATACAATGTAAGACCTGATCCTAGACACTTAGACGGAATCAACAGATGTAGTGCACCAACAGACTCCCCCTCAGATGTTGATGGAGTCGCCAACACACCTTGACTTCAAAGTTGTGTTTTCATATCTTTAGTCTAGATCAGTTTCTGGGCTTTCTCCTCTTTCAATCTTCAGACTCCCCCTCTCGACTTACTGGCATTTATTTGTTCTTCAGTAACATCTTTAGGATCTTTGTCTGGCTTTAAAACACTCTAATTCTCTTGATCAGATCTCTTGATTCCTTAAGTTCATCAGCATCAACAGCAATAGAAATCTGACTCTACTCATCTTTTTAAGATTGATTTCCAGAATCGAAACTTGGCTATCTGCATAATCTCAACCCAGAAATAAAATTTCTTTCACAAATGTTTCAAACAATTTTGTACCATCACATGACTCCCTCTCAACTATCTATGATGAACCACTTGAAGAAGGTTATATTTAACGAAAACAGTTAGATTTACACAATCACTCCTTCTCAAATTCTGCTCATCATGTTCAGCACTCGGAATTTTGAAAATCAGTTTTTCAATATCAGTTGTCGAAAATCTTTTTGATTTTTTCAAAATTTATGCTAAAACACACACAAAATCTTTTTGGATTTTTGAGAGAAATTATCTGACATCACTAGAAAATACAAACATATAGAAATGTAATATTTACAATCACTATTTTTGTGAGTTTGTGCAAGAGGATCATATCAGTTAATGAGATAAATCACAAACACCGTTAAGCTAGATTTCATTTTAAGCATTAAACAATTTACCTAGATTGTCAGTATGTTTGTCCTCTTAAATTCTCAACACAAATTTCAATCGATTCGAGATACAATATTAATGTTTTAGAGACTTAAACTTAATTGTGTATCACTCCACTTGAATATACTCCCGTATCCAGATCCCAAATATTCAGTCTTACAGGTGAGTATACCACAGCTGATATCTGTAAAGGGTTAGATGCGAAACCGTGAGAGCTCAGGTCAGAACTTCCGTTCAGCAAAGAGATGACGGCTCAACTTTTGGTGGGTCCCCTTTAGAGGATCTTTTTGCATTTCAACAGCAGCGACTATCAATTTTATTGTTTCATCAGCATGCTGAGGGCGGCGCTTATGTTTCAAAGCTTTAGCAGAAAGTATTATCCGGGGACTAGGTCAGTACTTACATACAGCAGAAGTCCCGGGATAATACCCCAGATATCACTGAGTATAAAGACCTAGTATCTCAGAATATGGGACCTTTCAAACAAGATTTCGGGGGTTACCCATATATCCAAGAATAGTTACCCACGAATTAAGCAAGTTTGAATTAGGTTTATATCTCGTTTCAATTTACTAAATGTGCGAAAATCTACTGACACATCCGTAGTAAGATTGTTTAACACTTTTTAGACTTTACATTTCTTTAGCATGCCGTGATAGTCCACTGATGTACTATCATTTCCTCTTTTTCGCAACAAAACTCATTTTTGAATTTTATCATATTTTTGGCTTTTTCAAATTTTCAAATGTTTTTGAATTTTCTGAATATTTCCCTACTCCCCCTAAAATACAAACACATCTTAAAGAAAAATTGAAAACTTCTAGACTCTTGTCCCACTAAAAACATAAAAAGTGAACTGTACAGAAACTTGACAACTGACACTGAATCACATCAAATCGCCATTCACTAGGCATAAACAATCTGAACTCCCCCTATCACAAACCATTTTCTCATTTAGATTTCAAAACACTTAAGTTTGTTTTAATCAAAATGACTTTTTCGGAAAATGAATTTGTGTTGATAACAACCACTTGTAGGTTTATCAATTTTAAAAACGGGGATGTGGTTCATTATCTTGTCTATCTTTTGCCATGAATAGTAAATCAAGTACAATTTAATGTCCCTGACTTACCATTTGCATTTAATAACCTTCTGTACCACTTGTAAATGTAATTACTCCAAAGTATCCAAACATCTCAAAATTTAACCACAAATACCACTTGTGGGATCAAGATTACCACTTGTAGATACCCAAAAACTACCAATTGTAGGAATGTTACATCTACATCACCATTTTACCAATCAAAATGCCGATTCCTGCTTCGCAATTACCCACCTGGAAGCTCCGGCGTAGTCCTTTCACCTGCAAAAACATTCAAACATTAATCACAAACATTCAAACTTCTCAAATACTAGAAAGATGCCGATTCCTGATCCACGATATAAACTTGGGATCTCTGGCGTAGTCCTTCGACTATTCTGGAAAACAAACTTCCCTCCAAGTCTTCTCAGACTTGAGGGCTTTCAACTCTTCAACTGTAGGGTTGTATGTTGCCTTTTTAGTTGTGTAAAAATCTTTTACCCCTTTAGCTTTCCCACTCAGCATTTTCCCAAATATTTTCTTAACATTTCCGTTGAATGTTTTCTCGACATCAAATTCTTTTTCATCATCATAAAATTGATTTGAAATTTCAATTTTACGAATTTTCTTTTTAACTTCCTCAAACTTCAGTGATGGAAAAACATCATCATTTACTGAAATTTTCTCCACAACTTGTGGCTCTTCTGGCTTTGTGGAACCAGATTCATCGCCGACCTTTTCTTCTACCTTTTTTGCAACCCACACTTGATTATCTTTTCCTTTCCTTTGGTAAAAATGTTTCTTTGAACATTCCCCAACCTCATTTTTCGAATTTTCAAAAACTTTAGATTTTTCAACAACTTTTTCTTTCAACTTCTGAGAAGCTCCCTGTTTTGCTTTGATATCTTTCGGACAATCCGATGCAATGTGACTAGCTTCATTGCATTTAAAACAGGTTTGAACATTTCTCGGATGAAATACTCCAGTTCCATTCCTTCTCCTCTCAGCAAGAAACTCTTTATTAGACTGTCTCCAAAATGGTTTCTGCTGTTCATCTTCAGAGCTTCCACCTGATACAAATTCAGTGTTTGATTTAGAATTTTTCTCATTTTTATGATTTTCTGGTGGAACAAAACCTAAACCTTTCTTTTTGTAGCTACGATTTTGGTTAGGTTTCTTTGGAAAACCAGGACCAGAATTGTAACTTTTTTTCTTGTTTAGACGTTGTTGAACTCTAGAAGTATATTTTTTAGGTTTATCACAACTTTTCAACACTTTTAATTCAGGAATATTAACCTCTATTAGTTTAAAAGTTTTGTTGATTAATTCCGTTTTGATACTCATTATCAGAAACTCTTTGTTGTAATATAATTTGTCAGAATCATTCAAAGTATACACAACTTCGAATGTTTCATCATTCAAATCTGCCTTTGATAACAAAAATTCTTTACTATAAGACCGTTTAATCGATGAATTTTGACTGTTGACTGACGACTTTGGCCTTTCAGACTCAGATTTCGACTCTGTCTCCTCATCAGTATCTAACACCTGATCGACCACCTTTTTGATTAATTCAGACTCATGATCAGTATCGGATGAGGTAAACGTCACATCAATGTTTTCTGGTAAAACGTCAGTTGTGTCGGTTTTAAGCTTTATATTGACTGCTTTTGCAAGTTGCTCCTCATTTGGTTTCCTAGGCGAATACCCATCCCAAATTGGAGGCGGACACTTGTTATAGCTAACAGTTGTTTTCTTACCACAGTCTTTCTTTTCTTTCGGCTTCTCGTCTTGAAAAGCTTCCATACCTGCAACAGTCGGGTAAACACGATCAATGAGATAATCAGAGGTAGAATAACTCGACAATAACCTCCTAATTCTCTCATTTTCAATCTTTTCAGTTTCCAACTCTTGCTTCCATTTGGCACTCTCTTCAATGTAAAAATTTATAGCTTTTTGTTTCGACATTAAAGTTGCGTTCATCATTGTCAGCGCATGTTCTCTTTCTGAGTTTGTTGTTTGTAAACCAGTTACTGTTTTGTTCAACACGTCGTACGATTCCTTCACATAATTGAGATTGAACAATAACTGCTCTTTCTTTTTCTCGTACTCAGCTATGATATCATCTTTTGCTGCACATTCTTTGCAGGCTTCCAAACACTTCTCACATGGCTTTACGACTTCAACAATTTTTTCAACTTCGACTGTTTTTACAACTTCAATCACTTTCTCTACCTCAATCACCTTTTCTACTTCTTTCTCTTCCTTGATAACCTTCTCATCAACACTTTCAACATTCTGAACATCACCTTCAGATCCAGGTTGTTGTTCTTTTGCAGCTTGTTTTTCCTTCAGTTTCTTCATTCTTTCTGCAAAATAAAAATGAAAATTTTCAGGAGACAAATGAGATTTTGCAATATTTATGTGTTCCTCTTTCTCATCATCACTGCTGCTGTTATCAGGTGATTTATCAAAGTGTACAGATTTATCAGAATCACCATCTGACATATTAGAATCAAACGGTGTTTTGTCAAAAACAACTTCCTTTTCTGGAACATTTTCATTTTGCTCAAGTTCATCTAAACTTTGTATGCCATCATCTGAACTATCTGAAACATCTCCAGAGTGTTCTGAAAGTTTATCAGTACTGTCTGAACTTTCATCAGATGACACAGACTTTTCATCTTCACTTTTCACATTCTCTCCGATAGATCTCATCCAAGTAGCAAACAAATTTGGTTCTCGGACAATTTTGGCAATGAAGGCTTTGAACTCTCCCTTCTTATCCACAAACATATCCCAACTGAAACCTTCAGGTAATTTCTCATCATCTTGATTGATAATGCGTGCTTCTGTGGCTTCAGATGATATGTAATCACTCCAGCTGAAATCTACCAAACATGCTCTCTTAGGATCTTCAATCTTTCTCCCATGAGCAGTCTGAGGTTCTTGGGATTGTCCAACTTGCTGATAGATAGCTTTGCGATAATAATCATCTTTCCCGAATGGATTCTGTGCTCCGCTAGCTTCTCTTCCTTTGCACTCCCGCTTGAAATGGCCTTTTTCCCTGCATCGAAAACAAGTAACTTTAGATTTATCAAAACCTAAAGTTGAAACATGAGCATCTAAAAAGTCATTTCTCCCGGTAATGGTTTTGAATTTCTCAGCCCGACGAAGAACACTTGCAAGACACCATTTGATATCCATAAGTTCCATTTCCTCATCGTCTATTTGATCGTAATCCTCTTTAGTGAGCATAGGATTTCCGATCCGACCAGCAACTAGACCTTCATAGGATAACAGAACTGAACCCAGAAGTGCCATATGATCTTTAGCAGTGTCTTCGGAGAAGCTTTGACCTTCTGGAAGGTTGAGAGCTATGTTGCATTGAATCACATATCTGTTTCCAGTTTTTGTACTCTGAGACTGAAAACTAGTGTTAGTCTCTTTTGGATTTACACTCGGAAACGATGAAAACCCGCTGCTACTCTTGTTAGAACCCTGATCAGCTTTCTCAGATGAGTCACCAGCACTGAAAGCGGTTTGAATTTTCGGACTTCTTTCAGACTCAGTCGCTGGAATACTATCACGATAATACATCTTCACATCCTGTTGGCCATTTGGACTATTCATCCTCGCGATCTTTTGCTGTTCAAGATCTTGACTTTCTATTTTCTCAATGAACTGTGAGATCGTTAACCCATCGTACACACCCGTATTCTTCAAGATCATCAAATACGTTCCCCACTCTTTCTGAGGTAATGCGTCAGCCAATTTATCCACCCATTCCTCTCGACCTTTTTCAACTCCTAACATTGATAACGATCGCACTAGGTGACAATATCTTTCAATTAACTTTTTAGTATCCTCTCCTGGCAAACTACTAAACAGATCGAACTCTTTCTTTAATAATGCTTTCTTGCTCTTTATCATGTTTTCACTTCCCTCGAACTTGACTTTTAATGCATCCTAAATAGACTTAGCAGTTTTGTCGTGTTGTAACAAAATGAAGATATCTTCTTTAATAGCCTGCTGCAACAAACTGATCATCATTTTCTCGGCTCTATACATTGCTCGTTCTTGCTCAGTAAACTCGGATATCTCTTTAATAACTTGCAACTCTGTTCTAGGCAACGTGTACTTCTTCAATATGCACTCCCATGATCTAAGATGGTTTGCTTGAACCCAGTTTTCAAACCTATCCTTCCACCCATAATACTCCTCAATGCTCATCAATCTAGGGGGCTTTTGAGTCGTTCCCGTCTCATTTTCTAAATTCATTGCTTGAGCGATTGCGGCTGGAGTTGTCGATGTAGCAAAGGCGTTGTAAAACTCAGAATTCATGTTGACTTAACACGATTTTCAAGGCAACTGACAGAAAAGCGATTCAACAGTGAACAGATAAGCGAACCAAAAAGATCCTGTGGAGCGGTCCAGCATCAATGTCCTAAGAGCGATCCAATATTAGTCAAATGAGCGATCCAAAAAGTTTTTGGAGCGATCCTAGAATGAATTTTTGAGCGATTCAGAAATGTTCACACGAGCGATTCAGGACAGTTCGTTCGAGCGATCTAGGGATAGATTTTCGAGCGAACCAGACTTAAATTTGAACGTATGAGCGATCCGAACTATCAACTTTCGAGCGGTCCAGAAGCAACAAGGTACACTCGAACGATCCAAGATAACAATTTGGAGCGGTTCATGATGACGTCATTTGAGCGGTCCACATTTCGAACATGTTTTGATCCCTAAAAACTTCGAATTTTTGCTTCAAACTTTCCAGGGTTTGTCTCGGTATGATAAAGAACAATCTGTGAGTATTTGATCGAATTTCAACCGTGAAATCTCCCTAAATCAGAAAAAGAAGGTGTAGAAACGAGAAGAAACACTGAAATCCGGCTATAATCTGCAGAAAACCTCCTTCCAAGCTCTGATACCACTTGTAGGATCGATTGCTGACCCAAACGAGTCGTTCAGAGGTTGTCTCTTGCGTTTCAGATGCGGAATAATAAGAAATGCAAGTAGATATAGCTTGTTCTTCCTCCTAACTGATTGTTTGATTAATTTGAAACGTTTTACAGCTCGATCTTCACACCGGCAGAGCTTCGGCGTGGAATACAATGAATCATTTTTAAGGATCGCTCATGCACACCTATATATAGTGGTTTGGAACCGCTCATGTGGACATGTGACACATGAGCGGTCCAACATTGACCATAAAAGCGACCCAAGATTGACACAAGAGCGATCCAGGACTCCTATGACCGTATAAGCGATCCTAGCTCCTAAAACCTATACAGACTCCTGTTTTCTCGTATTTCGAGCCCTATGCTATACAATACAATGTAAGACCTGATCCTAGACACTTAGACGGAATCAACAGATGTAGTGCACCAACAAATGTGACTGTGCCATGATGGCTGCTGCTAAGGTATCACCTCAAGTTCTTGAAAAACTGTGTTTAGACAAATGTATTATTGCATTTGCTAACATCAAAGAGGTAAATGAAAACCTTAGGAACAAAATCTTATCTGATGAAGTCAAATTTGAAAAGTCATTAAAAGAACTTAGAAACAAATTGGCTGAAAAAGATAAAGAGATCAGCAGTTTAAAAGAAGAGCAGAGCATAACCAAAACTCAACTCCAAACTATGGTAGAAAAATACCAAGTTTGCAAAAAGGAGTTGGAGTCTACCCAGATCACCTGTGAAAGATGGGTGGAGTCTTGTAAAGGGTATGAGGTTATGCTTGCAAAACAGCTTGAAAGCAATGTCAAGTTTGGAATAGGACATAGAAAATATGATGAACTTGTAAACACTGCTGAAAAACAAGCTGGTTTAACTGAGATAATACCAACCAACAAAAATGGCCAAGAGGTTAAAATAATCGACAAACTTGGTAACAAAATTACTCTGGAAAGATCTGTGGGATCCTCAACTTTTGAGGAAATTGAGAAATACCAATTTAAACCCACAAGGTCTGATGATGTGATATCCTGGAAAACTTCAAACCAATGGATTTCACAACCACTGATGGTGTAAAAGCTCCAAAAGCAAGAATCATTCCTATCAAAGATATCCCAACAGAGGTTCAAAACTCTGTTGCAAAGGAATCTGAGAAAAGGAAGAAAAGAGAAAAGATTAAAAACCTGTTTTGTGATTTTTGTGAAAAGAAGAATCATCTAACAAAAGATTGTTTTCATCTTAAAACACATGATCTAAACAAAACAAATGTTATTGTTTCTGCTGAAAGCTGCACCATCTGTGGTAAAAATAACCACAAAACTAAGGAATGTGTGTATCTCAAAAACTTTGATGAAAAGAAGAAAGAGTACACTGCAAAAACATTCTTAAGTTCATCAGCATCATCTGTTAAGTTCACCAAGAAACAACCACTGTTCGTCCCAGTCCAAACAGCTGTCACAAAACAGCTGAACCAAACATCTGTTCAAAGAGATGTTCAGGTGACTGATGCAACCCCTGCCAATCAATTCAAAAGAGGTAAGGGACAACCATCATACCATAGGATCCCACATGTTTATGAGGCTTACAAAAGGCCCTCTAAACCCAAAGTGAACAGGTATCCTTTTGGTTATCAACAGATGATTGGTCAATACCCCCAACAGTGGTTAGAGAAAAACATTCTCAAAAATGTTCAAACCCCTGAGCTAACCACTGTCCATGCATCTGTCATCAGCTCAGACACTGTTGAGACCCCATCCAAAGCCTTATTGGCTTTGGAAACTTTAATGAACTAATCCTTTTACTTCATGTGCAGGGAGCTTCTGCATGCTTAGATAGTCTTTGGTATGTAGACAGTGGAGGCTCCAGGCACATGACAGGATGTAAAGCCCTACTCAAAGATTTCAAAATCCATGGAGGGGGTGATATATCCTTTGGGAATAATAGTAAAGGGAAAGTTCTGGGGTCTGGTACAGTTCAGTCTGGAAATGTAAAATTTGAAAATGTCAATCTGATAGACAATCTGAAATTCAACCTCCTGAGTGTCTCACAAATGAGTGACAAGGGGTATGGGACATTCTTCACAAAGGAGTGTTGTAAGATTGTTGGACCAGAAATGGTTGAAAAGATTGAAGCAATAATAAAATCAGGAAAAACAAAACTTGTTGCTCAAAGAAGTGACAATGTTTATGTTGTTGATATGTCAAGAGAATGTCCTAGAGCTAATGTCTGTCTGTTCTCAGCTGCCTCTAACAAAGAGACAGAGCTATGGCACAAAAGACTGGGACACACAAATCTCAAGACAATCAATGAAATTTCAAAAAATGGCTTAGTGAGAGGCTTACCACAAAAAATGTTTTCATGTCCTGAACACTGTGTTTCCTGTTTAAAAGGAAAACAGCATAAAAGCTCTTTCAAGCCCATTGAAGAGTCCAAAACAACCTAGTGTTTGCAAATGCTGCACATGGATTTGTTTGGCCCAGTGCAAGTCATGAGTCTCAAAAAGAAGAGATATTGCTTGGTTATTGTTGATGACTTCTCTAGGTTTACATGGACCTTCTTTTTACACTCAAAAGATGAGACTGCAGGCATTTTGCAAGACTTTGTGGCACAGGTTGAAAAGCAATTTGACCTTCCAGTGAAAGTCTTCAGGAGTGACAATGGCACAGAATTCAAAAATAAGGAGTTGGATGCCTTCTGTGTGAAGAAAGGGATTGTAAGGCAGTACAGCATCCCTAGAACACCAGAGCTAAATGGGGTTGTTGAAAGGAAGAACAGAACATTGATTGAGGCTGCCAGAACCATGCTTGCAAATTCAGGTTTGCCATTAACTTTTTGGGCAGAGGCAGTAAACACTGCTTGCTATGTCCAAAATAGAGTTTTGATCAACCCCGGGCACAAAAAGACTGCTTATGAAATTTTGTATAAAATAAAGCCATTAATCTCATATTTTAAAGTTTTTGGTTGCCCATGTTTCATTCTAAACTTAAAAGATTCTATCTCAAAGTTTGCAGCCAAAATTGATATGGGATACCACCTGGGATACTCAACCACTTCTAAGGCCTACAAAGTGTTCAATACACGGATCAAAGAAGTGGAAGAGACTTTGAATGTGAAGTTCAATGAACTTTCATCAATGAAAATCCCTGCAAATCCTGCAGAATTGTTTGATCTTCAAAAATTCACTTTTGAAAATACTGCTATCAAGACTAACAGTGCAGGTCCATCGGAAGATTCATCACCAGACTATGGATATGGGATCATCATTCCTCAAAAGTCTGCTTCAATAGGGAGAGCATCAGTTGTTCAAAACAGTTGTCAAAGCTCAACCACTGCTACGTCAATAGTTGTTGACCAAAGTAGCCCTTTAACCACTGCTTCCACCTCATCAAACACTGCTGACAAAAGTCCTCAAACAGTGGATCAAAGTCAACAGATGTCCACACCTTTACCCCCTATGCCACCACCTTTTGAAGCCACTGCTGGGTCATCAAAGTCACCAGCAGTGGTTAGCTCAGATGATACACATATGCAGCCCTCACCACTCAATGCCATTGTTCCATACCAAGGAGAACTCATCTTCTTGAAATCTCATCCACCAGATCAAATCATTGGCAACATCAATGAAGGGGTGCTCACAAGAAAGCAATCCCAAAACATTTGTCTTTTTGCAGGCTTTCTATCACTCCATCAGCCAGTCAAGTACCAAGAGGCACTGAAAGACAACAGCTGGGTAGAAGCCATGTAAGAGGAGCTCCAACAGTTTAGAAGACAACATTGCCAGAGGGTGTGAGTCCTATTGGCACAAAATGGGTCTTCAAAAATAAAACTGATGAAAGGGGTATTGTTGTCAAGAATAAAGCCAGGCTTATGGTTCAAGGTTTCAAACAAGAAGAGGGCATTGATTATGATGAAACATTTGCCCCTGTAGCAAGACTTGAAGCTATCAGACACTTTCTGGCCTTTGCTGTCAACCACAACATCAAGGTGTATCAAATGGATATCAAATGTGCATTCCTCTATGGTAAGATTCAAGAAGAGGTTTATGTTTGTCAACCTCCAGGTTTTGAGGATCCATTTAATCCAGATCATGTCTACAAGCTAAATAAAGCTTTGTATGGCTTGAAACAAGCACCAAGGGTCTGGTATGAAACTCTGTCCACCTTTTTACTTTCCATTGGTTTCACTAGAGGCAGAATTGATAAAACACTGTTTTTAAAATGGAGAGGGAAGGAATTGATGATTGTCCAAATTTATGTGGATGACATCATTTTTGGAAGCACATGTAATAAAATGTGTGAAGAGTTCAGGCAACTCATGACAACTGAGTTTGAAATGAGTGCAATGGGTGAACTCCAGTGCTTTCTTGGTCTCCAAGTAAGGCAGCTGCAAAATGGTACTTTCATCCATCAAGGCAAATATGCCAAAGAACTTTTAAAGAAATTTGACATGGATGATTGTAAGCCATGTAGTACACCCATTGCAACCAATAAATTGGTCTTGTCTGAAGAAAAGGATGATTTGGTTGATCAGACCTTATATAGAAGCATGATTGGGTCTTTATTGTACCTAACTGCATCCAGACCAGATATCATATTTGCAACATGTGTCTGTGCAAGATCCCAATCAGCCCCTAGAAAGTCAAACCTTATTGCTGTAAAAAGGATATTCAGATACCTAAAAAGTGCTCCCACACTTGGTATCTGGTATCCAACTGATGGTAAAATTGAGCTTTCAGGTTTCTCAGATAGTGACTTTGCTGGATGTGATAAAACAAGGAAGTCCACTTCAGGAGGGTGCCAATTCCTAGGCAATTGCTTAGTGTCTTGGCAAAGCAAAAAGCAAGCAGCTGTTTCCACATCCACTGCTGAGGCAGAATATATAGCTGCTGCAAGCTGTACAGCCCAACTGCTCTGGCTTCAAAATCAGTTACTGGATTTTGGTATCACTGCCTTGAAGACACCACTTATGTTGGACAGCCAGGCAGCAGAAAATATCATCAAAAATCCAGTTTCCCACTCAACCACCAAACACATCGACATTAGACATCACTTTGCGAGGGATTGCTATGAAAAAGGTTTGATTTCTCTGTATCATGTTCCAACTAAGGATCAGCTAGCAGATGTGCTAACCAAAGCATTAGACACATCCACCTTTGAAAGCTTGATCTCTAGGATTGGTATGCTAAACATGGAATAACAGGCAAAATCCTATTTTTCTGTGAATAAAAGCATTAAAATGTTTTCAGAAAATCAAAAATCCGTCCTTAAAAATAGCTAAAAATGAATTTTTCATTAAAATCCTAAAAGTCTGCCATAACCACTGATGGGTTCAAAAGTCTGCTCTACTTCAAACGTCTGTCCACTGCTGAAAGTCATCCCCTGTTCTCATTTTCCTTTGATAAGCACTGATGTTCAAAATCAGTGTTGTATCCACTACTGTGCTATCCACTGATAGTTAAAAGCATCCACTGTTCTCCATTACCATTACAACTACTGTATTCACCAGTTGTTTTCACAAAAAGTACTGTTCAAAAGTACTGTCCTTCATTTCACCAGGGGATGGCATACGGACAGTACATAGTGGTCAGACCATTTGTAACCGCTGCCACATCAGCATTCATTTTTCCTCCATAAAACCCCCCTTTCAAACCCCAAACAGGGTTTCACTATCGAATTGAATTCTTAAAAGTTCTCTTCTCAAAGCAGTTTCTATCACATTTCATCAAATTTCTTCACAATCTCATTTTCGATCCTCATCTTCAAAATGACAAAATCGAAATCATCCGCAAAATCTTCTAAAGGGGCCTCTCAAAAGGCTACCTCCACAGAAATCCCACACAAACCGTCTCATAATCTGCTGGGTCTTCTCGCAAAACCCGGCAACATCGATACATTTGATTCCATCTTCGATATGCTCAACGCATCAAAGTACAAAACTTTGTTAACCGTTGGCGCACCCATTTACCTGCAAACTCAGAGAGAGTTTTGGAAAAATTGTACCCTTGAAAAACAAGGTGAAGATGTCATAGCCATTAACTCTACTCTGCAGAAAAAGGCAGTCCGCATCACACCGCAATCTTTATCAGAAGTTTTTCAGCTCGATGATCAAGAAGGTAAAAATTCTTTCCCTAAAAACGTGTTAAAAATCGACTTCATTGAGAGAGGGTATGCAGATACAATGATGAAGAGGGATACCTTACAAAAAGGTTTCTTCCCTCCTGCAACACGATTTTTATTCCATACCCTCCTCATGTGTGTTTCAAATAAAACCACTTCCTTTAATGAAATGCCATTGAAGATTCAAAATCTGGGATATGCTATACTTCAAGAAGAAAATTTCAATTATTCCCAAGTAATTTTCAATGACTTGGTTAAAAATGTTGAAACAAAATCATTTTTACTGTTTCCAAGATTTTTAAGTTATTATTTTGAGAAAAAATTCAGTAAGGATGATATTGCGGTAATAAACCAAGGTGATTCTTTTCAGATAAACAGCTTAACTGCTGAAACATTTACAAGAATGTCAACACCTTGCAAAACACAAGCAGAGGTGCCTGAGCAGACTTTAGCAGCAAACACTGCTCCTCAGGTATCTGCTGTTGAGCCCACTGCTCAAGGTGATCAAGGTAGCCAACCAACTGCCTTGAAACCCACACCTAAAATCACCAAAAAGCCACAGAAAAAGAAAATTCAAAAACCCCCCAAACCCACCAAAAAGACAACTCTGGAGGATGAGATACCAGAGCAACTGCCTGTGACAGCACAAAAGTCACAACAAACCACTGCTACTTCTTCCTCACAGCAATTGGTAAAAATATCTCAACCCATACCTGAAACTCCTCCTGTCTCTTCACAAAAAGAACAGGTTGTACAAATAGGGTCACCACATCATGATGCTCTGGAAGCACTCGTTTCCATCATCCACAGCCCAATACCCGGGGCAATTTCGCTTTCTAAACCTACCTTCACATCCCCAACACCAAATACCAAACTACTGTTGGATGCAATTGATCTGAACCTGGCACAAACCAGTCCTTCTCAATCACATGTCCATGAGAATATACCTCAACAACAGACTGGGCCTGATGTATCAATCTTTGCTAACCCACCAACACAACCTGAGGAGGTTACACCCCTTGAGTTACAAGTAACTCTTGGTGGTAATCCAAGTGAAGCAGCCACTACAAGTGTTGAACATACAGGTTTACACTTGGACAGTGGTTACACCAATAAGACTTCCTTGGAGGCAATTCCTTCCATAACACCTCTGTTATCTGCTAGTGAGTTTGTATTAACCACTGGTTCCATCAAAAGATTATCAAGTGTTGAAGGAAGAAGACCCCAGTACCAAGAAAAAGGGGCATCAGTTGTGATGTTTGGAGTACACTCCCTACCTCAACCTCTGATAAAACCACTGCTAGTGGGAAATCAGATGATCCCATTAAATTGGGTGATGGTTTAAAGTACCAGGAATTGACGGAAAGAGTTGAAAAGCTGGATACATCCGTTGTAGAAATCAAAGACATGCTGCAACAGTTTTTAACAGTTCAAATGGTACCATCCACTACTGTTCCACCTCAAGTACCTGCTCCACCACCAGCAGATGTTACAAATGAGCTCTGGAATCTTTTTCAACCATTTCTCCACCAACAACAACAGATGGCTGAGCAGCAGCATGAAAAACATGTTCAAGAGCTCAAAGAAGCAATGGAGTCTAGTTTCAAAACCACACAAGCAGACATCAAAGCTATAAAAACACATCTGTTGGCAACCACTGGCACTACTACTCCAACAGTTCTTTATATTGATGAAATCCCTCAGATAATGCCAAAAAGGGGGAGAAAATTAAGGAGTGGATAAAGAAAGGGATTGATAATGGGGTGTATCTTGATCCAGAAAAGGATGCAATGCTCAGAAACATTCCTTTGCCAGATGGTAGCAAAAAGGTTGATGTTACCCAGAATGCACTTGATGATGGTGTCATAAGTGTAAAAAGGGATAGAGCGGCAAAGGACTTATCAAGGTGGAATGAGGAGAAGAGAGCTTTCATGGAGCTGAATGAGCAGGGTTGTTCTGGTGAAAAGGATGATCAAAATCCTGTTCCAAAAAGAAATCTTACTAGAAAAGTAAGGAAACCCAAATCCACACCATCCAGTCTTCCTAAGCATACTTCAAAACCACCATCCAAAAGCCACCAACATCAAACCTCCACCCAAAGATGGATATGATCGGGTGGTTCTGCTGGTGGCACGATGATACTCCAGTGGTCCGTCAGTGATCCAAATTTGCTGTTCAAAAAAAATCAAACCTCCACCCAAACAGTTGCTGAAACTTCTGTTGTTCCAACATCTGCTGGTACTTCAGTTGTTACAACAACTGCTCTCACTACAACACACACCATTTCAACACACACCACTACCACTGCCCTATGACCATCAAAAACAACATCTCCACCATCATTTCCTGCCATAATGTAGAAGACAACAGATGTTAAAACATCTGTTGTAATGACAACAGTGGTTGAAACACCAGTTGTTTCAGCAACTGTTAATTAGTCACAAACCACTGCCACTCAAATCACCTCCACTGTTCCACCCAAAACATCATCTGCTTCTCCTAAAACTAAAAGGAGAAGGATTATCATACCAGATGATGATTCTCCATCACCACCACCAACAGCTTCAAAATCCCAAGCACTTGTCACAATTCCAAAACCCATTCCTCTCTCTTCAACTCAAACTCAAAAGCCATTACCTCCTGCAGGTGTTGTATTTCCATTAGAACTCATAGCAGTTAGAGATGAAATCAAATCTTTCTACTATGAGGATAACCCTGCCAAAAGGAGCTTACCTTCAGTTAAAGGATATCCTAGGCCAAAAAATATTGAAGAATATTTAGAAATTAAAGCCAAGCAAGCAGAGGATATCGCTAACAAAAATAAACAAGGGAAATCTGATAGGGAGTTTCAGCAAAACTATCAATTTCTTCTCACATAGGTCAGATCAATGGAGCAATTTGCCAAAAATGTTCGTCAACAAATTTCAGAAAGGGCAGATGAGACCCTGAGAAAAGACTACATTGAAAATATCATGACCTACAAGAAATACAAGGGGGAGAAACACATGTACAAAAACTGGACCATTCCTGAGCTTGAAAAGGAAGTAGCCAGGATTCATGAAATGATCAAAGATAATGTCCAGCAGACTCCTCCTGAAAAATTCAAACAGTTTGAAGCTGAAAAGGCATTAGAGTTGAAGAGAATGAAAGAGGAGCTTATCACAGCCGATTATGGTTCAAAGAATTTTGTGTCAAAGTGGGGAGAAGCTAGGGTCAGGGCCACCTACAAAAGGTTGGAGGAGCTTAGGAAGAAAGATCCAACAGCTCCACAAAAAACTGACTACTCCAAAGCAGAGGTTTCAAAAAGACCACCAAAGCTGCAAGCCAAAAGAACCACTGCTCCTACTGGTGCTGCCATATACAAAAGAAGGAGTCAAAACCAGTTGGGTGCTGAAACAGTTCAAGATCTAATTGCTGGAAATGACCTTGTAAAAGAGGGAATTATGTTAATGATGAAAGAAGAATCTGAACTGGAACAATCTGCAAGTACTGCTCAGCCAGTCATGAAAAGGCCAGCATCTCCAAATACCTCATCAAATAAACAACTCCCAAGAAACCCACCAGGCTCAAAAGTACTAAAGTGGAAAACTGATAAATAGACCCACGTACTGACAGTGTTCAAGTCTAGTGGCGAAGTGAAGAAACTAACAAGGGAACAAGCTCTGGGCCTGAGTCTTGAAGATTTGCAGGATCTCCTTAATCTTCCACTTAGCAGGGATGATGATGATACAGATGCCTTAACCTTTGAATTACAACTCAAAGGGCAAATAAGGGAACTGCTGATGAGGCAATAAAGATCTACAATAATGGAGAGTTTTGATATTATCTGTTCCAGGGGGAGATTGTTGGGATTGAACCCTACCAAAGGAACAGATTGTAACACCCCGTGTTTTCGAATGTCAAAGTCAAAGTCAAAGTCCAAGTCAACTTTGACTTCTTTGACTGCTAATGTTCTTTTTACTTTTGTATTATGTGGAGTAAGTGTTGTATATATGAAATGATCGAATGTTTAATCAATGCGACCGAATTACGACTGTGAATAGTAGGAAGTAACAATGCGATAAAGTTAACCAATCAATAATCAAGCAAATCGATTCATCAATCAAACTTGAGACTCGAATTATGTGAACTCTGGTATTGTTATACGTGTGTGTGCCTTATGTGTTACTTGTGTGTGTTTACTTATATGTTTGGTGTGGTGTTCAAGTGAATCAATCGAAAATCAAATCGAAACTCGAAAAGCAATCGAACGCAATCGAAACCGACATCGAAACATAACTTATTGAAGATTGTATGTTAGATATAGTGGTTGGGACTGAAAGTAATTTGACTAGGAACTCTATCGTATTCGTATCATCGTCCATCGAAATCGAAACATCGAAAATCGTCGCGAAATACTCAAAGTGGGTCGCGGATCGAACAGGAGGCATCCTGATCGAACAGGCCAGCCGATCGGCTAGCATCTTCCTAGCCGATCGAGCAGCCCATTCGATCGGAGCTCCTGGCCAATCGGCTGCCACTTTCCTCTTTTGAGCCTATAAATAGGGCTGTCATTGTCACACTTTCCATTTTTGGAAAGCTCTGACCGAACCAGCCTTCTTCTTCACCTTTTCTCAGATTTCTCCCAACTCCGGTAAGTTTTCACTCTAATTCTTGTACGTTTCTGATCATTACATGATTCTACACCTTTCTATCTTTCAAAACTGGATTTCTAACCGCGAAATCATCAAGATCTAAGTGTTCTTGGGTGATGTCATCATAGTGTTCTTCAAGAACACCAAACTTTGGCCTCATTCAACCGTGAATAGCTTAGATCTGACCGATTTCCGCATAAACAAACTAAGATTCTTACAAATCTTAACATTTTTATGAATAATTTCCAACATTCTTCAACCTTGACACTCGAAACCTTAAAACCGGTAGAAACGGAGCTTGAACCGGCTAACTAATCATTCTAACAGTTAAGAGGTTCAAGATTCGGATTCTGTATACAAGGTTCACCGATGATGGGTTAAACTCTAAACCGACGTTCCGAACCGCTCATCGGCCGGACCTGGGTGATTCCTATCCTAGCCGAAGAAACGAGTAGGGACGGAGGATATCATAGTTCAACTCGTTATCAAACTACCTCGAAAATGACAACAAGTGACCAAACAACCAAGTGTTAGACGAAAGGCCGACCAGGTCAGAAATGCTGGCCGAACGGCTAGGCTGTTCAAACAGCCCAGCCGGTCGGACATGCCAGCCGATCGACCGGGCCAGCCGATTGGCTAGCACATGGTTCCACACTTTCAAATTTTTATGAAGTATACTATTGACGAAGTGATGTTCGATCGAATACGCTACTCGATTGGTAAACATTACTCTTCGGATCATGAGATACTATGCTTCAACACTTAATCGTTTTCACAACTCGTTCGTAGTAGGGAATGCCAGCCGACCGAACAGACTGATCGATCGAGCGACATTCTGTTGAGAACCACTTCAAGAGTTCCCAGCTGATCGGTTAAGCCGGCCGATCAAACGGACCGTTCGATCGATCGACCTGAAAGGTAGGAACACTTCAGTGTTTTCATATACTACAACGAAAACTCCAAAAGTTCAAATCCTCAAACACAAACACACCAGAGGAAGAAACAATCCACTCGAATGGCCCAGCCGATCGAGCCTACCGGCCGATCGAACAGGACTGTACAGTCGAATATACCAGCCGATCGAACAGACCGTTCGATCGAACCTGCCGTTCGATCGACCAGCCTATTCGATCCATTCACACTGGTCTTATTTTCCATGTTACTCATTGTTGTGCTATCGAACTATTCAGGCTAATCCTACTCTCAGCGCTCCCTTCAATCCATAATCAATCACTGTGAGTATACTCGAACCCCTTTTTTGCTTTAGCACTTTTGGGTGTTACATACGTTACTTATCAAAACACAATCGAACACTATTCAAACTATTTGAACGCTAACCGATTGCATGTATTACGTGATTAAATGTATACTTGATGTTATGTTTACACGTGGAATGCTGTCTACCTGCCTTAGCAACGTAGTACTATAGTTTGGACTCAGCACCCGTTCACACGGGGGTTGTTAAGGACAATTACTTGCATGATTTACGGTGGTGATCATGTATTGCGAACTGTCTCGGACAGTCAACCCGCAGTCGTTGGTATTGATAGGTCCATGTCGATAATTAACGTGCATCATTTCCCTCTGTGTACGTGCTGGTTATGCGTAAACTATTCGAACTTTATATGCTACTATCAAACTTGTATGCTCACCTTTACATTATATGTATTGACTTTATTTTAACGTATGTGACAGGTGTTTAGGATGCTTACTTGCTTTCTCTGCTGTGAAATCGAGGCTAGGAAAGAGTCTAGAAACCAAGACAATTTATATTATTATATTTAAATCTGAGTTGTCGGAACATGTTTTTGTTTGAAGAATATCTATGTCTGTAATAACTAAATTTATCTTATGGGTCACGGTATGGGACGTGATATTTAAACTATTCGGTAATAATAGTTGTTATGGAATTTCTTTGAACAATCTGTTTCGCTCAGTGTCGCGCCCCGATGATTCCGCGTCGGTTGGGGTGTGACACAGATAATGAAAGCCAAAACTGGATCAGAGCAGTGGATCCAGAATAAGCAGATGTTTGGTTGCAAGTCTCTCCCCTTGAAAGTGGTTTCAACATCTGCTGACCTCCTATCTGCTGAACATGCAAACTCCTAGACTATAGTTAGGAACCAACAGACTCAGTTTGTGTGCCTTATTCTGCAATCCTTCACTATCACTGCACTCAAATTCTCAATTAAAGTCAGGCAATTCAGTCAGGAATAGGTGTGAAAACCGCAAACTCCCGACTAAATTGACTGACTTATGACGATTTTACCCCTTTACTCACGCTTAACCTAATATTTCCAATCACATATAAGGAGAATTATACCAAATCAGGAGTGAAACCCTCATTTTGATGAAATTATCCTTAATTTTTCTTAAAACAAGGAAGAAATT
Organism: Helianthus annuus; assembly: GCF_002127325.2. Taxonomy (NCBI): domain Eukaryota; kingdom Viridiplantae; phylum Streptophyta; class Magnoliopsida; order Asterales; family Asteraceae; genus Helianthus; species Helianthus annuus. The sequence continues at coordinate 120,352,017 of NC_035443.2, forward strand.
GTTAAGCCAAGGGGTGAAACCCTGACCTTGGCAGTTTGTTCTGGACTTTATTTATCTCACCAAGGCCTCGATGGACTCCAACGACCTGAACTCACAAAGTATGACCTAGGGAACGCGTGTGGAATGCCCAAGAATCGAGGCAGAAACACGACCTCTAGAGTCGAAAGTGATGACAAGTCTACTGTGAATAGTCGAGTTGCCTTGGGTAGTCGATGTCTAGTAGCCGCAGACAATCTACCTCTCTATTTTATGTGTTTCGATTCTGAGAACCGCAACCGCGTACTCTGATGACTCGTTGATTTTTATGTGTTTATGTGTGCTTTCTCTATTTTTGTGTTTATATTTTGGGATGTTATTCGATTTTGCTATCATTTCAATCGACACACACGACTCGCATTTGCTGTCCTATCTCAATACGACATCCAGTTGTAGCAGCTCTAGACGATATCATACTATATTATGCTATACGACTAAGTTAGGCGAAAACGATGCTATTCGATACGCTATACGAACGACACGCGATCTTTGAATGATAGGATCTTGAGGCAGTCAGAATGCTATATGTGCTTATAGGGAAATTAAGTGACATTACCTGCTTCTGTGATTAAATGGTTACGTGCTTTTGTGTGACTCCGTGCTTATGTGCTTCTGTGTTTACGTGTATTTGTGGTTATGTGTCTGTGTGTTTATGTGATACGTGTTTCGACGTGATTCTAAGCTTTAGTAAGTAGTAGACGTGTGAGGTGAGATTCGATTCTGATGTGTCTGAGACCTACGACGATGTCTGTTGCAGACCATGTCGTCATCCGGACAACGAACCCCACTTACTCGCCAAGAAAAGAGAGACAGACGTCTCGCTGCTATCATCTCCAAGCAAGTGGCGAAAGCCGTAAGTGAGGTGTATGAAAATGCCAGCAAAACGTCGGAAGAATCCCGAGCTGAAAACCCTAAGGATTCAAGCAAGGCTGCTTTCAGCTTCAAGCAGTTCAAAGCATGCGGACCAAAAGAGTTCACTGGCGAAGATGGTCCTACAGCCATGTTTCACTGGTTCGACTCGGTCGAAGTCACTCTGCGCCAGAGCGGATGTCCTAAACATCTCCGCACTCTCAATGCTACAGGCGTCTTCCAGTCTCGTGCTCTAGACTGGTGGACGGCCGAACGAAACAAGCGCGGAAATGATGCAGCTTACGAGCTAACATGGGAGGAGTTGAAGGCAATTATGATCGACGAATTCTGCCCTCCTCATGAACGCCAAAAGCTGGAGGACGAGTTCTGGGGAATCAAGCAAAAGGATGGAGACAACGCCGCTCTCACTGCTCGCTTTAAACAGCTTAGCATCATATGTCCCGATCAAGTCAAGACCTCAGACCAAGGTATCAAGAAGTACATTCGAGCTCAACCCGACTGTGTAGCCGACTTTGTTCACGCCGCCAAGCCAGCAACGATCGAAGAAACCTACCTACTCACCGCTGAGATAAATGACAAGCGAGTAAAGTCTGGTTTTTTGGATAAGCAAACCAAGTCTCTGCACCAAGCCACTGCAGCACCCACCGACTCATCTACTCAATCCTCCAAGTCATCGAGAAGAAAGAAGAAGCACAACAACAACAGCTCCAGCAACAAGAGCTGTGCTGCCGCAACAACTGCCACTCCGCTACAAGTTGTACCGGCTCAACAGCAACAGCACCCTCGCTCAGCTCCAGTGATCAATGCACTGCCATCAAAGCGTGCATACACAGGCCCTCACCCACTCTGCCCGACATGCTCGTACCATCATCCAGTGGGTCTAGCCTGTCGTTTTTGTGCTCACTGCAACCTTTACAGTCATTTCACTGCGAACTGCCGCTATGGTCCCCGTCAAGCCCCAGTTCAAGCTACTGTCAACCAAGCTCTACTTCCCACCCCTCAAGGCCAACAAGCAGCTCAAGCACCTGCAGTCAATGCTCGAGTCTGCTTTGCATGTGGTGACCCTAACCACTTCGCAAACAGGTGCCCTAACAGGGTGGTTAAGCAAGAGCCCCAGCAGCAACAGCAACAGCAGCAGCCTCAGCAACAGCAGCAAGCAGCCCATGCCCGAACCTTCAACATCAATGCCCGTCAGGCTCAGGCGGATAATAACGTGGTTAATGGTACGTTCCTTGTGAATGGTATTTATGCATCATGTCTGTTTGATACCGGAGCCGATAACTGCTTTGTGTCATTTGAATTTGAGAGGCTCCTTAGTCGTAAGCGCTCTTATCTGTCCTCGTCATTTGAAGTCGAAGTCGCTACGGGAAGAACTATTGCCGTTAATTCAGTACTCCGTGATTGTACTCTCGAACTCAACAATCACATCTTCCCAATTGACCTTATTCAAATGCAACTCGGAAGCTTTGATGTCATAATAGGCATGGACTTTCTTCGCGAAAACCATGCTGAAGTTGTATGCTTCAGAAAGATGCTTCGATTCTCGCTCGCGAATGGTGATCTATTGTGTGTGTACGGTGAAACGGCGTCGAAAGGTCTCAAGCTTATGTCGTGTATTCAAGCCAGCAAGTATCTCCGCAAGGAATACCAAGCCTTCTTGGCCAACATTGTAGTAGCGGAGAAGGAAAAGAAAAAGAAAGTTGAAGTCAAAGACGTTCCAGTGGTTCGTGAATTTCCTCAGGTGTTCCCTGACGATCTTCCCGGACTACCACCAAGTCGTGATATCGACTTCCGCATCGACCTCATTCCTGGAGCTAACCCCATTGCCAAAGCCCCTTATCGACTCGCTCCATCCGAAATGCGGGAACTCTCGAACCAACTCCAGGAATTACTCGAAAAAGGCTTTATTCGCCCAAGCACCTCTCCTTGGGGCGCGCCAGTCCTTTTCGTCAAAAAGAAGGATGGGTCGTTCCGGATGTGCATCGACTACCGGGAATTGAATAAGCTAACCATCAAGAACCGATACCCCTTGCCCCGAATCAACGATTTGTTTGATCAGCTACAAGGTGCATCATGTTTCTCGAAGATCGACTTACACTCAGGCTACCATCAATTGCGGATTCAAGAGGAAGACATCCCCAAAACCGCTTTTCGAACCCGTTATGGCCATTACGAATTTGTAGTTATGCCCTTTGGTCTAACCAACACACCCGCAGTTTTTATGGACCTGATGAATCGTGTGTGTAAGCCTTATCTTGACCGTTTCGTCATCGTGTTCATCGACGATGTCCTGATTTATTCCAAAACGAAAGCCGAACACGCGCAACATCTACGTTTGGTTCTCGAGTTACTTCAGGGGAACCAACTCTATGCCAAGTTCTCCAAGTGCGAATTCTGGTTGGAGGAGGTTCAGTTTCTGGGTCACATCGTGAATAGTCAGGGTATCCATGTCGATCCAGCGAAGATTGAAGCTGTCAAAAGCTGGATTACGCCTAAGAACCCGTCAGAAGTTCGTTCTTTTCTCGGACTAGCGGGCTATTATCGACGATTCACTGAAGGATTCTCCAAGATCGTTGTGCCACTTACCGCTCTTACGCATAAGGACAAGACTTTTGTGTGGGGAAACGCACAAGAGACTGCCTTTCAAACCCTCAAGCATATGTTGTGCAACGCTCCGATTCTTACGCTGCCCGATGGAAGCGACAACTTCATTGTCTACTGTGATGCTTCTAACCTTGGTCTCGGCTGTGTCCTCATGCAGCGAGACAAGGTTATAGCCTACGCATCTCGTCAGCTCAAGATCCACGAGAAGAACTATACAACCCATGACCTCGAGCTAGGCGCGGTTGTCTTTGCATTGAAGATTTGGCGACACTACCTGTATGGCACTAAGTGTACAATCTACACTGATCACAGGAGTTTACAACACATCTTTAATCAGAGAGAGCTTAATATGCGTCAATGCCGATGGGTAGAACTTCTCAACGATTATGACTGTGAGATTCGTTATCACCCAGGCAAGGCGAATGTAGTTGCCGACGCGCTCAGCAGAAAGAGTTACGTGCTCAGTACCCGAAACATCCAAGCCCAGCACAATCTCGAAACCCTTATCCGCGAAGCTCAACATGCTCGCTTTAACGAGCATACATTGAAGAAAGAGAGGATCTATCACGATGGAGTAAGCAAATCCGATGGGATATTCTATTATCTGGACCGAATTTGGATCCCTAAACGGACCGATTTGCGAAAGATTATCATGAACGAAGCCCACAAATCCCGATACTCCATTCATCCCGGCGCTGACAAGATGTACCAGGACCTTCGCTATAAGTACTGGTGGCCGGGCATGAAACGGGATATCGCTCTCTACGTTGGAAGTTGCCTAACTTGCGCAAGAGTCAAGGCTGAACATCAAAGACCTTCTGGCTTACTCGAACAACCGCCGATACCTATATGGAAGTGGGAGAGTATAGCTATGGATTTCATAACAAAACTCCCGCCCACGCCATCAGGTCACGACAGTATTTGGGTCATAGTCGATCGTCTAACGAAATCAGCCCACTTTTTGCCGATACGAGAAGATTATAAGGTGGAGCGACTAGCCCAAATCTACACCGACGAGATCATTCGTAATCATGGTACGCCTCGTGACATCATTTCAGATCGTGATGCTCGGTTCACTTCGCGATTGTGGGAAACGTTTCAAGCGGCCCTTGGTACGTCGCTTAATCTGAGTACTGCATTCCATCCTCAAACCGACGGACAGACTGAAAGAACGATCCGTACTCTTGAAGACATGCTCCGAGCAAGTGTCATAGATTTTGGTGGTAGTTGGAACAAACACCTGCCATTGGTGGAATTCTTGTACAATAACAGCTATCATGCCAGCATTCAAATGGCACCTTTCGAGGCTTTGTATGGTAGAAGATGTCGATCGCCTATTGTGTGGCACGAGATCGGTCACTCGCAAGTAACCGGTCCCGAGATTCTACAAGAAACGACTGACAAAATCCACCAGATTCGAGACAAATTGGTGAAAGCTCGGAACAGACAGAAAAGTTACGCCGATAAAAGACGCAAGCCCCTTGAATTTGAAGTTGGTGACTACGTACTCCTAAAGGTATCACCTTGGAAGGGTGTAGTCCGATTCGGCAAGAAAGGGAAACTCGCGCCTCGATATGTTGGACCTTTTAGGATTCTGGAAAGGATGGGAAAAGTCGCCTACAAACTCGAACTACCGGAGGAACTCAGTAACGTCCACCCGACTTTCCACGTCTCTAACCTCCGAAAATGCCTTGCTGACCATGATCTAATCGTACCACTCGACGATCTTCAGGTCAAAGAAACCTTGCACTTCGTGGAAAAGCCTGTCGAAATCATGGATCGCCAAACCAAGCAACTTAGGCGCTCACGCATCCCTATCGTGAAAGTCCGATGGGAAGGCAAACGAGGCGCGGAGTTCACTTGGGAACTCGAAAGCGACATGAAGGCCAAGTACCCGCAGTTGTTTAAATAAATAGATCTGAAGCATCAAATTGGTAAATCACGGCGTTGTGTAGTCTTCGACCTAATTTCGGGACGAAATTCCCTAAACAAGGGGAGGCTGTAACACCCCGTGTTTTCGAATGTCAAAGTCAAAGTCAAAGTCCAAGTCAACTTTGACTTCTTTGACTGCTAATGTTCTTTTTACTTTTGTATTATGTGGAGTAAGTGTTGTATATATGAAATGATCGAATGTTTAATCAATGCGACCGAATTACGACTGTGAATAGTAGGAAGTAACAATGCGATAAAGTTAACCAATCAATAATCAAGCTAATCGATTCATCAATCAAACTCGAGACTCGAATTATGTGAACTTTAGTATTGTTATACGTGTGTGTGCCTTATGTGATACTTGTGCGTGTTTACTTATATGTTTGGTGTGGTGTTCAAGTGAATCAATCGAAAATCAAATCGAAACTCGAAAAGCAATCGAACTCAATCGAAACCGACATCGAAACATAACTTATTGAAGATTGTATGTTAGATATAGTGGTTGGGACTGAAAGTAATTTGACTAGGAACTCTATCGTATTCGTATCATCATCCATCGAAATCGAAACATCGAAAATCGTCGCGAAATACTCAAAGTGGGTCGCGGATCGAACAGGAGGCATCCTCATCGAACAGGCCAGCCGATCGGCTAGCATCTTCCTAGCCGATCGAGTAGCCCATTCGATCGGAGCTCGTGGCCGATCGGCTGCCACTTTCCTCTTTTGGAGCCTATAAATAGGGTTGTGATTGTCACACTTTCCATTTTTGGAAAGCTCTGACCGAACCAGCCTTCTTCTTCACCTTTTCTCAGATTTCTCTCAACTCCGGTAAGTTTTCACTCTAATTCTTGTACGTATTTTATCATTACATGATTCTACACCTTTCTATATTTCAAAACTCGATTTCTAACCGCGAAATAATCAAGATCTAAGTGTTCTTGGGTGATGTCATCATAGTGTTCTTCAAGAACACCAAACTTTGGCCTTATTCAACCGTGAATAGCTTAGATCTGACCGATTTCCGCATAAACAAACTAAGATTCTTACAAATCTTAACATTTTATGAATAATTTCCAACATTCTTCAACCTTTACACTCGAAACCTTAAAACCGGTAGAAACGGAGCTTGAACCGCTAACTAATCATTCAAACAGTTAAGAGGTTCAAGATTCGGATTCTGTATACAAGGTTCACCGACGATGGGTTAAACTCTAAACCGACGTTCCGAACCGCTCACCGGCCGGACTTGGGTGATTCCTGTCCTAGCCGAAGAAACGAGTAGGGACGGAGGATATCATAGTTCAACTCGTTATCAAACTACCTCGAAAATGACAACAAGTGACAAACAGCCAAGTGTTAGACGAAAGGCCTACCAGGTCAGAAATGCTGGCCAAACGGCTAGGCTGTTCAAACAGCCCAGCCGATCGGACATGCCAGCTGATCGACCGGGCCAGCCGATCGGCTAGCACATGGTTCCACACTTTCAAATTTTTATGAAGTATACTATTGACGAAGTGATGTTCGATCGAATACGCTACTCGATTGGTAAACATTACTCTTCGGATCATGAGATACTATGCTTCAACACTTAATCGTTTTCACAACTCGTTCGTAGTAGGGAATGCCAGCCGATCGAACAGACTGATCGATCGAGCGACATTCTGTTGAGAACCACTTCAAGAGTTCCCAGCCGATCGGTTAAGCCGGCCGATCGAACGGACCGTTCGATCCATCGACATGAAAGGTAGGAACACTTCAGTGTTTTCATATACTACAACGAAAACTTCAAAAGTTCAAATCCTCAAACACAAACACACCAGAGGAAGAAACAATCCACTCGAATGGCCCAGCCGATCGAGCCTACCGGCCGATCGAACAGGACTGTACAGTCGAATATACCAGCCGATCGAACAGACCGTTCGATCGAACCTGCCGTTCGATCAACCAGCCTATTCGATCCATTCACACTTGTCTTATTTTCCACGTTACTCATTGTTGTGCTATCAAACTATTCAGGCTAATCCTACTCTCAGCGCTCCCTTCAATCCATAATCAATCACTGTGAGTATACTCGAACCCCTTTTTTGCTTTAGCACTTTTGGGTGTTACATACGTTACTTATCAAAACACAATTGAACACTATTCAAACTATTTGAACGCTAACCGATTGCATGTATTACGTGATTAAATGTATGCTTGTTGTTATGTTTACACGTGGAATGCTGTCTACCTGCCTTAGCAACGTAGTACTATAGTTTGGACTCAGCACCCGTTCACACGGGGGTTGTTAAGGACAATTACTTGCATGATTTACAGTGGTGATCATGTATTGCGAACTGTCTCGGACAGTCAACCTGCAGTCGTTGGTATTGATAGGTCCATGTCGATAATTAACGTGCATCATTTCCCTCTGTGTATGTGCTGGTTATGCGTAAACTATTCGAACTTTATATGCTACTATCAAACTTGTATGCTCACCTTTACATTATATGTATTGACTTTATTTTAATGTATGTGACAGGTGTTTAGGATGCTTACTTGCTTTCTCTGCTGTGAAATCGAGGCTAGGAAAGAGTCTAGAAACCAAGACAATTTATATTTTTATGTTTAAATCTGAGTTGTCAGAACATGTTTTTGTTTGAAGAATATCTATGTCTGTAATAACTAAATTTATCTTATGGGTCACGGTATGGGACGTGATATTTAAACTATTCGGTAATAATAGTTGTTATGGAATTTCTTTGAACAATCTGTTTCGCTCAGTGTCGCGCCCCGATGATTCCGCATCGGTTGGGGTGTGACACAGATAATGAAAGCCAAAACTGGATCAGAGCAGTGGATCCAGAATAAGCAGATGTTTGGTTGCAAGTCTCTCCCCTTGAAAGTGGTTTCAACATCTGCTGACCTCCTATCTGCTGATCATGCAAACTGCTGATCAAGTCAAAATCTGTTGAAGAACTAAAGCTCTGTTGCTTAATCTACTGCCTTGTTTCAAGCACTACTGATCATGACAAGAACTGTTGGGTTCACAGCAGTGGAAGGATGCAACAGCTGCTTATGTTTACTTTATGTAATGAATTGAAACATCCGTAGTTAGCATAGTAGTGTTTGTATAGGTCAGTTATTAAGAGTTTGTTAGGAGGTTATATGTCACTTTCATGGTGACGTCAGCTTTGATGCTCAGCAGTTTGCTAGTGCCTATAAATAGAACAGTGCTCTGTACTGTTCTGTTTAGCTCATTCACCATCTTCTTCCTGCACGAACAAATATTGAGCTCGGGCTGAGGGGGAGTTTGCGAATCATACATGCATTGTATTCAGAGTTTAAAATAAATTTAATCATTTGATTCTGTGTTGAAAATGTATGATTGAAAGCATTTCTTCTGTTTGATTGTAAAGTTTGCTTTCATTTAATTTCCACTGCACTACTCTTTCATTGTTCATCTAAATTCAAACACAAATCACAATCAATCCAAACTCAGATCCTAACATCTGACATAACGCGAATTAAGCTTGCCCCTTTTGCCAAAATGGACCACACCTTTCCACGGTGAGACTTTTAGCAAAACTCGCTTTCTAACTTCGAATTCCAAAGGTTTTCTATGCTTATCCGCGTAGCTTTTCTGACGGTCGTGAGCTGCCGCTATTTGTGTCTAATCTGGGCAATCTTTTATGTGGTGTCGAGTACGAGTTCAGGGCCAGTGAATTGGCTATCGCCAACTTCAGCCCAACAAAGAGGTAATCGACATTTTCGTCCATACAATGCCTCGAACGGTGCTGCCTGTATGCTAGTGTGGTAACTGTTGTTATAAGAAAATTCCACCAGAAGTAAGTGTCGTTCCCAGCTGTTGCCAAAGTCGATGACACATGCTCTCAGCATGTCTTCTAGATTTGGATGGTACGTTCAGTTTGACCATCTGTCTGCGAATGATAAGTGGTGCTCAGGTATAAACGCGAGCCAAAGGATTTGTGCATAGCCTGCCACAGATCGGATGCAAAACGTGGGTCACAATCAGAGATAATAGAGGTTGGCCCCCCGTGCTTGGCAACTACTTCCTTCAAGTAGATGCTTACAAGTTTCAAAAACTTGTCGGTTTCTTTGATCGCGAGAAAGTGTTTAGACTTGGTTAAGCGATCTATGATCACCCAAATGGTATCGTTCCCGCTTTGAAACCTTGGTAAACCGGTAACCTAGTCTATGGAAATTTGCTCCCATTTCTATGTCGGTATTTCCGATTGTTGTAGTAGCCCGGACGGTTTTTGGCATTCGATCTTGACTCTTGCACAAGTCAAGCACTTGCTGACGTCATGGTACATCTTGTTAGGCCAGTACAAGGCCTTGAGGTCATGGTACATCTTGTCGGAACCTGGATATATCGAGTAACGAGACTTGTGTGCTTCGTCCATCACAAGCTCTGGAAGGTTTCCGTAGGATGGAACCCATTTACGTTCCATGAAGTAGTGTATGCCGTCGTTTTTTTAGTTCGAGTTACTTTTTCATGCCCCGCATGGACTCAGCTAGTAGGTTTTTCTTCTGCAATGCTTCAACTTGAGCGTTTCGGATTTGGTCAGGGAGGTTTGAATGAATGGTTAGTTGCAATTCGCGAACGCGTTTGGGTTTGGCTTCCTTTCGGCTGAGGGCATCGGCTACGACGTTTGCCTTGCCAGGATGGTACTTGATTGCGCACTCGTAATCATTTAGAAGTTCGACCCATCGGCGTTGTCGCATGTTTAACTCCTTTTGATCGAGTATGTGCTGGAGACTCTTGTGATCGGTGTAAATCGGGCACTTGATACCGTATAAGTAATGTCTCCATATTTTGAGTGCGAAAACTACAGCTCCCAGCTCCAAGTCGTGAGTAGTATAGTTCTTTTCATGAATTTTAAGTTGTCGAGAGGCGTAACACGCAACCGAGTCCTTGAATAGACGCATCGCAGTAGACGATGAAATCATTCAGGTAGCGAAAGAATAAGTGCACTACAGAGTTTCTTCTTCAGCTTCTGAAACGCGGATTCCCGAGCATCACTCCACTTGTAGGTGATACCCTTTTGGGTTAGATGAAGGAAAGCTTTCAAAAGAGGATACTGATGATGATTAGTGTGCGGCTTGATCTTCAAAAAGGAAAGGAATGGAATCTTTCTAGGGTTTCCAAAAGAGGGGAATGTTTATGGAAAAAGAGAATGTTTCTGCCATCAATTGTGGAAATCAATCTAGGGTTGGCTGCACATGGGCATTTATACCCACATAAGAGATACCGCACACTCACACACATGTGTGATCACATATGCGGCTGAGTTGTGCGGCTTAGCTAGGGTTTATTGTGGGCTTGTGATTGGGCCTGAATAAAAAGGGTGTGCAGCTTTCATCCTAATGGAAGTATGCAGCCAGACAAATGAGTTAGAGGGGTGTGCGACCAGAGGGTGGTGTGCGGCTGGTTGAATATTTAAGCACAACATTTACTAATAACACGTGTATTAATAGTTTAAAGTGTGCGATTGTATTTCTTTATTTTAATATATAGTTCGATACACTTCACCAGATTCACATATGCAATCAATTTAAATTAAAACTTCACATTTATTAGTATTACGTAATAACAACATATAAGTGAATGAAAAAGGGAAGGTTCGGGTTGTCACACGCAACCTTCTGAGACTTTCACTACTTGGGCAGCCCTTCGTAAAGGCTTTCTGTGACACCCGTGTCACTTCAAACATCAAACAAATACCAAACCAATGAAATATTGTATTTCATACTTGGGATTTGTAAAAATATGTGTATCGATTGCACATATCAATTCTTGTTCGATTTCAAGCCTTAAATCGCTTTCTGGAAGGTTATACGCGCACTGATACGTACATATAACCAGTTTAATGCAACAAACACTCCGGAATAGTGAAATAGGCTTAACATACCTTAAATAACCTCCACATAACTTAGAAACAAGTTTTGGAGGGTTTGGTGTGTTGAAATCAAGTTTGTTCGATCGCTGGGACTAATTGTGTCAAACTGTGAAACTATACCAATTTGCATAGTAACGAACCTTCCGGAACTTGATCATAAGTTAAATATGCCCTAAATATCCTTTACATAGCTTAGAAATAGACTTTGAGGTGAGCGCAAAAATAAACTTTTGGTCATTCAGTGACTAAAAGCGTCAAAAGTGCACAAGTTTGCATTTTCGCTCATAACTTACGTTCTAAATACATCCGGGCATCCAAAAATTTATGTAATCATTAAAATATTATGTTTTACTGATTGGCATGATAAAAATCCATTCGTCGCTTAATTTGGATCGTTTTTGCGTCCGTTACGACTTCCGTCGTAATTACACGAACAACGCAATCGTACGGCCAAACGAACCGACATCCAGCATATTTTTGAGCACATTTCAAGTTCCCTATACTTTAACTTCATTTTAGAGCTTTAAAATGGGGTTAACGGGGCTTAAACGTGCGAAAAAGCATCAAAAACCAAGTTTGGAGGTGCAGGGCCCTGTTCTGCCATTTTTCAAACTTTGCTGACCTGCAGGGGCCTTACGGACCGTATGCACTACCTCTTACGGTCCGTAAGTAGGTACCAGTGACCAGAATTTGTTTTCCAGCTTGACCCAGCTGTTCCACACCTTAGCACCTGGTTTCTTTGATTCTATGTGCTTGTTTTGGATGCCCATGGTTTCACAAATCAGTGGGTATGATGTGTAGGGCTTGGATCGAAGCTCGGGTTTCAAGAAACGATCCTAACGGTTCTAGAAATCCTATAAATACCCCCACCCTTCACTTGCAAAACCCACACTTGATTTTCTGAGATATCTCCAAGTTGAAGTGCTAATCACTTCATACCTGAGATTACTTGGAAAATCAAAGCTTGCGGGGACCTTTTGTAAGTATTCTTTCATTCTTTTGATTCATTTTTATCTTTAAAGTCAAAATGCGTTTGACTTTCAGCATTGACCAGTCTATGGTCAACGCGAAGTTTGTCTGAACTTCATAACGTGAGCGTAATCACGATGGACGATGGTTATAGTCCCTGGTGACTATACCTACTGATTACCACGTTATCTAGGTTAGTGACGAGTCGTAGTTTTGGCCAAAATGCGTAATCTCGCGTATTTTGTAACCAAACTACTTTTAGGTATCAAAACCGTTTGTTTTGATACCAAACCTGTATTCTAACTTAACTAAACATGTTTTAGCATGTTTAGCTCGTCACTTTTTAGTTTAGTGCTTATGTAGAGTCGTAAGTCAAGCGGACTAAACACCCGCTTAGACTTTCGAACACGACCCGTTTGGTCGATCATTAGGATCCGACCAAGCATGTTTAGTGACCATAGTTGTATAGGGAATAACCTTCCGAGGTTATACCTTATGGTCACTTCGTTTAAGTAGTTGTATGATAGGTAGTTTATATGCCTTAGGAAAATGACCAAAATGCCCTTTTTATGCATAATTGATATTTCAGCATACGTAACCCAAACTTTTGGCACTTAACTGATTATGCAACATAATTAAACATGTTTAGGCATATAATACCTGTCATAGGACTAGTTAGACGGTCCGAACGCGTTTTACGCAAACGACGCGTTAAAGTAGCGTAAGCTACCTAAACGGGTCGTGATGGGTCGTAAGCACTTAGGACAGGTTTCATTTTAGTATGTAGGCCTTGTTAAACCATATCATATGAGTTCCCACGCTCATTTGGTTCATGAGACCTCATACTATCTGATCTCCCGATTTAGGTCTGGTTTATTTATGTAGTTACCTATATTAGGTGTCGTTTGATTCCGTGCTCCCTCTAGCTTGCTTGGTAGTTGTTCAAGACTCCTAAGCACTCTCAAGTGAGTACATAGTCCCCTCTTTTACTGTTTTTAACTGTTTTGGGGTGAAACATGTGTACCTATTTGTTATGTTCTTGTTTTCAAAAGTATAATTGATTATACATACTAGTACTTATCTTTATACAAACTGAATGATTGTTTATGGTTTAAACTCTAAAATTTTCTTAAAGATTATAAAATAAATGTTTGGAATAGTACTTATTTGGTTCACCAGGCCGGTTGGTAGTATGATATAGCGCTATAGGATTTGACACCCCATTCCTGTTGTCATGGAATGTCTGAAACCAATTTGTTTCTCCATCCAAATAGGGATTGCCTTTGTGGTATCCTTATAGTCTCAAAGGTGTATTTGGATGCACTAGGTCTGAATGAATTCTTAAGTCACATTAATTTTGTATATTTAGTTATACTCCCAAAAGTATAGTTTAATATGCTCTCATATGTGATATTGTACAAAACCAACATATATTTTGTTAAAAATCCAAAACATAGTTTAATATGTTATTTTCAAAATCTAAAACATAGTTTAATATGTTACTTATAAATCCAAAGTATACTTTTAATATACTACTGAAAACTATTATTTTAAACAACTAAAGTATATTTAATATACTATTTATCTAACGATTGGGTTTTGGTTAGTGTTTAGATAACGGGACAGGTGTAATGTGATGAAAACATGGTAGATACGCCGCTGGTACTTCTTATATATAAGTGTTTTCATCGCATTACAAACCCTGGCGTTATTTAGTACACTTGGGTTAACGGTTTTGGAACTGAAATATATTTTAATATATTACTTATTCGACTTTCTTAAAACCAAAGTATATTTTTATATATACTATGAATATTTTTATCAAAATATTGTTTTTCAAACAATATATTTTTATAACAAACTTATTCTACTTACTTATTTAATTTCCTATGTATTATTATTTTATATCATCTGATTTCTTATAAATGATTTATAAAAGAAAACCTTTTACAAGGATCATGACTACTTTTATTAAAACTTTTTCTTTAAACTCATAAGTCATGAATCCTAATTACAATAAAACCTATGTATCTCACAGGCATTTTTATGCTGACGTACCTATTTTTACACATGTTTCAGGTGCTGCTTTGTGATGATTGATGATATATGCTACACTTAGGATGGACTCGTGCCTTAGCGACTTTAAAACTTGAAAGATAATAGTTGTACTTATTTGATTGTATTAAAACAATGAGTTCATTTATTCAATAAACAAAATTATTTATTCCATGGTTGTGAAACAATGATTCTGTTACAACACTCCTCGACGTTTCCGCCACTTTTTGTTGTTTTACGTGGTCGAGTTGTGACAGAAAAGTTGGTATCAGAGCCAATGGTTATAGGGAATTAGGTTATTAGTGATGCTTTGACCTAGACTATAACCTTCCTAGGACCCTAACGCGAGTTATCTCGTGTTTAGTCTTAAAACAATACCGTCACTTATCCTTAGGTGACAACCACAATAAGAGCACAAATTTTGAATCCGCTTTGAAAACTAATTATCTATTCTAGGATGATTGATTACTAGGTTTTGAAGCTTCAAAGTTTTCAAAATCTCGTCAAAGTTTGGTCTAAATAATGTGAACACGTGCAAACTGGAAGGGTGGGTGCCTGTACCTTGGGTCTTCTTTCTAAGGCTAGAGTGTTCGTACAAATCCGCAGTATCGGACCAGTCACTCTTACCTGGGAACTCTTGGGGTGAGTGTCCACTTATAGGCGAGCATGTCTTCGCGATACATTATATTGACCCATTTACTTTGATTAGTCACCGTCTCATTTGTTTGCCTTAGGTAACAAACAAATGATCGCAATTTTATGCATTGTTATTCTGTTTTCATTTCCCTTGTTTCCTCCCATGTCTCCCATTTTCTTCATAGTGCCTCTTCATCGCAACAACAATGTCCGAACTAGGTGCTGCAATTGTCCATCAATTAGGCGTCGTACTACCAGAAGGCTGTTGATTTAGCTATCACCGTGACTCGTCTCAGGGATGAAGCCATACAAGGGAACCGCTCCTTAGAGCAATCAATGCCACCGTCATCTTCCGAATCAAATACCTTGTTTCAAATGTACCCATGGTGGACGATGGGGACATTTGGTTAACATGTGCCGCTTTGCAATCTAAAGCAAAGCTGTTACAAATCCTGCTGCTGCTCAACCTTCAAACTCTGCTTCATATGTCGCCTGGCATATCTAGCGCCTCAACCTCATGAACTTTCTACCTTGTGTATCGACTTAAGCACGCCTAGTGCAAGGTGTCGAAACACCTCTCGTTACACAAATTCCAAAATCCATATAGGATCTTTTTATCTTCACAATTAGATCTTTATGGATGATTATCGCTCAAATCGGAGCCCTTAATTGAATTATTCGTATGCCTTAATACGCATATTATGATTCAATAAGGATAAATCCGAATTCCTATTAAAGATCTTTCTATCTCCATAGTTAGATTCTTATGTTTAAAGTGCCAAATGAAATCCACGAATTGGATTCCTGGTGTGCTTTAAATATCCGTGTCCAAAGATAACAAATTAATAATCAAGTTAATCAATTATGTGATTATGTGCTTATGTGTTTTCTTATATGTTTTGTGTTTTTATGTGATCCATCCAAATCATCATAGAATCTTCCATATCTCATATGAGGGATTCATAGTAGGATATCTAAAGGTACTATCTTAAATCCTTAATGGACTTCAACGTTGTAGTTAAGTCCCATGGGTTATAAAGTACAATTCTAGAATTGGACCCCCTTGAGTGGTCTAGTTAAACAGATTGATTTGAAAATCTGGTTAGGAATATCATGTGATGATATAATTGAAAAGATCCCTTTAAGTGGTCTATTTAAGGAGATCGTACGACGGTCTAGTTAAGAAGATCATGTGTTGATCTAGATAAAATGATCGTTCGTTGATCTAGTTAAAAAGATCCTTTGGTGGTCTAGTCAAGTCGCTTCATGTTTATTCAATTGATTTTTCCCCTACGCATTATGAAATTAACTGTGCGGATTGTGCAAGGAATTACGTAATTATGGAGGCCTACATAATTATGGAATTCAGTGCACAGAAACCACAAGAAGTTTTGTCATGTGTTAAGACCTATAGTGACAAGAGTAATGATACGGGAGAAGTCTTGGACCTTGACCGATTTCATTTTATCTTACACTCCCCAATTCTGATTTCAAGCACACACAAGTTTCCTATGATAAGTCTTCATGAGAAACGTTCTTTCGTCCGTAGTTCGAAACTCCATGTTTTGTTACTCAAGGACTTCATTTTGATAGTTGACAATTTCGCTAAGAATCCCAACATGGCCCAGAGTTTTACTTAGGGTTCGAAGGATTCATTCAAAAGCGAAACCATCACAGTCGTCTTCACAAGTTTCCCCTAAAATTAAATTTCGGGACGAAATTTCCTAAAGTAGGGGAGACTTTGACACTTGTGTCACTTCAAACATCAAAAAAATACCAAACCAATGAAATATTGTATTTCATACTTGGTATTTGTAAAAATATGTGTATCGTTTGCACATATCAATTCTTGTTCGATTTCAAGCCTTAAATCGCTTTCTGGAAGGTTATACGCGCACTGATGCGTACATATAGGTAGTTTAATGCAACAAACACTCCGGAATAGTGAAATAGGCTTAACATACCTTAAATAACCTCCACATAACTTAGAAACAAGTTTTGGAAGGTTTGGTGTGTTGAAATCAAGTTTGTTCGACCGCAGGGACTAATTGTGTCAAACTGCGAAAGTATACCGAATTGTATAGTAACGAACCTTCCGGAACTTTATCATAAGTTAAATATGCCTTAAATATCCTTTACATAGCTAAGAAATAGGCTTTGAGGTGTTTGGAGCGCAAAAATAAACTTTTGGTCATTCAGTGACTAAAAGCGTCAAAAGTGCACAAGTTTGCATTTTCGCTCATATCTTACGTTCTGAATACATCCGGGCATCCAAAAATTTATGTAATCATTAAAATATTATGTTTTAATGATTGGCATGATAAAAATCCATTCATCGCTTAATTTGGATCGTTTTTGTGTCCGTTACGACTTCCGTCGTAATTACCCGAACAACGCAATCGTAAGGCCAAACGAACCGACATCCGGCATATTTTTGAGCACATTTTAAGTTCCCTATACTTTAACTTCATTTTAGAGCTTTAAAATGGGGTTTACGGGGCTTAAACGTGCGAAAAAGCGTCAAAAACCAAGTTTGGAGGTGCAGGGGCCTGTTCTGCCATTTTTCAAACTTTGCTGACCTGCAGGGGCCTTACGGACCGTATGCACTACCTCTTACGGTTCGTATGCAGGTGCCAGTGACCAGAATTTGTTTTCCAGCTTGATCCAGCTGTTCCACACCTTAGCACATGGTTTCTTTGATTCTATGTGCTTGTTTTGGATGCCCATGGTTTCACAAATCAGTGGGTATGATGTGTAGGGCTTGGATCGAAGCTCGGGTTTCAAGAAACGATCCTAACAGTTCTAGAAATCCTATAAATACCCCCCACCCTTCACTTGAAAAACCCACACTTGATTTTCTGAGATATCTCTAAGTTGAAGTACTAATCACTTCATACCTGAGATTACTTGGAAAATCAAAGCTTGCGGGGACCTTTTGTAAGTAGTCTTTCGTTCTTTTCATTCGTTTTTATCGTTAAAGTCAAACTGCGTTTGACTTTCTGCATTGACCAGTCTATGGTCAACGCGAAGTTTGTTTGAACTTCATAACGTGAGCGTAATCACGATGGTTATAGTCCCTAGTGACTATACCTACTGATTACCACGTTATCTAGGTTAGTGACGAGTCGTAGTTTCGGCCAAAATGTGTATTCTCGCGTATTTTGTAACCAAACTACTTTTAGGTATCAAAACCATTTGTTTTGATACCAAACCTGTTTTCTAACTTAACTAAACATGTTTTAGCATGTTTAGCTCATCACTTTTTAGTTTAGTGCTTATGTAGAGTCGTAAGTCAAGCGGACTAAACACCCGCTTAGACTTTCGAACACGACCCGTTTGGTCGATCATTAGGATCCGACCAAGCATGTTTAGTAACCATAGTTGTATAGGGAATAACCTTCCGAGGTTATACCTTATGGTCACTTCGTTTAAGTATTTGTATGATAGGTAGTTTATATGCCTTAGGAAAATGACCAAAATGCCCTTTTTTATGCATAATTGATATTTCAGCATATGTAACCCAAACTTTTGGCACTTAACTGATTATGCAACATAATTAAACATGTTTAGGCATATAATACATGTCATAGGACTAGTTAGACGGTCCGAACGCGTTTTACGCAAACGACGCGTTAAAGTAGCATAAGCTACCTAAACGGGTCGTGATGGGTCGTGAGCACTTAGGACAGGTTTCATTTTAGTATGTAGGCCTTGTTAAACCATATCATATGAGTTCCCATGCTCATTTGGTTCACGAGACCTCATACTATCTGATCTCCCGATTTAGGTCCGGTTTATTTGAGTAGTTACCTATATTAGGTATCGTTTGAGGTGTCGTTTGATTCCGTGCTTCCTCTAGCTTGCCTGGTAGTTGTTCAAGACTCCTAAGCACTCTCAAGTGAGTACATAGTCCGCTCTTTTACTGTTTTTAACTGTTTTGGGGTGAAACATGTGTACCTATTTGTTATGTTCTTGTTTTCAAAAGTATAATTGATTATACATACTAGTACTTATCTTTATACAAACTGAATGATTATTTATGGTTTAAACTCTAAAATTTTCTTAAAGATTATAAAATAAATGATTGGAATAGTACTTATTTGGTTCACCAGGCCGGTTAGTAGTATGATATAGCGCTATAGGATTTGACACCCCATTCCTGTTGTCATGGAATGTCTGAAACCAATTTGTTTCTCCATCCAAATAGGGATTGCCTTTGTGGTATCCCTATAGTCTCAAAGGTGTATTTTGATGCACTAGGTCTGAATGAATTCTTAAGTCACATTAATTTTGTATATTTAGTTATACTCCCAAAAGTATAGTTTAATATGCTCTCATATGTGATATTGTACAAAACCAACATATATTTTGTTAAAAATCCAAAACATAGTTTAATATGTTATTTTCAAAATCTAAAACATAGTTTAATATGTTATTTGTAAAACCAAAACATAGTTTAATATGTTACTTATAAATCCAAAGTATACTTTTAATATACTACTGAAAACTATTATTTTAAACAACTAAAGTATATTTAATATACTATTTATCTAACGATTGGGTTTTGGTTAGTGTTTAGATAACGGGACAGGTGTAATGTGATGAAAACATGGTAGATACGCCGCTGGTACTTCTTATATATAAGTGTTTTCATCGCATTACAAACCGTGGCGTTATTTAGTACACTTGGGTTAACGGTTTTGGAACTGAAATATATTTTAATATATTACTTATTCGACTTTCTTAAAACCAAAGTATATTTTTATATATACTATGAATCTTTTTATCAAAATGTTGTTTTTCAAACAATATATTTTTATAACAAACTTATTCTACTTACTTATTTAATTTCCTATGTATTATTATTTTATATCATCTGATTTCTTATAAATGATTTATAAAAGAAAACCTTTTACAAGGATCATGACTACTTTTATTAAAACTTTTTCTTTAAACTCATAAGTCATGAATCCTAATTACAATAAAACCTATGTATCTCACAGGCATTTTTATGCTAACGTACCTATTTTTACACATGTTTCAGGTGCTGCTTTGTGATGATTGATGATATATGCTACACTTAGGATGGACTCGTTCCTTAGCGACTTTAAAACTTGAAAGATAATAGTTGTACTTATTTGATTGTATTAAAACAATGAGTTCATTTATTCAATAAACAAAATTATTTATTCCATGGTTGTGAAACAATGATTCTGTTACAACACTCCCAGACATTTCCGCCACGTTTTGTTGTTTTACGTGGTCGGGGTATGACAGTTTCTCAACAAATACTTTCCACCTGCTAAAGCATCTCGTATGCGTGACCAAATACACTTGTTACGCATGGAACCCGATGAGCCTTACTACATTTCTTGGGAGCGTTTCCAGAACCTGGTAGTTAGGTACTCTCAGCATGGTCTCTCTGATTGGTCCCTAGTGGAGAAATTCTACAAGGGGCTCACTTATGAGACTAAGGCTCATTTTGACACTTCTGCAGGAGGCCAACTCATGGGAAAGAAAAGTTTGGCCGAATGCAATGATCTTTTCGAGAGCTTTGCCCTGTCTGAGTACAAGCAGCGGTCAGCTAACAGGAATTCCATTCCTTCCACCAGCACACCTTCGTTTACATGAGGCATACACCAAGTTAGCTTGGATACTAGTGTGGCTGCTGCTCTCGAAAATCTAAAGAGATAGATGAAAGAGTTAAAGGCCAAAGTCGATAAGTGTGAGGTGTGTCGGTGGAGAGGGGTTATGGTACCTTAGAGTGTCGGTTGTTAGGTCAGGAGCATGTAGAGTTCATAGGGGGTCAGAACTGAGGTCCCACCAATCCTTTTAATAACTATAACTTGGCTGGAGAAACAATAATACTTCTGATTGGCGATCTTCCGGTAATCTCACGGGTTTCCAATCGAATCAAAATCATAACCAGGGGCATGATCAGTTTGCTAGTGGTAGTTCGGGTAATAATCAAGGTGGGGGTAGTGGGAGTAATTTAGGTAAAACAGAGGAGTTGTTGACCCAACTAGTTGCTAAGAATGCCACCACTCAGAAAACCCTTTCGCAACACAACATTCTTTTGAAAAATCAA
The DNA here is from genome assembly GCF_002127325.2 of Helianthus annuus. Lineage (NCBI taxonomy): Eukaryota > Viridiplantae > Streptophyta > Magnoliopsida > Asterales > Asteraceae > Helianthus > Helianthus annuus. The sequence goes on from NC_035443.2 coordinate 120,373,109, forward strand.
CAATCCGCATTCTTAGATCTTCAGCGGTCCATAGGTGACATTGCGAGGCAGTTAAATGAACGGGCACCTGGCCAGTTCTCGGGTAGCACTCAAACTAACTCGGTCTCCCAACTGAAAGTAGTCACCACTCGTAGTAGTAGAGGACGAGAGATAGATAAGTCACCAGTTGAAGAAGAGGAAGAGGATCTGGTAGACGAGGAGATAGAGATGGAGACTCCTGGGAAGGTGCAACATAGGCTTAACCCAGTAAGTACCGGACCAAACAACAAGTCTCAATTGGAGAAAAACATAGGGAAGAAATAGTAGAGAGTAGGTTGTTCCCATTGATAGATCATCCCCGTTTTCCATATCCTGCTCGCCTTAAGCATCAGAAGTATGCTAAGGAATATGGACACTTTCTTGACATGTTAAAACAATTCAAAATCAACCTTCTGTTCATTGAAGCCCTTCAGCATATGCCTAAATATGCCAAGTTTCTGAAAGATCTTTTGAAACGAAAGGATAGACTGGGGGAGCTTTCAAACATTGCTCTTATTGCTCTTATTGCGGGATGTTCTGCGGTGGTTCTCAATAACCTACCAGAGAAACTGATAGATACGGGAATTTTCACAATCCCGTGTATGTTTAGTAGTGGCACTTTGAGCCATGCGTTGGCCGATCTAGATGCTAGCATCAACTTGATGCCATACTCTCTCTACGAGAAGCTAGACCTAGGCGATCTTACTCCAACGCGCATGACGTTATCACTTACAGGCTTATCGGTCAAGTATCCACGGGGTTATCACTCTATGATGATTTTTATCCTTCTTATTAATTTTAGTCTTTGTAGAATATCTAAACACTTACTTTAATGACATAATATATTAACAAAACATAAATATTTCTTCAAAGATTGTATTGAAGACGTCCCTTCTTGGCTTCTTGTTTATTGATAGTTATTAAATTATTGTGTTAAAATAATATTTGTTATAAATAAATAAAAATTATTATAGATTCAATGTTTATTGATAGTTATTAAATTATTATGTTAAAATAATATTTGTTATAAATAAATAAAAATTATTATAGATTCAAAAACTGGTTCATTGTTTAACTTCTTCAAAAAATGCAGCAACAAAATTGTAAAATAGGTTACAATAAAAAATCAATACAAAAACACCAAAATATGATTTTAACTTTTACAAAGGTTTTTGGTTTGATGTGTTTGAAGCATTTTGTTTCTCTTGTTACATCAGTTGTTTGTAACGAAGTTTGGCAAAACATAATAAAAATATAGAAGCAATCCGACAGAAGATACATGATTTTTCATGTAATATTCCGTCTTATCTTATGGCTACCTCTTGGTTCTTGAAACAACTCAGTTGTTATGAGCGGGTCATGAATTGTAGGTGAGACAATGAAGATGAGATAGTTAATTCTATAAATATTTTAATATTGTTGTTTCTAAGAAAAATAGTAAAATGCTCATTCGAAAATAAAAATAAATTTAACTATTATACATTTGCATCAATTAGGCTATAGGGTGTGGGGATAATGATTGGGACATGATTTGCCACCTAGGAACATGAATAGAAGGCTCAGGGACGGAACCACAGGAGGGTCAGGGGGGTCCATTGACCCTCCGGCGGTGGAAATCTTAGGTTAACAGGGTATCTGAAATGGTCGTTTTTTAACGGTTTGACCCCCCTGAAAGTCGTTTTACTGAAGAAAAACGGTGAAGATAGAATGATCGGCAAATAATTTTCGACGCCCGAAGACGACGGTGCAAGGCTCTGGATTTGCAAGTTTCCGGTGGTTTTATTACAGAAAGGGAAGAAGAAGAAAGAGAGCGCCATCTTTTATTTTGTCGTTTTGGGCTTTTTATGACTTTTAGCCGTTTGCTTTAATATTTTTAATAATTTATTCTCATTGTTGATTTGTTCAATACTTTAATTGTTTATACAAGTTATTTTGAGAGTAACAGTTGTATTTTTTTTTACCATTCCATGATTCTTCGTCATCTTCTTATTTTATTTTTTTACCATTCTATTCTATTATTATTTTTTATCTTCTTATTTTATTTAGACTTTATATTTGATTTGATTTTTTTGCTATTAAATAAATATATATACATCATACATGATTAGTTTTAGCATGCCCTTGTTTGATTTTGTCTAAAAATACCTAGCTTTCTTGTTATTTTATTTGTTTGTCTTTTTATCTAACTGTTAGTTATTCATTTGTATATTTGTTTGCATTTTTCGAGTTAAAGATGTGTATTTGTGAACATACAAGTGAAAAGTATCGAGTCGACCATAATGATATGTTTAACTCTTAAAAAAATAATACTAAAAGGGGTTTGTTTGCATTGTATTGTATTGTATTGTATTGTATTGATTGGTTAAAACTGGTTGCAAAAGTCGCTAGGCGCTCCCTAGTCGGATTCGGGAGTACTCGGCATAGGCGGAGATTACTCGGGGAGTAATGGGCCTAGGTGAACGGTACTCGGGACTCGGCAACCTACCTTGTAGCGAGTACTCGGGGAGTACTCGGAGACTAGGCAGGACTTTTACAACCACGGTTAAAAGAAATACGATTGACAGTTACCTACTATCGTTCTCATGCTTGTAGCACGACAATTGGTTATACAATTATATTAATCTTTGAATGCTAACAAATTTAGTAAATTCCTATTATGACCCCCCAGTTGAAAAGTTCTGGTTCCGCCACTGGGAAGGCTACACCACCCCCTTGATTGATCCACCATGGTTTGCATGGATTAAACCATGGCAACCATGGTCCTCCTTTCCATTTTTCAACAAATCATTTCCTTTTTGTTTAAACAAAGATAATAAATAAGGGGCTAATGGTTTGGGTCATGACCATACCCTTAGGGTAGTGATTTTGGATGGTGGATTAAAGATGAGTTACGTGGCACTAACATGGAGGGTCATGGTGGTCATGAGGGTCATGACCACACCCTATAGCCTTAGTATTAGGTAGTGTTCTTTTTCATGAAATATAATGGAATTAAAATTCTAAATGAAATTAGAATAAGATCTTAAAGAATTCATTTGAAATCATATGATATATTTGGCTGATATAATAATTAATGAGATTGAAATGTAAAGTATGTAAAATAACAAAACTACTTTGTATCTAATAAAAAGAGGTGAACTAGTGATTTAGGTGATGTTTGTTTTCCTAAAAAATAGTTGCACGGACTCTTTTGTTTGTGTTGTGCAGACATTGTCATTTACAGACTGTTTGTTTTTCCAAAGACGTTTCATTAAAAAATGTCTGCACGATCTTTTCTTGGTGAAGACTTGGGCCAACCACTTTTAAGTTCTTCTAAGATCTGCAAAGGGTTAAACATCACCTTCCACCATCACCATCCACCACCACCACCCATCCACCACTGTCCACCACCACCCACCACTACCATCAGTTTATTTTAAAAGTCTACATACGTTAAAAAAACAAACAACATTCTTCTTGCAGACTGCAGGAGTTTGATCCACCTCTTCTTCTACAGATGTCTACAGATGTAGTCCGCAGACTATAGACATTTTACCTCTTAAAAAACAAACTCCACCTTAGATTCAATTCAAATTCATTGTAAGGCATGAGTTTAGAAGAACACTGACATGGACCAAGTCATTAGTTTAGAAGACGCATTGATAGGGGACTAGGTCATGAGTTTATAAGATCTGAATCTTGGTTCGATTTTACAACTCTTAAAAAACATTTGACTATTATCATATCAAATATTATAGTTATATTAATACTATTATAAATCATTAATTTTTCTATTATCATTTCTTAATATCAAATACTATTTCCGGTATTGCTAATATTGTTGATGATTAAGAGCAAAATTCAAAAGGTTATTATATTATTACTCTAAATATCTAGTCTATATATGTATTTACTATTTATTAATTTTATTTCAGAACAAGAGAAATATATTAAGTTATAGTTTAGAATTTCTATTGAAGTTCTCAATTTGGGTTTTAATTTTTTTTTTTTTACCAAAAAGACATCCTAATCTAAACATAGAACGAATTATCCTAACAAAAATATGTTTACACACGAAATAAAAGAATATTGATACACGTAAATTGTATGAACTTACCTTCTTTTTCCAAAGAAAATTTTCTTAGAACACCATAGTGGGATTTTTGGCCCTTTTTTTCTAAAAAAACGCCGCACAACACCCGATTACCGCCCTCTGGGCGTTTTTTCAAAAAAACTGCACACGACGTTCTTTTTTCCACGCTCCATGTGCAAGATCTTTGTCCAATGACAGCTATTCCTTTTTTGTTTGGCCAATACCTTTTTTTAATGATTTTTTATTTAATTCTATTACACCCCTTTTAATATAATACTCCACAATGCTAACATCCCCACTACACCCATTTTAGCAAAAAAACGCTCCATAATACCCCATTGCTGACTAGACTGACACATGACGCTAAACGCCCAAGGGTGGGGGCATTATTTGTGTATTCCACTACACATGGTCTTATAAAACTCAAATATGACTTAATGTCCGACCAGACCTTGTCGGGTAGACCATGTCAAGTATCCGGAATCTTTCCCGTGTCTAAATCTAGGCTATAAAACACTCTCATAATGATAACAACACATAATATTTTTAGGCTCTTACTATTCTCACACCTCTACAATTTATTTTCATTCTTTTTCACTTTATTTCTCTCTCTATATATATATCTATGTATATATAACCTAGAGAGTTAATATTCACACATCTTTTTTCTCTATCTCTTTATATATACATAGATATAGAGAGATAAAGCAAAAAGGAATGTCAGAATAAAATTCAGGAGTATAGAAATAGTGGAAGCATTAATTAATCTATGTGTAACACATATCCATATGGGTGCTACTTTCTACACCCTCCTAATTACTTTTTATACCCCCTCCTCTCACATACTTATAGGTGGGGCCCGTGTGAGACCGGCAGTTTTCCTCTCACAAGGGGGGTATAATCAGGAGGGGGGTGTGTTTAGAATCAGCCATTCCGGTGGTGGAATTCAGACCTTACTCATATCAATTAAAAGTTGTTTATTTGTTATTTGAAAATAAACAACAACTACACAATATATATATATATATATATTTCTTGATCAGTTTAAACTACAACAAATTTGTCTTTAACAGGCTTGAACCCTTGACCCTTAACTTCAATTACTTTACCAATTAAACCTACCCTTACTACACAATATATTAGTTCATAATTTTTTTTTAGTTCATAAATTATTACTTCGTATGTTTCTATATTATGAATTAAAGTGATATAAGAAATGATAGTATATTATTTTGTCTTTTTCCTTGATATGTGTTTTTGGATTATAGGATAGGGGTTATTCCGTCATTTTCAAAGTATTAAATTGGAGTGTTGGGTCCAACAAAGGTGACGTGCAGCCCACAATGATGTTTTGGAAGCTTGTTACTTTTTTTTTTTTTGAAACGTAAACTTCATGGAAGCTTGTTACTTGCAATAACCTCGGATATATCAGATTTATAATAAATATTATTATATAAACTGTTTTTAGTTTTTGGATTATACATTAACAAAAAAAAATATTGATGATAAGATAATATTTATTTATTTAAGAGTAAATTACGTTTTTGGCCCCTGTGATTATATCATTTTTACTATATTAACCCAAAATAAGAATTTTTAACATATCTACCCTTATGGTCCCTATAACTAACTATTTTGGCCCCTAAGTCTAACCAAACCCCCAACTCTAGTTAATTAATTCGCACATGACTTGCACATGATGTCTAAAATTGTCATTTCCCAAGTACCTGAAAACAGAAACCATATTCAGAGATTTACACAACTACTCTGGAACATAATCAATAGCCTGATCAAGAAATGCGATCAAAAAGCAATTGAAAGCCACCGATTCAGCAAGTTTTGAAGTATTTAAACGACAAATCTTGACCAACTAATCTGGAACATTATCAATAGTCACATCAAGAATTCAAGAAATGCAATCAAAAGCTATTCAAAGTCATCAATTGAAGTAATCAACCAACTAATCTGGAACATTATCAATAGTCCGATCAAGAAATCAAGAAATATCATCAAAATGCAATTAATAGCCATCGATTCAGAAACAATTAAAATAACTAAACATCTAATCTGGACCACAATCACTAGACTGATCAAGAAACGCCATTAAAAAGCAATACAAGTCATCAACTCAGCAACAGTCGAAGAAATTAAATAACTAATCTAGACCATAATAACTAGCCTGATAAAAGAGTAGTTAAAGACCTAATTCAGCAGCTAATTCAGCAGAACCTACAACAACAAACAAACAAATCTCTAAATCAAACGCGTGTATCAGAGTAACGCGATAACTTTAAAGTCAAACTTTAGCACTCTTAGTTGATGCAATTCAATGTGTTTCGAACTAAACAAAACCGAGTATAAGTTCCAGAAACAACATAAGTTAAGTAAAAGAAGATATAGTAAATTATACCTGAAGCCTTGAATTAACAAGGTCAAGACGAATAGGTTGGATTCAGTGGAAGTAGAAGGTGAATAAGGATCGTCATCATTTGAAGCAATTGGGGAATCAAATTAGGGGTTTTGAAGAGAGGGTTTTGCACTAGGGTTTTGCCTGGATGATAGGGTTCGAAACCGAAGTGAAGAATTGGGGATTTGTGTGAAGGATTGAAGCTTGAAAGAACGAGTATCATGTTGTGAAGGAAGAAGAAGGTGTTGGCGTTGGAAGATACAAGTGCCCATGATTTGCAGAATCTGGGAAGAAGATACAGAGTTGGAGGGGAAATTACATTTTTAGACATCATGTGTAAGTCATGTGCCAATTAATTAACCAGAGTTGGGGTTTAGTTAGACTTAGGGGCCAAAATGGTTAGTTATAGGGACCATGGGGGCAGATATATTAAAAATTCTTATTTTGGGCTAATATAGTAAAAGTGATATAACCACAGAGGCCAAAAATGTAAGTTACTCTTTATTTAATTATGTTATATATTTGTTGATACTAGAAAACTTACAAAAGAACGCCAGATAAACGAGTAACAAGCTGCGTTACAATCACCTTTTGAATATTGTTTATGAAAAATGCAAAAACAATTATACCTTTGTATTTAATTGTATTATATATTATATGCATCGAACACTATATAAAAATGTATTATTCGATTCGTACGGTTTATAGTTAATTATATTCTTAACGTATGATTAGATTATATTTGACATCTTTTCTTCCTTATATATTTTACTTACCGCTTCCTTTTATCCATTTCCTACCAAAAGAATAAAATAAATTTAATTTTTAGGCTTATTGATTTTCATTTTCGTTTGCTCACCACTCTTTTTTATAAATAAAACACAAACAAAATAGTTTTAAAGTAATATCTAGAAGTGTAAAGACAAGTCTCATGATTCACTAGATTATATAATTTGGCGTCAAAGGTTTTTAAAGTTGAAATGGTAAAATATGAAGACCGAGAGGACAATTAATGGATTATAACTATTATTCAAGACAAAATGTGTCGGACCCTTCAACACTTATTCTTTAATATTCAAAAAAAAAAAAAAAAAATTAGTGACTGATGTATTAAATATAAAAAACTATTTTGAGTATACTTAAAAAGCTAAAACAAATTTTGAACTCTTTTACCTTTTCCCAATTTTTTTAAAATTAAAATGTGTATATATTCTTTTTGTCAAAGAAATTTAAATTTATACATACGGATTTGTCTTAAATACGTATGAAATATTTGGGGTCAACAAGTAGGAACATTGTTTGTCTTGTAGTGCCAATTGGGTCAATAGCCACCTGTTTGTGCCAAATTTTCCATCATCATGTGTTCAATTATATATGCACCCAACTAGGATGAAAGTTGGTACTCGCAACCATTTCCTATCTTTATTTGTTTTTATTTCTAGTGAAATAAATAAATAAATAAATAAATAAATAAATATGTTTTTTTTTTATTTTTTGAACGGCAAGGAATGATGTGACAATCACTGTGACACCGGGCGTTGTGGGCAAGATCGACTACTCGATCGCCCCAGCCCCTTCTCTCTCCCAAATGAGCGAAAACCTGACCTCCACCCGTCCGAAGTCACGATACTGAAATAATTTGAATGCATTTATTATATAGAAAATAAATAAATATTTTATGAAATTACTATATTCTAATCTAATTTGAATGCACTTATTATATAGAAAATCAAACTATTTATTTTCTCATAATGATAAGAGTTATACAACTCCTTTTTTTTGTCTTAATTAACAAATGAAATTAAGATCAATGGCTAAAGGATGTGGAAGGCATGAGTTGAGTCATCAATCATCACGTAGGACCATTAATGGATTGCTACACCACCCTCTTGACTCATCCACCATAGTTAGCATGGATTAAACCATAGCAATCATGGACCTCCTTTCTTTTTTCAACATATCCTTTTCCTTTTCACAAAAATAAACTAAAATAAGATAATAGTGGTTTGAGTCATGAACACACCTTTAGAGTAGCGGTTTTGGATGATGAATTAAAGGTGGGTGACATGACGCTGATTTGGAGGGTCATTGTGGCCATAAGGGTCATGACCAATAAATGAAATATTAAACAAAGTAAATTTCTATAATATTTTTATAGATTGAGTTTAGTTTGAATTACTTGAATAGATCTTATAAACGGTGTAGTTTGTATTATATATTTTTCCTTTACATAGATCTTATAAACGGTGTAGTTTGTATTATATATTTTTCCTTTACATAAGCATATTTAAAATTATTTAACTCAATGAAAATAGATTTTGTTTGATTAGTAAACTTTTGTTGTTAATATTCATACTTGATGCTATATATTTGAATTAGTTACATAATAACATCATTAATAAGAAAGAATTCCTAATTATATATTAAAAAAACCTTATCATACAAAGAATATGTTTTGCATTTATTAAAACGATTGTAGCAAATTATGCGACACCCACTAAGTTTTTAACTTTAGTGGCGTCTTTTGTTATTATATTGGGAAACAAAAGTCGTCTAAAGAGAATGTGAACCCCATTTTGCCATATTTGATACATTATTTCTAACAATTAAATAATTAAAATTAATGCACTATTTTCCTTTTTATTGCACTTTTTGATAGATGACAAGAAAAATCTATAGTATTTTGTCAACTTTTGAAAAAACATGATTCTAGCTTTATTAAATTCTTAGATACCCTTTATTATGATTTATGAACTACATACAAAATTTTGTTTTCATATACGTGTAACGTGTTTTAACTAACTTAAAAAATAATAAATATGAAATACTGATGAATTAGGTATATGATTTATAATACCAAGATATTCATATTTAGGTTACGTAAACTCTTTATCTAGACCACAATGGATTCAGGATAATATTTTTTCTCCTTTTTAATTACATGATGCATGGGTGGAAACTGGAAACTGAATTTCTTAGTGGCTTTTTGGCAACTTCTGAATGGTTAAGTGATGAACTAGTAAGATGTCTGAATCATTAAGTGCTGAACCAGTAAGAGGTCTGAACCATTAAGAGCCAGTATAATGTTTACCCTTCAGAGGCAAATGTATGACCAATTGAGATTAGAGGTCTTAACCATTCAGACTCTGTATAATACTTAACTATGCAGATGCAAATGTCTGAACCATTCAGACATTGCTTACGAAACAAACAATCTGAACCATTGAGTCCTGAACCAATAAGAGATCTGAACCATTAAGAGTCTCATTAAGAGGTAAACAGACAACCCCTTAGTCGGGTTATTATTAGTTTTTTTTATATACCAACTACAACTAAGTGTTCGGTTCATGTTTTGCTTCAAAGAAAATTACACTTTTAAATAAAAATTGACAAATTCCTATGAACGGGTGATCGGGCCCTTTATTAAGTCTAGAAAAATCGGACAAACCAAATAAAAATCGGACCTATTTAAAAAATCGTTAACTCGGTTTTTAATTTTTGAGAAAATAGAGTAAATTACAAGTTTTGTTATTTATGTTTACACCCTTTTGCAGGTAGCTTCCTTTACGACAAAAGTTGACAAGTTCGTTACTTAATGTTCAAAAATCTTGCACGTTCTATCCTTTAAGCGAAACCAAGTTAGATTTTTTTGGTTAAGTAAGGTTATGTGTCTTACACATGAGAGCATTCTTGTCATTTCACCTATCCAGTGGTTATTTTGTGAGGAAATTTTATTTAGGGACTATTTTGTACCAAACTTAAAAATTAAAGATAAATATAAACTTTTCTTACAAAATAGCCATTGGATAAGTGAAATGACAAGAATGCACTCATGTGCAAGGTACATGACCATACTTAACCAAAAAATCTAACTTGGTTTGGCCTAAAGGATACAACGTGCAAGATTTTAGAGTTAATTACTGTTTTCGTCCCTGTAGTTTGTCAAAAATCACTATTTCAGTCCATTAGTTTAAAAATTGCGATTTCAGTCCATGTAGTTTCACTTTCGTAACCATTTCAGTCCATGTGGTTTCACTTCCGTAACCATTTCAATCCATTTATTCTGTAAGTACAAGGACTAAAATGGTTACGAGGTGGACTGAAATGGTTACGAAAGTGAAACCACAGGGACTGAAATCGTAATTTTTAAACTAATGGACTGAAATAGAGATTTTTGACAAACCACAGGGACGAAAATAGTAATTAACTCAAGATTTTAAAACATTATGTACAAATCTTTCCAACTTTTACGCTAAAGAACACCGTCTGCAAAAGGGTGTAAATATAAAGGACAAAACAAGTAACTTACTCAAGAATATATATATATATATATAGTATGGTAAAGGATCAAATAAAAACAAAATTAACGTACGAAACGTACGCATTGAGGGAAAAAGCAAAAAGTGACGGTGTCATATTGGTAATTATCAGCAACTTCCAAATAACTAGGGAAAAAGCAAAAAGTGTCTTCTAGAGTAATTTTGAACATCTGTAAAGTAATTTTGAGCATCTGCAGAGTAATTTTGGGAAATGTAGGGTAATTATCAAATTACTCTAGTAGAGTAATTTTGACTTTTGTAGAGTAATTTTGGAAAATGTCTTGTAGAGTAATTTTGTTAGCATTTAGTTATGGGGTTTAGCTTTATGGTTTAGTTTTTAGATTTTAGTTGGGGGGGGGGTTAGATTTTTTTAGGTTTTTGAGGGGTGGGGGGGGGGGGGTTAGGTTTTTTTTTTGTTGGGGGGGGGGGGAGGGTTAGTGTAATTTTGATAATTACCCTACACGACCAAAATTACTCTACATGAACATTTACAATGGTTTAGGTTTTTTTTAGGTTTTTAGGGAGTGGGGGGGGGGGGGAGGGGGGGTGGTTTAGGTTTTTTTTTTTGGGGGGGGGGGTTAGGTTTTGGTGGGGGGGGGGGGGTGGATTAGTGTAATTTTGATAATTACCTTACAATTTTGATAATTACCTTACATGACCAAAATTACTCTACATGAACTTTTACAAAATTACTCTAGTAGAGTAATTTTGAAGTTGCTAATAATTACCAAAATAACATCACCACTTTTTTTGACTTTCTTTCAATTCGTACGTTTCGTACGTTTATTTTATTTTCACAGGAACTTAACTCTTGTTTGCTTTGATTGTTAGTGTGAAAGCTGTAAAGAAAAAACCGAACCGGATCATAAAAAATCATTAAAATGTCATATCGTGTTTTATGTTATTATTTAATTAAGATACTTGTTAATATTATAACGATTATCTTTTAGTTTAATTCTCTAGTTTTGGGATTAAATGTATATTAATTTGAGAGCACACAGAATAGATAATAGTCAAATTGTTGAAGTGTCAATCAATAAGAAAAAGAAAGAAAAAACAGTTCATATGAGATTTGTCCGGTAGGGAGACTATGTACTTCAAATCTTGTATAAGATACAAAAAGGACATTGGTTGGGTTTGTAGCCTTTCAAAAAGAAAAAAAGTTGGGTTTGTATGTTACTATGTTTATTAATCATACCATTGATCAAGCATATGAATCAAACAAAATCCGATTGGAAACCTAATAATTGTTTAAAACCACAAACAATAAAACCGAACCGAATGCTAAACCGTTTCGGTATTATATAAAAACCAGCCCAAACCGTGTGCGCTCTTATTGTTATTATCATTACTGATCCATCTAAACCATCTGTATCATATGAATAAAAATGAATTTCGAAAAATTTGACCAATAAGTTGGTGTGAGCATAAACCGGCCCAAGTGGCCCGATTTCAAACTTCGTTTATTCAAACTTCGTTTATAATTGTTTTAAAAAGTTATATATAAATTTAGTTTAAAACTCAAACTTCGTTTATAATTGTTTTAAAAAGTTATATATAAATTTAGTTTAAAACTCAAAAGTGAATAAAATGACTATGTTGTGCATTGGAAAGAGCGTTTTGTCTTTGAAACCAAATGCTCCGGTTTAATATATAGAAATGGTGTTCTTTTTCTTTAACGGCCAACGAATACTCTAAATGGGTTACTGGCGAAATTCATCACATCGGGATACATTTGTCTTCCAAACTAGGAAAAACCCTCACCTAGGACCAAAGCCCGTGAACACTCGCCCGAAGGCACGACAGTGCGGTGAGGTAAAACCTGCCCAGCTCAAGGATCGAACTAGCGATCGCCGCCTACTCGCCTAGTCTCCCATCATCACTAGGTGCCGCAGAAACTAAATGTTGGGGGCATGAATTGAACCTGTGTCACTTGGAACATCAGTTTTGTAACGCCCTGCTTTTTTTCGTAACTTTCCCTATTTAGGAAGCATGACTTGTATTTCCATTTTTGGAAGCTCGTTTCCTTTGTAATAGTGTTTCGTTTCAAGCTATTGTAAATCCAAGACTTCGATCATAATAAAATTAATCTTTCGTGTGAATTATTCATTGTTTATAGATGTTTATAAATTAATACGTGCATTCGTTTGATACATGATTCGTAATTCGCTTAAACGTAAGTTTAACTCTTAAACATTGATCGTGTATTCGTAATTCTCAAATCTCCATACATTCAAATACTTGGTTATTCGATTGTAAGATTAAGTTATATGTTTTCACTTGATTATACCTAATCATAAATCAAACATATTTGTTACATTTGATATGTCACATACATGTATTTTTATCACACATTTTGGTACTTTAAAACATGTTTAATATGCACTTTAGACCTTGATAACATGTGAATTATGCATCAAACATTATGTAACATCTTATTTATATAAAGTGCATCTCATTTATACCTTTCATTACATTTAAACAACAATATATATATATATATATATATAGGGTAGGGCTAGATAGAAAACCCTATCTATATAAAAAACCCTAGAAAACCCAACCTCCCGACATTTTTTTTTTGAAAAAAATAACATATGTAACATACATGTTTTTAAGAGTTTTGGGCCAAAAAATCAAAAAAGCGCCGAAGGGATAATTTTAAAAAAAAAATTTCAGCAACTTTCAGCATTTTTGTCTAACACATGTTAGGCACTGAATTTTGTTTATTTTTTTTTTAAAAAATCCATTCGGCGCTTTTTTTTTTTTTTTTGGCCCAAAACACTCTAAAACATGTATATTACATGTGTAATTTTCTTCAAAAAAAAAAAATGTCGGGAGGTTGGGTAAAAATGGGGGGAGATTTGGGTTTCCAGAGTTTTCTAAGAATTTTAGGGTTTTTTGTGTAGCATTATCCTATATATATATATATATATATATATATATATATATATATAAAGGTGTTAATAATAGCTTGCGACCAGACCTTATGGCTGAGTTTTAGTTGTTTTTTTACTAAGCAACCTTCAATTACTTGTATATCATAAATACATATTATGCTTCACTAAAATACATCAATTATATGTCACACAAAGAAAAAAAAAGGTATTTTATGGCCGTTAACAGCCTTGGGCTGGGTTTAATGGACTTGTTTCAATGATTAACCCTACTAAGCACTCCTAAAGCCTAACCCAATGAAACCCTAATCCATCCCCTATATAACCCAAGCCTCCTCCAAGCCTTTTTCACTTTCTAAACACTCCCCATTCACTCTCAAACACTCCAAATCGCGGCTGAGAACAAGAGTTCGGGCAGATTCAACACCTCTTACAAAAGTGAGCATAACCCACTCATTTCTTAACCGTTTCACTTGATTCTTTTTCCTACTTACTTGGATTGACCTTAGGAACATTTCCATAGGTTTTCCATGGAAAACCAAGGTCTGGAATGTCACCAAAAAGGCTCCAAAGTTGACTGATCTTTTTGTTTTTGATTCAATCTTTGTTAAACTTGAGTTATCTCATCTCAAACCTATGTCCTTATGCTCATAACCACTTCTATGGTTAGCTGGGCTTAAAAACAAGGTTGAGACATGTAAAATCAGAGGCGCAAATCTCACAAACTTTCTCTTTTATTTAAGGGTTTAACCCACAAGTGATGTTGAAGCCTAAAGCTTGATGATTGTGTGATTTAGGATTAGCTTGGGCTATCCTACTTGAAAATCCACACATTACTTGATGTTTTCTCATAGATTAGTTGTCTTATTTCCTTTCTTATTGTATGTTCATGAACCTCCTTGAATGTTTATAACATCAAGTGTAGTGGTGAATATTTAGAGGTACCTAAATGGAAGACTTGTTCTTCCTACCTCCTACATGACTTCTATGATAAACAAAGAGGTACCTAAATGGGGGATTCATCCTCCTACCTCATGCTTGATCTATATAACTATATGAACATTATATAATACTTATATATTATCCAAATAATCGAACCTTTGATGATGAATTTGTGTTCATTTGTCAAAGTATTAGATTACATCATCTAAGACTTAATAACTTGTTATGATTCTAATGGGTAATTTACCCATGCAAGCATTCTAACCCTCGGTATAGTGTCAAACAAGAATTATATGACTAGATGATTACTTTTGCATATGTACTTTCCATATTCCTTTTAAATTCCGAATCTCGACTATAAATATACCTTGAACTTTAACCCTTATACATTCGTCCTCCTAATCTCATACACTCGTCAACACTTGGATAATCGGAAGACTTAGCAATTTTGTGAGTATACTTGAACCCCCTTTTCGTTTACCACCTTTTGGGGTGTAACATGTTAAACTATAAACTTACATTTAAACTTTATTCCTAAATGCACAAACATTCCTTATACATGCATGCATACTTGATTACTTGATACTTTAAACTTAGGGTTATACGTTTTGTGTTGACTTATCATTAACTTCGTACGAGCCTATCCTTGACATATATAGCGCTATAGGATTAACGCACCGCCTGTAAACTTTGGGTTATGTTAAGAGCTTATTGCGTTTCATCATTGGTTTGATTAGTTAAACACATGCCGATTTTATTGTTTATCTTGTTTCAATAGCTTGCCATGTGGAATTCTTTAAACTTATTTTTATGCTATGTATAAAAACCTGTATACACGCCTTTGCTTTTGCATTGAACTTTATTTTTAAACATGTTATAGGTTGAGGATGACGATTCTTTGAAACTAAAGTAGTGATGATGCTTAGATACATAATTAGACGTCTTAAGTTTTTAACATGTTGTATCAATTTCGAACTTGTTTGTTGTATTGTTTTCTTGTATCGAACATGTTGTATTTCAAAGTTCCATGTATTGTAACGCTTTGTTATGAATGAAATCAATTTATTTTTAAATCTGTTGTCACAATTAGCGGTATGTGTGATGAGCAATCTTTCTTCGTCTCACTCCGACGTTTCCGTCATCGGTTGGGGTGTGACAAGTTCTCCCTTTTACCACTCCACCATAGCTCATTTACGTTCTTGATGTGTGTAAAATGCAACATATAAATTACATCAAATGAGGCATAAAACTAACCCTTTTTAAGTACTAATGTTGGAAAAAGTGTGCTTTTGTCTTCCTTTTGTATTTTCAGGGTTAAAAGAGCTTAAATGAACAAAAGAAGCAAAAATGCAGCCAAATCCAACATAAATACAAAGAAAAGGAAGAAACGTGGCATGCCCGACTCCTCGACAGCATCTCCCAAAGCAAAAACAAGAAGAAAGCTGAGCATGGGGCTGTGCCCAGCTAAGCATGGGGCTGTGCCCAGCTGAACACGGGGCGTGTCCAGCTCAACACGGGGCCGTGCTCAGCGAGCACGGGGCAGTGTCCAGAATGGTCAGCCCTGGCACAAAAGACAAAGTGGTAGAAGCTTCTATTGCCCACCACGGGGCCGTGCCCAGCGGACACGGGGGCGTGGTCAGAGTGCTGCAGGTGCATTTATTGTAATTGCGAATTACAATTAATGAAGAGAGAGAGTGTCAGACGGGCACGGGGCCGTGTCCAGCGGACACGGGGCCGTGCCCAGGCTTCTGTTCAGCCTATAAATAGGAGTGCTTGGAGCCATTTCAACTCATCCCTTGGCACACCACCTCTCTCACACTTCATCCACCACCCACCACCACCATAACACCATCATCCACCACCATCATCCATTGTCCATCATAGAGTGTGTGAGTCGTCTCGGGATCCAAGATTGATCGTAAGAGTTCTTGACAATCAAGGCCATGTTTGCCTAAGTCTCTTACATCACTTGGTGAAGACAAGTGTTTAGTATAATACTTTTTATTTTTAATCTTTTGCACTTTTTATTTGGTTTTGTATTAATGACTTTAATAACTAGTTACTTATGTTGAAGGTGATCTTTCCTTATCGTTTGTCCGTGGTGTCTTGGCGTTATTTTACTGTCTATATAAAATAAAAGATTTTCACCATTCATATCTCCACGGTCTATATGGAGGTATGTTGGCTACCTGGTCGGGGGTTAAGGGAACGGTTTGGTAAGGGTCTTGCCCTTGTTCAGCGTTTAGAGGTCCTGCTTGGGACCTGGGTCAAATTTAGTAGGATCTCCTTCAATGCCCATAGGTATTGGATGGCGGGGATCCAAACTCTTTGACCCCCTCATAAGTTAACTACTATTAATACTATAACCCGGCTATTTAGGACTGTATCACTGCTGACTCAGACTACTTAGCCGAGGGTAACGTCACCGCCGAAAGCGGGGCCTTCCACAATTTGCATTAATAACTTAATTCATTATCTTTCAATAATCCGACCCTTTAGGATTGTATCCTTGCTGACTCAAACTACTGGGTTGAGGGTAACGTCGCCTTCAAAAGAGGGGCCTACTACAATAACTAAGATAATCTCTTAAACAAGTGCAAAAGTGCGAAAATAATCAAAGGTTATACTAACACATGTGTCGGATCCAAGTGATTCATCTTGTCTATCTGTTTTTATTTTATTTTATTTTTCAGCAATTAGTTAGTTTTTATTTTTCTTAGTTTAAAACATTTTTCTAACTTTTTGATTTGATTAGACGTTGAGGATAAACCGGTATTAAAAGCTCTTGTGTCCTTGGACGACCTCGGTATCTTACCAACACTATACTACGCTCACGATGGGTGCACTTGCCCATATGTGTGTTTAGTGTTAGTAAATATCGTGTTTTATAAATTTAAAACTTGGCTAAAAGTGTAAAAAGGGGCTTAAATATACATCTAAAATATAACACACTTAACGCACATCAAGTTTTTGGCGCCGTTGCCGGGGACACAAGGATTTTAAGAAAGCTTAAAATCGACGGCCTAATCAGTTTTTCAAAACCTTTTCAAAACGCGCGCACATTTTTCTGCATTTTAGTTTAGTTTGCATTTACAGTAGCCTGAACACGGGGCCGTGCTCGCTGAACACGCCCCCGTGCTGCATATTTTTAGAGTAGATACCCAGATACAGAGTCTGAACACGGGGCCGTGCTCACTGAACACGCCCCCGTGCTCAACGTGACCAGTAACATTAATTAAAACGCCCAGATACAGACCCTGAACACGGGGCCGTGTTCACTGAACACGGGGCCGTGTCCAGCCTCTGTTTCCGTCTTTGTTTTTGTTTTCTGGTCCCGAGACTCAGTTGTGGTCTGCTGAGTGATTCTTATGGATCAATACTCAGGAGATTACAACTACACCTATGATGAGGATGATTATAGGGGTAATTATTGCACTAATTGTCGTAACACACGCTCGGTTCAATATAATAACTCATATCAACCATCCAATTCATACAACTACTATGAGGAGCCCAGGTACGAGCCATCAACTTCATACACATCCTATGAAGACCAAAGGTATGAACCTCCTTCCTCATACTCATATTTTGATGAACCAAGGTATGAACCTTCATATTCATACTTTGAAGATTCAAGATATGAGCCACCACCTTCATACACTTATTATGAGGAACCATGGCGTGAACAACCCACCTCATATGAGTACTATGAAGAACAAAGTTTCGACCCTTATCCATCATATACTTACAATGAAGAACAATGGTGTGAACCATCTACTTCATATGGGTACTATGAGGAGCCAAGGATCGAACAACCGGATTCAAGCTCTGAGGATCCCAATTCTTTTTCTCTCACCGAAGTGACCAATAGGATATTAGAACACATTAAAACTATCGAACGTTACATGAATGAATCTCGCGCAAGGGAAGAGGAGTCCCGCGCAAGAGAAGAATTAAATGGTAATAATAACGTAGAGATAGTTGAAAATGTAAAAATGGAAGAACAAGAAAGTGAAAAACCGACACATGAGTTAAACAACGAAAAAGGTGAGTCCGATAACGTTAAATTACAAGAAGAGTCTAATTTTGAAGAAATTAATCTCTTGTCACCTTCTTTTGAAAATCATTGTTTAGTTACCCCTCATGCTAAGTTTTTAAAAGAGCTAAACACTAATACTAAAATTGAAGAAATGGTAAGTGTTAAGTTAACTAATGATCAAACTTCGCTAATAAAAGAAGATCCTTTTGAAATTAACATTACACCGGTTCCATGTTTTTTTCAAAATTCCTTTATTAGTAATATTACAATTGATAAAGATCTTTGTGTTAATTTAATGCCAAACTACATTTTCGAAAAATTAAGTATTAGTGATTTTTCTCCACTTCAAATACCCATTTTTCTATCTAACCGGAAAATAATAAAATCAATCGGTGTAGTTGAGGATATCTTGGTTCAAACAAATCAAATGGTAATCCCAACCGACTTTGTCATCCTTGATGACGCTCCTCTAGTGTTGGGAAGGCCTTTTGTAAAAACTCATGAAGCTTTGAAAAACCGGAAGTACAACAATCTACCTCTTCAATTAGGGGCATTCAAAAGGAGCATAGATCTTGAGCGCTCAATGAAATATCCTTTTGGCAATAATGACCCCCTAATTGAAGATGAGCCAGAACCACCTGATAGGGAGGGTCTAGCCAAGGACCCTTATAAACGTGGCGCACCACGGAGGCATTCCGCGGAACTATCCTTAGTTTTAGATTAGTTTAACTTTTATGCTTTCTAGTTTAGTTTTAATTTGCAGGAATAAAACACACTCAGGATGGTGATGGATACTAAGGGAAGCTTGAACCAACACCCCATGCACAAAAACAGAGCCTCTCGACAATTTTTCTTCATTACAGCAAGTTCAGCACGGGGTTGTGCTCAACCCAACACGCCCCCGTGCCCAAAAATCTGCAGAAATGCCCAGTTCAGGTACCTGGACACGGGGCCGTGCTCACTGAACACGCCCCCGTGCCCAGCCTTCTGTTTACTTTTGGTACTGGCAGTCTGGACACAGGGCCGTGCTCAGCCAACACCACCCCGTGTTCAGCTACCCAGTACCATAAAATCTTGTTTTTAACCCACTTTTACACATTTTAATCAGCCGAAAAAACTTATTTTTGGAACACATTGAGGACAATGTGTAATTTAAGTGTGGGGGGATGCTAAAACCTTGAATTTTGCAAGTCCTAATTACAAGCCTTACACAAAACTCTATTGGAACCGCTAATCACCCCAAATTTTTTCAAAAAAAAAAAAAATTTCGTTTTTTTTACTTGTCTTGGTTTAATTTGGGAATAACAAGTTCTAAAAAGGTTATATTTTTACAAATTTACAACCGATAGCGTCGTGATAAAAAGAACCAACATAAGAAAATTATGAAACGGCATGACAAATCTAGTTAAAATTTGATTATATATACTTGATCATATAAAAACCCATTCCCACAAAAAGTGAGTTTTGAGCCTTTATTGAGCATACAAATATACATCTTTAAACTAAATGCTCATTTTTCGTTTCTTGTGTGAATAGCCGCTTGGTTTCTTACGACTCTAGAACTTGCCACGACGATACATTCCCGGTCCTTACCAACTTAAACCCGAGTAAGTAAATGATGGAGGCATTAGGACTAACCCCTTTTTATTTCTACACCATTATTTTTCTTTTTTTTACCACCTACCCAAAATCCCCCTGGTTAACCCCTTTGAGCCTAAACCTTTTCATTTCTTAACCCAAAACAAACACCCTTTTTCCCACCAAAACCCCTTTTTCATTTTAAACTCTTTATTTTAGTAACAAAGCGCGGTTTTTCTTATGACTTCCTTATCAAAAAAAAAAAAAAAAAAAAAAGATGTTTATAATGAAGCCAAAAGAAATAAACAAACAAGGTTATCAAAAAGAACTTAATTTGAAAAAAAAATTGCTTCATTAAATAAAAAGTCAAAAAAAAAGGGTCTTACGAAAACCGACGCTTTTTACGCTTTTCGCCCTTTTGCTAACCACTAACCCAACCACCCACCTTTAGCCCAAGCCTAACCCTTCACCCAAAAAGTCCTCTTGATATTTACAAAGGTATAAAGTTAAAAAGGAGGAGGATTGATTGCTTGGCAAGCTTATGGTAGGAATAAGTTCCATGCCGCTCTCGAGTGATTCACTAAAAATACACCTTCGGCCGAGTGTTGAGTGATCCCCCGTGAGGTATGTGAACTTGTATATAAATGAAATTTTAAAAAAAAGGCATGCTATGCCCAAATAAGTAATTTATCGTATGAAACGTTCTAAATAAATCATAACGAATAGGATTGTAAATAGTATAAAAATAAAACCCAATAAAGATCTTGGATTCCCGACACTCAAAGACAAGCCCAAAACCTTCTCTTCTACCCATTCCATTTGGGAGTGTAAGCACATATTAAAGAGTTTTGCTTGAGGACAAGCAAAGATTCAAGTGTGGGGGTATTTGATGTGTGTAAAATGCAACATATAAATTACATCAAATGAGGCATAAAACTAACCATTTTTAAGTACTAATGTTGGAAAAAGTGTGCTTTTGTCTTCCTTTTGTATTTTCAGGGTTAAAAGAGCTTAAATGAACAAAAGAAGCAAAAATGCAGCCAAATCCAACATAAATACAAAGAAAAGGAAGAAACGTGGCATGCCCGACTCCTCGACAGCATCTCCCAAAGCAAAAATAAGAAGAAAGCTGAGCATGGGGCTGTGCCCAGCTGAGCATGGGGCTGTGCCCAGCTGAACACGGGGCGTGTCCAACTCAACACGGGGCCGTGCTCAGCGAGCACGGGGCAGTGTCCAGAATGGTCAGCCCTGGCACAAAAGACAAAGTGGTAGAAGCTTCTATTGCCCACCACGGGGCCGTGCCCAGCGGACACGGGGGCGTGGTCAGAGTGCTGCAGGTGCATTTATTGTAATTGCGAATTACAATTAATGAAGAGAGAGAGTGTCAGACGGGCACGGGGCCGTGTCCAGCGGACACGGGGCCGTGCCCAGGCTTCTGTTCAGCCTATAAATAGGAGTGCTTGGAGCCATTTCAACTCATCCCTTGGCACACCACCTCTCTCACACTTCATCCACCACCCACCACCACCATAACACCATCATCCACCACCATCATCCATTGTCCATCATAGAGTGTGTGAGTCGTCTCGGGATCCAAGATTGGTCGTAAGAGTTCTTGACAATCAAGGCCATGTTTGCCTAAGTCTCTTACATCACTTGGTGAAGACAAGTGTTTAGTATAATACTTTTTATTTTTAATCTTTTGCACTTTTTATTTGGTTTTGTATTAATGACTTTAATAACTAGTTACTTATGTTGAAGGTGATCTTTCCTTATCGTTTGTCCGTGGTGTCTTGGTGTTATTTTACTGTCTATATAAAATAAAATATTTTCACCATTCATATCTCCACGGTCTATATGGAGGTATGTTGGCTACCTGGTCGGGGGTTAAGGGAACGGTTTGGTAAGAGTCTTGCCCTTGTTCAGCGTTTAGAGGTCCTGCTTGGGACCTGGGTCAAATTTAGTAGGATCTCCTTCAATGCCCATAGGTATTGGATGGCGGGGATCCAAACTCTTTGACCCCCTCATAAGTTAACTACTATTAATACTATAACCCGGCTATTTAGGACTGTATCCCTGCTAACTCAGACTACTTAGCCGAGGGTAACGTCACCGCCGAAAGCGGGGCCTACCACAATTTGCATTAATAACTTAATTCATTATCTTTCAATAATCCGACCCTTTAGGATTGTATCCTTGCTGACTCAAATTACTGGGTTGAGGGTAACGTCGCCTTCAAAAGAGGGGCCTACTACAATAACTAAGATAATCTCTTAAACAAGTGCAAAAGTGCGAAAATAATCAAAGGTTATACTAACACACGTGTCGGATCCAAGTGATTCATCTTGTCTATCTGTTTTTATTTTATTTTATTTTTCAGCAATTAGTTAGTTTTTATTTTTCTTAGTTTAAAACATTTTTCTAACTTTTTGATTTGATTAGACGTTGAGGATAAACCGGTATTAAAAGCTCTTGTGTCCTTGGACGACCTCGGTATCTTACCAACACTATACTACGCTCACGATGGGTGCACTTGCCCATATGTGTGTTTAGTGTTAGTAAATATCGTGTTTTATAAATTTAAAACTTGGCTAAAAGTGTAAAAAGGGGCTTAAATATACATCTAAAATATAACACACTTAACGCACATCAGTTCTTTTATTAAAAGAAATAATAACTTTCATCCTTGTTTCATATGGGCCACTTTTAGTAACTTGTTTATTATTTATTTGTTTTTTTTTGTTTTTTGCTTTGCTTTGAGTTGTACTGTATTGGGGTTCTGATTAGTAAGATTGTCAAATATTTATCACATGATTGATAACGCAATATTAGAGACTATGAATTATGAAGAGTTAATTAAAAACTTTGCTTTCAAAAATGCTAGAAAGACCGCATGAACCGTGTAAGTAGATTATTTGGCTACAACAATTTTGTTCGTTTATAAAAATGATGTTATCACAATTATTGTCCTAGTACTATATTTTCATAAGGTTATATTTAGGGCATATTTTTTCTACTCACACAAGGCTTCCGAATTTTCAAGGACGGCCTTGACCAAACATGTTTACCGTAAGGTTTCGTGTTTTACTCTTCATTCATCACCATTCAACACCTTAGCGTCATATCATCACTCTCTATCTATTCATTCGACCTACATCATACCCATAATTCATCATACACCCTTTTTTCTTATGATTTTTTAACCAAAGAATATTTATAAATGTTCAAAAGTGTAACGCCCCAAAATTCAAATGTTTATATTCGCCTTATGTTCTAGTATAATATAACATGAAATAAATAACTAGGCTATTTAACCTAGTTAAGTGTATGGTAAAAACTATTAAAGGATGAAAGTTGTGCCAATTATGTTTTAGTGGCAAACTTGAGGGACTAAAGTAGGATAAGATGAAAGTTGAATTATTAAAGTAAAAATTTAACACACACAAACACACACTTCGTGTGTGTTCTGGAATGATCAGAAGAACACAAGGGGGAGCCAAACCCTAACTATGAAAGATCATCAAATTGAAGGGTGAATCGAGGCTTAAATTCATGAATGAACATGAATTAATGATCACCTACACAAGGGGATCATGAGATATGTTTTAAAATTTAGATTGGTGGTCTTGTATAAAGTGGGTTATGTAGTAATTCGTGAATTTGTATGAAATTAGGCATGAATATTGGTTAGAATCATTATATAGAAGGTGAATTATGTTTAATTTTTGCTCACTAGAATGATTTGAAGTGAAACCCACTTGATGTAGGATTATGATGAAACTTGATGATCATGAAGGTGAAAAGAATTGATGTAATATTGAAGTATGAATTGTGTCTTAGAGTAGATTGATGAATGAACTTGATTTAGAATGAAAGCTATGTAAAATTTGTGGAATTTGATGATCATGATATGAACTAGTAATATGATGCCTAAAATACTTGTACTATGTGCATAGAAAGTAATATGCACACCAAGTGTATGATGAAATGCCTAAGTGTAGTTAGGAGGTGAAATTGTATGAAACGACTTGATGTATATAGTGTCGTTCGTATAGCTTATTAGAATGTTATGGATATACGAGGATAAGCCGAAAGCTTATATGATGAATTGTTGACTTCTGAAAGTCAACTATGCATAAGAAGCATGATTGGATTTGTTGTTGTAAAGTTAGGGTTATAGGAAGTTGTATGGTACATGTTATGTCACAACACGTTATATGGAATGGCCTGATGAATTGCATGAGTTTAAAAGGATATGAATTTGGTTATATGTCTTATGCTAGTTAGAAGTGACTAATGGAAGTCAAATGTGAAATATGCGATTGATATGATCACTAACATGTACAATTGTGTATGCTAACAAGAATGTGATTTCGGTGACATGAAAGTATATGAATCATGTCGAGACGGACTCAAGCATGAAAGGCTAACGGGTCAAGAGGAGGCAAGGAAACAGATACAAACACGGATGCATAAGGTAAGTGATTTCCGAAATCACTTCTTAGTTGGTTTAAGTAAGGTAGCGTTTAATTAATAAAGCATGATGACTATTGAAGAAAATATGGTTTTGGTTGCATGAAAACGATGATTTTAGCTAAGTAGTCCGTCGGGTCAAAATGAGGTCTTGTTGAGACAACGGGATAATGCCAAAGTAATGGCTACAGAATTATAACCGGGTAATGGGTAAAATTGTTCATAATTACGTTAATTGAGAAACGGAGACGCGGATTAATAGTCAAAAGACTCGGCCGTGAGTTATGACTAATGGATAAACAATTTCGTGAATGGAAATTTTATTAACAAAGTTGATTTCGTAAGAATTGAATGAAAAGAATGAGTTTAACGCACACCGGGCATCGGGTGTGTAAACTTTAAGTACGAAACTCCGAATAATGTAAAAGTATTATAGTTATAATGATCTTGTAAGTTTTGGGTTAGAATAAATGAGTCGTTTGATGAAAATATGAACGGGTCTGTCACGGCCCCCGACCTAGTTTCCTGGTTCGAATGCCGCGGGACAGAAAACCCGTGGTATTAGTATTTAATTTGGCAGCGAAAATTTTAACATGATCATTTAAAACTGAAAATGCCCAATTATTTTATTTCAAGTTTCGGGACAAACCCCGTAATTTACAATAAAGGAATTTCACTAGGAAATCCCCTGTTTACAAAAACATGTTTATTTATTTACTGAGCCCCTTTTATCCAAGCTGGTAGTGCTACACGACACTTTTCTTTGTTAACAGTAAATCACCTGAAACATGTTTAAAAAGATTTTATCAGCGGGGAAATACCGGCGAGTCATTAAATTTGCACAAAATGACACATTGTTACAATTTACAGCATTAAGAGTTTTCACATTTGCCCCTATCTTATAATTAGCTGGTTCAGTTGTCACTCGACCGGATCTATGACTGTGGACATATCACTAATTAGGCTCGCCTACCTAAAGTGATAAATCATTAGTAGTAATATGCACATACCCCCACTTACTGCCAGTAATTAAAGATTAGCAAAGGCTTAATCACTGCAAAGTATAATTGGAAAACATTTAGGGTTTTGCAAACAATTTGGTAAAAAGAGAACGACTCATATTGCAAATTTAATTGGACAGAGTCCGCCTACTGATTTAGCCTTGTAACCAAGTTAAAATAACCATGCAAACGAAACTAGGTCAGTAACTTAATACAACATTTACGATAACTCACGAGATCGAAACCCTCACGATGAATGACAAAGTATAGCCCGTATTCAGGCAGCACTTAAACATCCATCGGATCGGTTTAAATCGATCGGACATCGTATCGTAGCAGTGATCGAGTTATTACCCTGTTGTCGCAGCAGAGATTCGGGACTTTAGAGTGAAATTGGAAAGAACAGAGCACAACTCAACGTACGAAATGAATTTTTACGTCGAAACAGTCACCCCATGCAAGTGCCAAACCCCTGGGCTTTATGTTGGATTTTGGTCTCCCCCGCATGTCGCGCCAGGCACCCTGGCCTCTGGCGCATGTCGCAACGGCGACCAGTTTAGGCTAGGGTAGCCTTATGTCTAATATTGCCTGGGTGAGTCAAATTGAATGAATTTTCGTGATTTATCTTCGTTTTATGAGGATAATTATCAATTAGGGGATACCCCCTTGAGTTTTAGGGGGCCCTAATCCTAGTTTTGGCCGTTTTAAAAATTATGTGCCGTGCCATACCATACCACTTGGGGGTCTCAATTAGAGTTTCCTAATGTGCTCTATTAAAATAAGAAATAATAATTTCGGCAAGGGTTGTTACAGGGTCAAAATGATGAATTTGATTAGTAAGCCGAATGCTTAAAAATTTAGAATTTCTTTTAGTTTGAATGTTGAATTTTAACTCCCTATAATGGAGAATTAAATTACGATCACATAGGAAGAAACGGATCATAAAACAGATGGGTAAATCGAAAGTTATGCAAGTTCTATGGTTTTTATGTTTGGGTATTTTGAGCTGGGAATCTACAGCTCAAGAAATATGAGTTTCTGTCGAAAAAAGGGCTTGGCGTCGCGCGATGCCCACCTCTTATACCCTTCGCGTACGGCAACGCCACAAATTTCTGAAATTTATTTGAAGTTTGTTGTTTTGACTCATGAAACTTGTTTCTATGCATTATTAAGTTATCAAAACCATTTCTTGTTTGATTTCGCATCCTGACTCGATGTTTTAATGGTTTCCAATGTCCCATAATTTATTTTTAAAGCCGGTCTACAACACAAGTGATGTTATGAGCCCCCGGATAACGAAAGTATGGATTTTCCTTTCGTGTTAGTGAAGGAAGTCTATAAGTAATCAAGTCTAAGAATGAGTGAATAGGTAGGATGGTAAGTATAGAATTTAAATCATGTAAGTCGTGATTATGTAAAGGTTTATGGGTTTAAGTGATTAAAAGTGGTAAGCGAGAGCTCGTATGTATGTGTGGATATGTGAATGTGTGCGTATATATATATATATATGCAGGTGTGTATGTTTGTATGTATGTTGGAATTAGGAATCTTACAAACAAACACATTTTAATCGATTTTGATCAGCTTTGAACCATTTTCATGACATGGAGGAACACAAAACTTTTGATGACTAATTTCTTACCTTTGATGATGTATGCATGTTACACATACACTATAAAACTATTTTTTTTGTTTCGAAATCGAAATGTCCTTTTGAATTTTGACAGAATTTAAAAGCTTCATTTGTTTGAACATATGGTTGAACGCAGGACCATCTAAGTTTTTATACTCAGCGGATCATTCATACACGCGTATGAGTCTTAATCATGGATGACTCCTGCATTTGACTCAACCATGTTTAAGTCCTGCATTTGACCAAGTCAAACTTTCAAGCCTTTCATTTTGAGTCAAATTTCACCCGTTTACGTCTAACCATGTCCAAATTAATAACCCTAGTCTAACGTTTCGAGTCTGCAAAAATCTGATTTTCAAGCTTTCGTTTAACCAAGTCCGAATTAATGACCCTGGTTTAACGTTTTTGTGATGAAATTACAATTTTAACGTTTTGCCCATTCCATTCCAAAATGATTCAACTTTATATCCAGTTTTCTAGAAAAATCTCGACCAGCTATGCAATAGTTTAATCTTTATAATTTGGGAAAAGATTTAGTATTCTAATCATCGGTTGTCGAAAATAAAGTTGAAATGTAATTTTTTTTGAGTTTTACAAAGTTTATACTAAAACACACTAAAATTCTTTTTGGTTTTGAAATGAAATGCAATAAAAATGATGAATGTAATCAAAACAAACTTTTCGTGAGATTCGTGCTAGAGGATCATATCAGTTGTTTGAGACATATCAGTTGCACCGTTGATCTTTGATAAAAACACATAGTATCAAACAATTCACTTCGATTACTGGTATTGTTTATCCACTTAAACTCAAACATGTTTATATCTCAAGCATTGCATAATGTGTTACGAGTTCGGTAATTTAAAACATATTAACCAATAGTTCCCACTACACGACATACTCCTGTATCAAGATATGCACAAGAATATCATCTTACAAGTGAATATATTCAGTTTGCATCTATTGGGGGTAATGCGAAACTTCAGTAACTCAGGTTAGTACCACTGTACAAACAAAGAGTATTAAGCTCGACTTTTAAGTGGTGTACCTTTTGGTATCTTTTTTAGCATAAATTCATATCTTTCGATAATCATTCAACTTTTGTAGGTTTACGCATTTTTGCGTTTTGATAAATTATTATTGAAGTTCTAGGTTCACCACCTAGTATCTCAGTATCTCGACATTTCTATCAAACGAAATTACAGTACCAAGACCATATGCCAATGAGATGTGACACACATTTAGTTAATAGTTCTTTATGTTGGTATCACTTATGCAAACCTTTGATTAACAGTGAGTCTACCAATACATCGATTAGTGAGACTCTTATAAATCTCCCACATGCACTCATAGTCCACTAATGTACTATCATTTCCGCTATTTTGCAACGAAACTCATTTTAACATTTTCAATGTTTTTGGAATTTTGAAAATTTTAATTTTTTGGTTTTTCTAAACATATTCTCCCCCTAAAATCAATGACATAATTTTTGATATATATGAGAAAAATGCAAGAAAATCATAAAATAAAAATGACTCTCGATGTGGTTTACTCATTTTTGGTTTCATAAATCTCGGTATCATTCTTTTCACCCCTAATTCTAGTTCTTTTATTCGATTGATTTTTAGCCAACAATCAAACCATGATTTGTCAACTGCTTTGGTGAAAAGATCAGCTTTTTGCTCATTGGTGTGAATTTTGACTACGTTTATCAACTTCTACTCGTATTACTCATGGATGAAGTGATAACCTATTCCAATATGTTTTGTTTTAGAATGATTTACCGAATTTTTGGTTACTGAAATTGTTGTCTCATTATCTACATGTATAGGGGTTGTAAGAAATTGCAAACTGTAACCTCTCATATGTTGTTGGATCTAGAGCATTTGTGAACAACAAGTTGATGTCGCAACGTGTTAGGATCTGAGTTTCTTAGATTGTGTTTGTTTAATTAAAATGAAGATGAAACAGAGATGAATTGCAGCAGAATTATGAAATAAACTTTGAACACACAATCAATGGAAGAAAAGTTTTAAGCAAACATGTTTATCATTGAATCGAATGATTGTATTTATTACAATAGTCAATTACAATAGCGTGGATGCACAGATCTCCTGTCACACCCCAAAATCCACCTACGGAGTATCACCGCTTGGGAGCGTGACTGACCAGGATCAAGCCATCAATCATATTGAACATAGTATATAATAATTGAAGTAGTTCGTAAAAACCCAATTCAATACAATTGATGTTCAAACCAAACATAGTTTAAGTAGCGGAAGCATAATATGAAAACCCAATGTATGTAATAAGTTCAAGTGTTATAAAGTTTAACATAACATCCCCGATCCATGCTCCACAACGACCTGCTCCTTCCTGTGCAAGCTCCATAAATACCTAAGGTCCTGCAAGGCATGCAGCAGAGAGTAAACAACTAGTTGAGCGAGTTCACAGTTAATAGTTCAGTAATTGTAATAGTATAGTAAGTCTTGTGTTCGTTCATTAAGTCATGTATCGTATTAGTTCGTATCGCGGCCCTCTAGGCATGTATGCGAAGATTAGGGGAAGTTTCCCAAGTACTCTAGACTAGGTATATTTGTATCGCGGCCACCCGGCATGTGTGCGAAGTTTAGTGTATAGTTCGCAGCTTTCCTAGGCATGTGTGCGAAGAATAGTCATATTATCGCGGCCGACCCCGGCGTGTGTGCGAAGATCAGTTCTATTAGTATCACCAGTCTAGTCGTATCTTATCAATCACCCTTCCTCACCCGAGGGCCATATAACTAAGTTCCATAAGCTAGGTAAGTGCAAGTAAATAATCCAAACCCATTCCCACCCTGGGAACCCCATGCCTTGGCTGTGTGAACTCACCTTGGTTTGCTCGGTATGTTATTGCTCTAGGGTTAATTAAATGTTTAAGTCCATTACACACGACCTAGGGTACATTGCACATAAATTCGATGTAAGTGTTTGCAAACAATTAGGGTTTACAAGTCTTTGGTATCCAAGCAATTGTGTTCGGTGTGATTATTGTGTACAGAATGCTATCACATAGAATGTTCATACATACATTAGCGTACAGTTTTATACAGTGATATACAGTAGCATATACGGTAATATGCAATGTGTTCTTCATCCTCAAACAAGGTTGGAACTTGACATCATAATAACCTCAGTCTTTACAAGCATTAACAGAACTCGGAGTATGTAATATTGCCACAATTCGGATCACGTATTAAACCTAAAACTCAAACAACAAATTATTCACGGAACTCAGACAAGGTATCATGTTGAGCATGTAAAAGTCGGACTAGTATCATCTTCACACATTCGGACTACATACTTTGTATATCAAAAATCGGGCAATCTAGCATCATAAACAAAAGTCGGACCACCCACCATCACCAAAAGTCGGACAAGGGCCACCCCTTTAAAACTCGGACAGGGGTTACTCCCCCCCCCACAAACTCGGACTCCCCCTTGCCTACTATAAAACTCGGACTACATGAAGTATAAAGGTCGGACATGAGAAATCCTTTATAAAAGTCGGACAAGGGGTCTTCCCCCTCACAAATTCGGACAAGGGTATTCCCCCCTTAAAAAGTCGGACCCCCCTTGTCCCTTGATTAAAATTCGGACCCCTTAACATGGCAAAACTCTGACTAGTTTTGCTTATAATAATTTCGGACCACTTGTGCTTACAAAGTTCTGACCATATGCATACAATATAAAGTTCGGACCTTAACACCAACAAGAAACTCTGACAAACATATTAATCAAAACTCTGACTTTTGTGACTTCACAAAACCCTGACTGTTAGCTACGAGTTTCAACATACGTGATTTCCAAATCCAATTCACAGAATCAAAGTAACAGTTACATTTTCACAAACTACGATCAAAACCCTAATTTCATATATGCAGGAATCAAATTAACCATCAGTAGTTCTAACGTATCATGCATCTTAATCATCAGGCAAATGATTACACAACAACCCTATTCATTTCTCAATAATCAGAATAAATCAATAAGCACAGAATATCATATGAAGAACTAGGGTTTTAACATGAATCAATCAATCAACGATTAACAACAAACAATGATTAAACAATTACCTTGGATTGATTCTAGACAAAGAGAGGAAATCAAGAGTGATGAAGAGCTTGTGCCAATGGTGAGGATGATGATTGCAAGAGAGGATTAGAGAATGTGAAAGTACGTGTTTTGATTCTTGGGTGATGATTAGTGAAAGGGATTAGGGTTAAGAATGATTAGAATTTCACTATTAGCACTAAGCACCCTTAAGAATTATCTATCACATATTACATGCACAAGATATACAATTTACAGTTTCATCACCACATTTAAGTATTTGTCAAATCACTCATAAACCTTATCAAATCCAAAACGTATACAGTTACAAAGCAACCAGTTGTGCAAGTAAACAACTAGACAAACAGTGAACGTGCAATAAATGCGAAAGTGGAATTTTGGAAACTCGAGTTGTCACATTATCCCCAACTTAAAAGAAATTTCATCCTGAAATTTAGCATGCGGTTACTGAGGAAGCTAGGTAAGTTGTGTTGTTTACTGATTTTCCTGGGGTGTCACATCATCCCCCCGTTGATTTGGAATTTCGTCCCAAAATTCTGTAGTAGCTTCAGCCTCAGCAGTGGTTGCACGGTTTCCGAATAACTGGGGATACTTGAGTTTCATTTGGTCTTCTCGTTCCCAGGTGAACTCTAGGCCACGACGGGAGTTCCAACGAACTCGAACAAGAGGGATTCTCGTGTTCTTGAGGACCCTAACATCCTGGTCCGTGATTTCAACAGGTTCCTCGACGAACTGCAACCGCTCGTCGATAGTGAGTTCCTTTAAGGGAACTATGAGGGTCTCATCTGACAGTCTTCAGATTCGACACGTGGAAAACATTGTGAACTGCACCGAGTTCAGCTGGTAAGTTTAGTCTGTAGGCCACTGTGCCTATTCTTTCTGCGATTTCGAACGGTCCGACATACCGCGGATTGAGTTTACCTCGCTTGCCAAAGAGAACCACACCATTCCAGGGTGAGACTTTGAGTAAAACCCGGTCCCCGACCTGAAATTCCAATGGCTTCCTACGCTTATCCGCGTAGCTTTTCTGACGGTCGCGTGCTGCCGCCATGCGTTGTCGTATTTGTGCAATCTTTTCCGTGGTGTCCACTATAAGTTCTGGACCCGTGATCTGACTATCCCCCACCTCTGCCCAACAGAGAGGTGACCGGCATTTACACCCGTACAATGCCTCGAATGGAGCGGCTTGTATGCTGGTGTGATAACTGTTATTATATGAGAACTCCACCAAAGGGAGATGCTTTTCCCAGCTGTTGCCGAAATCAATGACACATGCCCGAAGCATGTCTTCTAAGGTTTGAATCGTGTGCTCAGACTGCCCATCCGTCTGAGGGTGATAAGCCGTGCTCATATCTAACCGAGAGCCAAAAGCCTTATGCATTGCTTGCCATAGTTCTGATGTGAATCGTGCATCGCGATCTGAAATGATAGAGGTGGGCACCCCGTGCCTTGAGACTACTTCCTTCAAGTATATGTCTGCTAGTGTGGAGAACTTATCAGTTTCCTTGATAGCCAAGAAATG
Source organism: Helianthus annuus (assembly GCF_002127325.2). Taxonomy (NCBI): domain Eukaryota; kingdom Viridiplantae; phylum Streptophyta; class Magnoliopsida; order Asterales; family Asteraceae; genus Helianthus; species Helianthus annuus. Next base: position 120,406,123 of record NC_035443.2, read on the forward strand.
AGCAGACTTGGTGAGTCGGTCCACGATCACCCAAATAGTATCGTTCCCACGCTGGGATCTAGGTAGGCTTGTAACAAAATCCATGGAAATTTCCTCCCATTTCCACTGTGGTATCTTTGGTTGCTGAAGTAAGCCTACTGGTTTCTGATACTCTGCCTTGACTCTTGCACAAGTCAAGCATTTGCTGACATAAGTAGCGATGTGGGCCTTCATGCTAGGCCACCAATAAGTAGTTCTGATGTCGTGGTACATTTTATCCGACCCTGGATGTACCGAGTAGCGCGATTTGTGAGCTTCATCCATCACTAGCTCACGCAGGTTGCCATAAAGTGGGACCCAAATATGCCCCGTTACATAGTAAGCGCCGTCTTCCTTTTGTTCTAATCGCTGCCTTGAACCGCGTAAGGCTTCAGCGTTGACATTTTCTGGTTTCAATGCTTCCACCTGAGCATCTCGTATCTGAGCAGGAAGACTAGACTGAATAGTAAGCTGTAGGGCTCGCACGCGTCTAGGTAAAGTATCTTTTCGACTGAGGGCATCAGCCACAACATTGGCTTTGCCTGGATGGTACTTGATGGCGCATTCATAACCATTCAAAAGTTCGACCCATCTTCGTTGACGCGTGTTCAAATCCTTCTGCTTGAAGATATGCTCGAGACTCCTGTGATCGGTGTAGATAGTGCACTTGGTACCGTACAGGTAGTGTCGCCATATCTTAAGCGCAAAAACAACAGCTCCCAGCTCTAAATCGTGCGTCGTGTAGTTTCGTTCATGAACCTTGAGTTGGCGCGAAGCATAAGCAATAACTTTATCCCGCTGCATCAATACACAACCAAGCCCCTGTATCGATGCGTCACAATAGACCACAAAATCATCCGTGCCCTCTGGCAATGAGAGAATAGGTGCACTGCAAAGTCTATCCTTTAAGTGTTGAAAAGCGGTTTTCTGGGAATCTCCCCAACGGTAGGTGACACCTTTCTGTGTCAGTAACGTAAGCGGCTGAGCGATCTTTGAGAAGTCTTTAATGAATCGCTTGTAGTAACCCGCCAAACCCAAGAATTGGCGTATTTCCGTTGGTGTACGCGGTGCAGGCCAGTTCCTGATCGAATCTACCTTGGATGGATCAACATGAATCCCATCCTTGTTTACCACATGGCCTAGAAAGTGGACTTCACGAAGCCAGAAGTCGCATTTTGAAAACTTGGCGTACAGTTGTTCCTTTCGAAGAAGTTCCAAGATAAGTCGCAGATGCTGCTCGTGTTCCTCCTGACTCTTGGAGTAGATCAGAATGTCGTCGATAAAAACAATCACGAACTTGTCTAAATAGGGTTTACACACTCTGTTCATAAGATCCATGAAAACTGCAGGCGCGTTCGTTAGCCCGAATGGCATGACTAGAAACTCGTAGTGGCCGTAGCGAGTTCTGAATGCTGTCTTGGAGACGTCCTCATCCCGGACTTTCAGCTGATGATAACCTGACCTCAGATCAATCTTGGAGTAGTAGCTCGACCCTTGCAACTGGTCGAATAAGTCGTCAATACGTGGAAGAGGGTAGCGATTCTTCACTGTGACTTTGTTCAATTCGCGGTAGTCTATGCACATCTTGAAAGTGCCATCCTTCTTTTTCACGAATAATACTGGAGCTCCCCAAGGCGAAGAGCTTGGACGAATGAAGCCCTTATCCAAGAGCTCTTGTAGTTGCTTAGACAGTTCTTCCAGTTCAGTTGGAGCTAAACGATACGGTGCGCAAGCTATAGGTGCTGCTCCTGGAGCTAGCTCGACTTGAAACTCGACCTGGCGATGAGGCGGTAGACCAGGTAAATCTTCAGGAAACACTTGAGGAAATTCGCGTACAACTGGAATATCCTCTATTCTTTTCTCTTTCGTCGAGGCATCAGTAACTAATGCCAGAATGGCGGTGTGACCCTTTCGCAAACACTTTTGGGCCTTCAGAAAGGAGATGATGCCAACCACAGCACCACTCTTGTCGCCTTGAACTTCGAGAGGTTCTTGACCAGAACGGGGAATACGAATGATCTTTTCTTTACATAGGATCTCTGCTTGCTGCTTGGATAACCAATCCATACCAACGACGATGTCGAAACTACCCAGAACTATAGGAATTAGGTCGATGGAGAAAGCTTGACCAGCGAGGATAAGATTACAACCCTGAACTATGTGTGTGGCCTCTATATTTTTACCATTAGCTAACTACGACATGTTTGGTGTTTAATGGAGTTGGTGCACGTTTTAACATTTGGCTAACTTTAAGAGACACATAACTTGTATCCGCACCCGAATCAAACAATACAATAACGTAAAAGTCGTCGAGAAGAAACTAACCCATGACCACGTTAGGGTCGTTCCTTGCGTCACCTCGACCCAACACAAAAGCACGACCCCTAGCTTCATTGCCGTTATTGTTCCCACCGTTGTTGTTACCATTGCCTTGGTTGTTGTTGTTGTTGTTGCGATTCTGGTTCTGGTTTAACTGGGGGCAATCACGCTTGAAATGACCTTCAGCCCCACACTGAAAACATCCCCTGTTGCCCCGCTGTTGCTGCTGCTGCGGGTTTTGTGGAGCTGGTGGTGGGAGCTGCTAATTCTGATTCGCAGGTCGTGAGCTTCTGCAGTCTTTAGCTTCGTGCCCTAACTTGAGACATCTCTGACAACGCTCCTTACGACACCGTCCACTGTGGTGTCTGTTGCACCTATTACACAATGGGTGAATTCCCCGATATCCACCCTGCCCCTGACCACCAGAAGATTGCTGACCCAGACTCTGGTAGTCGTTTATCTTGCGCTGCTGTGCTTGAGAGTGAACCGAAACTGATCCTTTGCTGGACTCCCCATCCCATTTTCTCTTGTTGTCACTGGGAGTAGCAGAAGTATTAACAGCAGTAGTGGTAGCACTGATGCGTTTTGGCAGCTTGTTCTGTTCCACTGCTAGATCGGTGAGGTGATGAGCAAGACGCTGAATGTCTTGGATGTTGTTAAGGTTAGCCGATGTCACATGGCTCTGAATCTCTGGCGCAAGTCCCTTGAGATACAACTCAATGCGCTTAACTGGAGGGTCCACCATAGTTGGACACAAGATGGCCAGCTCGTTCGACTGTTTCGTATAAGCTTCAATTTCTGACCCCGTCATTTTCAAATGATAAAGCTCTACTTCCAACTTGTGGATGTCATCACGTGTGCAGTATTCCCTTTTGATCAGTTCCTTGAAATCTTCCCAAGGTGTGGCGTTAGCAGCTGCCAACCCTAGGATCTATACTTGCGCGTTCCACCAGGTTAGCGCTATTCCTTCGAGAGTGCCAGTGGCGTACTTCACCCTGCGAGCCTCAGGGCATTCACACATCTCGAATACTGATTCGAGCTTCTCAAACCAATGGAGTAGTCCCACTGCTCCTTCCGTGCCACTGAATGTGCTTGGACGACAGTCCATGAAGTTCTTGAATGTGCAGACAGGTTGTGGAGCGTTTTGACCTATTGTGCATAGAATAGGACAATATTAAATACAAAGGTTGATTTAGGAATGTAGGATTCAAAGATCCTAGTGTGTATCCCATACGCAGGGTATACTACCTGCTTGTGCAGCTGCAAGTGCCGCAGCAACTTGTTCTGCAATGAGAGCCGTCAACTGCGCTTGAGTCATGTTAACACGTCCAGACATGATCTTCATAGTAAAAGTAAAGCAAGTGAGAATGGTTCGCGAGTAGTGCGATGACAGAAGAGTGTAAGCACATAGGTGTTCTCATGTAACGACGAATAGTAAGCAATGTAATCTAAGCATACTACGAGCAAAGTTCTATGTATTTCTAGCAAGCAGGTAATAAACATAAACCTTATTACCTAGGATGTTGAGTCTTGCACGTGGAGCGAAGCGTCGTTGTGGATCGTTGAGAGCACTGTTCTGGTTATAGTCTGGTTTTAATAAAAAACGTTTTTCCCATATTAAAACCAAGTTCTCTATAACCAATGGCTCTGATACCAATCTGTCACACCCCCAAAATCCACCTGCGGAGTATCACCGCTTGGGAGCGTGACTGACCAGGATCAAGCCATCAATCATATTGAACATAGTATATAATAATCGAAGTAGTTCGTAAAAACCCAATTCAATACAATTGATGTTCAAACCAAACATAGTTTAAGTAGCGGAAGCATAATATGAAAACCCAATGTATGTAATAAGTTCAAGTGTTATAAAGTTTAACATAACATCCCCGATCCATGCTCCACAACGACCTGCTCCTTCCTGTGCAAGCTCCATAAATCCCTAAGGTCCTGCAAGGCATGCAGCAGAGAGTCAACAAATAGTTGAGCGAGTTCACAGTTAATAGTTCAGTAATTGTAATAGTATAGTAAGCCTTGTGTTCGTTCATTAAGTCATGTATCGTATTAGTTCGTATCGCGGCCCTCAAGGCATGTATGCGAAGATTAGGGGAAGTTTCCCAAGTATTCTAGACTAGGTATATTTGTATCGCGGCCACCCGGCATGTGTGCGAAGTTTAGTGTATAGTTCGCAGCCTTCCTAGGCATGTGTGCGAAGATTAATCATATTATCACGGCCGACCCCGGCGTGTGTGCGAAGATCAGTTCTATTAGTATCACCAGTCTAGTCGTATCTTATCAATCACCCTTCCTCACCCGAGGACCATATAACTAAGTTCCATAAGCTAGGTAAGTGCAAGTAAATAATCCAAACCCATTCCCACCCTGGGAACCCCATGCCTTGGCTGTGTGAACTCACCTTGGTTTGCTCGGTATGTTATTGCTTCTAGGGTTAATTAAATGTTTAAGTCCGTTACACATGACCTAGGGTACATTGCACATAAATTCGATGTAAGTGTTTGCAAACAATTAGGGTTTACAAGTGTTTGGTATCCAAGCAATTGTGTTCGGTGTGATTATTGTGTACATAATGCTATCACATAGAATGTTCATATATACATTAGCGTACAGTTTTATACAGTGATATACAGTAGCATATACGGTAACATGCAATGTGTTCTTCATCCTCAAACAAGGTTGGAACTTGACATCATAATAACCTCAGTCTTTACAAGCATTAAAAGAACTCGGAGTATGTAATATTGCAACAATTCGGATCACGTATTAAACCTAAAACTCAGACAACAGATTATTCATGGAACTCAGACAAGGTATCATGTTGAGCATGTAAAAGTCGGACTAGTATCATCTTCACACATTCGGACTACATACTTTGTATATCAAAAATCGGCCAATCTAGCATCATAAACAAAAGTCGGACCACCCACCATCACCAAAAGTCGGACAAGGGCCACCCCTTTAAAACTCGGACAGGGGTTACTCCCCCCCCCCCCACAAACCCGGACTCCCCCTTGCCTACTATAAAACTCGGACTACATGAAGCATAAAGGTCGGACATGAGAAATCCTTTATAAAAGTCGGACAAGGGGTCTTCCCCCTCACAAATTCGGACAAGGGTATCCCCCCCCCCTTAAAAAGTCGGACCCCCCTTGTCCCTTGATTAAAATTCGGACCCCTTAACATGGCAAAACTCTGACTAGTTTTGCTTATAAAAATTTCGGACCGCTTGTGCTTACAAAGTTCTGACCATATGCATACAATATAAAGTTCGGACCTTAACACCAACAAGAAACTCTGACAAACATATTAATCAAAACTCTGACTTTTGTGACTTCACAAAACCCTGACTGTTAGCTACGAGTTTCAACATACGTGACTTCCAAATCCAATTCACAGAATCAAAGTAACAGTTACATTTTCACAAACTACGATCAAAACCCTAATTTAATATATGCAGGAATCAAATTAACCATCAGTAGTTCTAACGTATCATGCATCTTAATCATCAGGCAAATGATTACACAACAACCCTATTCATTTCTCAATAATCAGAATAAATCAATAAGCACAGAATATCATATGAAGAACTAGGGTTTTAACATGAATCAATCAATCAACGATTAACAACAAATAATGATTAAACAATTACCTTGGATTGATTCTAGACAAAGAGAGGAAATCAAGAGTGATGAAGAGCTTGTGCCAATGGTGAGGATGATGATTGCCAGAGAGGATTAGAGAATGTGAAAGTACGTGTTTTGATTCTTGGGTGATGATTAGTGAAAGGGATTAGGGTTAAGAATGATTAGAATTTCACTATTAGCACTAAGCACCCATAAGAATTATCTATCACATATTACATGCACAAGATATACAATTTACAGTTTCATCACCACATTTAAGTATTTGTCAAATCACTCATAAACCTTATCAAATCCAAAACGTATACAGTTACAAAGCAACCAGTTGTGCAAGTAAACAACTAGACAAATAGTGAACGTGCAATAAATGCGAAAGTGGAATTTTGGAAACTCGAGTTGTCACATTATCCCCAACTTAAAAGAAATTTCGTCCCGAAATTTAGCATGCGGTTACTGAGGAAGCTAGGTAAGTTGTATCGTTTACTGATTTTCCTGGGGTGTCACATCTCCCCCTCAGCCCGAGCTCACTAATTGTCCGTACAGAATGACTTAGAAGAAGAGAGCTCACAGAACAGTACATGGTACTATTCTATTTATAGTACAACACAACCACTGAGCATCTTCAGCTGACGTCACCATGAAAGTGACATCTAACTTCCTAACAAACTACAATCACTGATCTATACAACCACTGATTACTAAACTACTGATGACATAAGACAATACATAAATAAAACACTAATTCTTCATTCCTCTGTTGTAGCCTAAGCACTGATGTGGAGCATCAGTGCTTTCTTCCGCATCAGTGCTTTCTTCAAAGGATGCTTAGTTCTTTGGAGGAGGAGTTCTTTGGTCTCTAACAGTGCTTGGGACACATTAGTAGATTGAGCTTCAGTACTTTAATCTTCACCAGTGCTTCAGGTCAGCAGTTATAAAACAGCAGAGCTTGTAATCTATCAGTTGTTAGGGCCACTGTCAAGGGGAAAGATTTGTATAAAACACTGCTTATGATAATCCACTGATTTGAACCAGTTTTGGCTTTATATCATCTGTTCCTTTGTAGGGTTCAATCCCAACAATCTCCCCCTGGAACAGATGATGCCAAAACACTGCATTATTCAAGATCTTTATTTCCTCATCAATTTTTCCCTGATTTGCCCTTTGAATTATAATTCAAAGTTCATAGAATCTTCATCATCCTCATCCCTGCACAGTTGAAGCTCTAACAAGTCTTGAAGGTCAGCTACACCCAGACCAAGTGCATCTTCCCTTGTTATATGCTTAACTTCACCACAAGACTTGAGCAATGTCAATACGTGGGTCTTTTGATCTGACTTGCAATTTAGTATTTTTGAGTCTGGTGGGTTTCTTGGGAGAGTTTTATTTTGAGAGGTGTTTGGTGATGAAGGCCTGATCATAAATCCTTTGGCAATTTCTTGTAACTTGGTTGATTCAGGATTTTCTACCAACATCTGCTTGACAACCAATTTAAATATTTCTGATTCTTCTTGTGCCTCTTCTTCTTTACTCATCTGTTTTTGCTTTTTCCTTTGATAGACATCAATAGCAGATGGAGCAGTGGTTGTAGCATATCTTTTAGTTGATAGGGACTGTTTAGCTGGAAACACTACTGCTGGATAATCTGGCTTTTTAGGAGCAGTGGGGTCTTTCTTTCTTCTTTCTTCCAACCTTTTGTAGGTTTCTAACACTTTCACCTCTTTCCACCTAGTGACTTGATTCCTTGAGCCATAATTTGTAGTTATAAGCTCTTCCTTCATTCTTTTCAACTTCAAAGCCCTTTCAGGTACATTCTTTTTGTACTGAGACCAAACTGGAGGGGTTTGTTTTGTTTTGTCTTCAAGCATTTTCTGTATTCTTGCAATCTCTTGCTTGAGCTCAGTAATGGTCCATTCTTTGAACTGATAACTTTCTGCCTTGTATTTCTTACTCATCATGATGTGCTCAATGTAGTCTTGTTTCATGCTTTCATCATCCTTCTCTGATAACTTCTGACAAAGATCTTTGGAAAAATGCTCTAATGTTCTGACTTGGGTAAGCAGATATTGCAGATTCCTCTGAATTTCTTTATCAGACTTTCCCTTTGTGTCTCTTCTTGATATATCCTCTGCTTGTTTGGCCTTTAGTTTAAGATACTCTTCTATGTTTCTTGGCAAAGGATACCCTTGAAGAGATGGAAGATTCCTTTTTTCAGGATCATCTTTAGAATAGAAGGATTTGATCTCCTCCCTATCTGCTGGAAGATCCAAAGGAAATTTTACTCCCAAAGGAGCCAAGGCAGTATTTGGGTCAGGGGTTAGAATTAAAGCAGATGAAGTAGGTTTTTGGACAGTAGATAGGAACAGAGGTTGTGAAGAAATTGGAAATGGAGAAGGTACAGTGTCATCTTCAAGTATGACATTTGTTATCCTTCTTCTTTTTATTTTTGGAGTGGTTGGAGGTGTTGAATTTGAAGGTGTGTTGGTGGGTTGAGTGGTGATTGGTAAGGTGATAAGGGCAGTTGTTGAAACAACATTTGTTGAAACCACTGATGTATCAACATCTGTTGATATAACAGGTGTCTCAACATCTGTTGGTTTTGTGGTTTGAGGCGAGGAACTTTTGGGGATTTTAGGGATATGTTTAGTGGTTTCGGAAGGTGTGATTTTGGGTTGATTGACCTTTCTGGTAGTCTTTCTTCTGTTTGAAGTACCCTGCACTTCCTTTGCCATAAAAACTTTCTTATCCTCTGCAAATCTTTCATCACCCTTTATTTCCATTCTCTCTTTTCTCTTTGCTTTTTCTTCAGCAAAGGCATTGAGAGTCACATCAACCTTCTTTGAACCATCTGGCTTGGGAATCTCCACAACTGGTTTAGCTTTTGGATCAGACTCTAAGTGTAAACCATCTTTTCCCTTCTTTCCTTTCTCCCCCTTTTTGGCATCATCGGGGTTTTCTACATAGTAGGAGGAGAAGTACCAGTGGTTTGGAGCAGATGAGCTTTGATTGCTTTAATGTTAGCTTGAGTATCCTTATACATTGCTTCCATCACATTTCTGATCATTTGTAGCCGAATCTCATGTTGTTGATCAGCATATTTCCTTTGTTGATGGAGCATAGGTTGGAACAGTTGCCATAGCTCATTGGTGGTTGGAACAGATGATGAAGCAGTGGATGGAACCTTTGAGGATTGTAACAACTGTTGCAGCATATTTTTTATATCTGCTACAGATGTTTCAATTTTGTCAACTCTCTCCGTGAATTCTCTGTATTTTAAACCATCACCCACGTGAATGGGATCATCTGATTTCCCACTAGCAGTGGTTGTATCAGCAGTTGGACCAGGAAAAGTCTCAAATGGTTCATCCACTGACGCCCCTTTTTCTTGGTACTGGGACTTCCCTCTGCTTTAACTATCTTGTTTAACACACCAGTGGGTAATTTGAACTACCACCAAGAGTTACTCGTAACTCTAGGGTGTAACCTCCTCAACTGTTGATGGGTTAGCAAGGGTAGAGGAATCAGACTCAGTCACTTGTTGGAGTATATTCTCAGTGATAAGTTGTTGCGAAGAACTGATTTGTGTCTGATCCATATCCAATGCATTCAACAGAGGTATAAAAGATGGTAGGATTTGTGAAGTGAGGATAGGAGTTGAAAGAGAATTTGCCCCAGGAGTAGGGCTGTGGAAGATGGATTCAAGTGGATCCAGAGCTTCATAATATGGTGTCCCTGTGTATACAACCTGATCCTTTTGTGAGGATGCAGGAGGAGTTTCAGGCTCAGGTTGAGATCTTTCTACCAACTGCTGTGAGGAAGTAGCAGCAGTGGTGATAGGTGACTTTTGTGTTGTCACAGGAGTTACTTCTGGGATCTCATCTTCCAGAAGATCCTTTTTGGATGGATGGGTTGGTGGGCTTTTTGGTAATTTTCTTTTTGGGCTTTTTGGTGATTTTTGGTGGGGGTTGCACAACAGTGGTTATTCTGCTGTGGTCACCATGAGCAGTGGGCTCCACAGCAGAAACCTGAGGAGCAGATGTGGACTCATCCAAAGTTTGCTCAGGTTCCTCTGTTTGTGTTTTCAAATCTTTTGACTCTAACAACCTTGTAAAAGTTTCAGAAGAAAGGCTGTTTATTTTATAAGAAGCACCCTGGATAAGCACTTGTGCACTATCCTTTGGGATTTTCTTTTGTAAGTAATAGCTCAAAAATCTAGGAAACAAGAAAAATGGTTTCTTCTTGTATTTTATATTATTAACATTTTTAACCATATCATTGAAAATCTTTTGGGAATAATTAAAATCAGCTTCTGCCATGATAGCATATCCCAAGTATTGGATGTTCAATGGTATTTCATGAAAGCTGTAGTTTTATTTGAAACACATATGAGCAGGGTATGTAAAAAATTTCATGAGAGGTGGAAAATTCCCTTTTTGTAAGGTTGCTTTATTCATTTGTCCTTCATACCCTCTTTCGGCTAGATCAGTTTGATACTCATTTTTAGGGAAGGAATTATTACCTGTATGGTGGTTCATCTCAAAGACCTCAGAGATGTAATAGCCCAGGGCTTTTTGTCCTGAACTTCAACTTTTGCATTTATCCAGAATTCACGTAGGGTTTCTTGATAGATTGGTGCGTTGTAGGTCAATAAAGTTTTGTACTTTGAAGAGGAAAGAGCATCAATGACGGAGTGAAAATCTGTGTTTTGACTTGTTTTCTCAAGTGTGCACAGATAGTTATGAGGGTTTTTTGAGATTAAGAGCCATGGTGATTCGAAGGAAGTTGTGAGAGGAGGAAGAAAAAGAATGATTCGAAGGATTTTGATGGAAATTGCTTTTGAAAGAACTTTTGAATTCGATACGGTAGTGAAACCTCTGATTGGGGTTTTAATTAGGGTTTTATAAAGTGAAAAAGTGAATGCTGACGTGGCAGCGGTTACAAAGATCTGACGGCTAAGAACTGTCCACGTGACAACCTCTGATGAATAATGGATGACAGTTGTTTAGGATACCACTAATGATCAATATCAGTGGTTTACAGTGGTGAAAATGAAAACAATGGCTGACTTTTAACTATTAGTAGATAGCCATCAATGGGTTAGAAAAACACTGATGTTTGATCAACAGTGATTAACAAGAAAAATGGATAAACATAGGTTATCTTTCAGCAGTGAATGATTTTCAACAGATCAGATGTTTGAACCAATACAATGGTTATGGCAGACTTTTAAGGATTAATGAAACTTTCATTTTTAACTATTTTTAAGGATAAATTTTTGATTTTCTGAAAACATTTTAATGCTTTTTATTCATAGAAAAACATGATTTTGCCTGTTATTCCATGTTAAGCATGCCAATTCTAGAGATCAAGCTTTCAAAGGTGGATGTGTCTAATGCTTTTGTTAGCACATCTGCCAGCAGATCCTTAGTATGAACATGATGCAGAGAAATCAAACCTTTTTCATAGCATTCCCTCACAAAATGATGTCTGATGTCAATGTGTTTGGTGGTTGAATGTCAAACTGGATTTTTGATGATATTTTCTGCTGCCTGACTGTCCAACATAAGAGGTGTCTTTAAGGCAGTGATACCAAAATCCAGCAGTTGATTTTGAAGCCATAACAGTTGGGTTATGCAGCTTGCAGCAGCTATATACTCTGCCTCAGTAGTGGATGTTGAAACAGCTGCTTGCTTTTTGCTTTGCCAAGATACTAAGTAATCACCTAGAAATTGGCACCCTCCTGATGTGGACTTCCTTGTTGCATTGCATCCAGCAAATTCACTGTCTGAGAATCCTGAAAGCTTAACATTCCCATTAGCAGGGTACCAGATACCAAGTGTGGGAGCACTTTTTATGTATCCGAGTATCCTTTTCACAACTATGAGGTTAGACTTTCTAGGTTCTGATTGGGATCTTGCACAAACACATGTTGTAAACATGATGTCTGGCCTAGATGCAGTTAGGTACAATAAAGACCCAATCATGCTATTATATAAGGTTTGATCTACCAAATCATCCTTTTCATCAGTCATGACCAACTTATTGGTTGCCATGGGTGTACTACATGGTTACAGTCATTCATCTCAAATTTGTTTAAAAGTTCTTTAGCATATTTGCTTTGATGAATGAAAGTACCATTTTGCAGTTGCTTTACTTGGAGACCAAGAAAGCACTGTAGTTCACCCATTGCACTCATCTCAAACTCAGCTGTCATGAGTTTTCTGAACTCTTCACACATTTTTGAACATGCGCTTCCAAAAATGATGTCATCCACATAAATCTGGACAATCATCCGATCTTTCCCTGTCCATTTTAAAAACAGTGTTTTGTCAATTTTACCTCTTGTGAAACCAATAGAGATAAGAAAGGTGGAAAGAGTTTCATACCAGGCTCTAGGTGCTTGTTTCAATCCATACAAAGCTTTATTTAGCTTGTAGACATGATTTGAATTAAATGGATCCTCGAAACCAGGAGGTTGACAAATATATACCTCTTCTTGAATCTCACCATAGAGGAATGCACATTTGATATCCATTTGAAACACCTTTATGTTGTGGTTGACAACAAAAGGCCAGGAACAGTCTGATAGCTTCCAATCTTGCTACAGGGGCAAAAGTTTCATCATAGTCAATGCCCTCTTCCTGTCTAAACCCTTGAACCACAAGCCTGGCTTTATTCTTGACAACAATGCCCCTTTCATCAGTTTTATTTTTGAAGACCCACCTTGTGCCAATTGGACTTACACCCTCTGGCAGTGGTACAAGCTCCCATACTTGTTGTCTTTTAAACTGTTGGAGCTCTTCCTGCATGGCCTCTACCCATCTGTTGTCTTTCAGTGCCTCTTGGTACTTGACTGGTTGATAGAGTGATAGAAAGCTAGCAAAAAGACAGATGTTTTGGGATTGACTTCTGGTGAGAACTCCTTCACTGATGTTGCCAATGATTTGGTCTGGTGGATGAGACTTCAAGAATATTAAATCTCCTTTGTATGGAACAACGGCATTTAAAGGTGAGGGCTGCAGATGTGAATCATCTGAGCTAACAACTGTTGGTGACTTTGATGATCCAATAGTGTCTTGAAATGGAGGTGGAAGGAAAGGAGGAATTGGTGTGGAAACATGTTGATTTTTATCCACTGTTTGAAGATTTTTATCAACAGTGTTTGAGGATGTGGAAGCAGGGGTTTGAGGACTACTTTGGTCAACAACTGTTGATGTAGCAGTGGTTGAGCTTTGACAACTGTTTTGAACATCTACTGCTCTGGCAATGGATGTGAATTTTTGTTGTGGAATGATTACTTCATATCCATTGCCTGATGGAGGAGGTTGAGATGGACCTGCACTGTTAGTCTTGACAGAAACATTTTCAAAGGTGGATTTATCAAGATTAAATAACTTAGCAGGATTTGCAGTTATTTTCATTGAAGAAAGTTCGTTGAACTTTACATTCAAAGTCTCTTCCACACACTTAGTCCTAGTATTAAACACTTTGTAGGCCTTAGCAGTAGTTGAGTATCCCAGATGATAACCACTGTCTACTTTGGCTGCAAATTTTGAAATTAAGTCTTTTTACAGGACTGATATTTTTCTATCATTGCCTGAAGTTGGTCCTTGGTTATGCTATGCTCATGTTTGAGGTTGCAAATCTCATTTTTTTTTCTGACAATTTGATTTTCAATTCTTTTAAAGATTTTTCAAATTGTATCTCATCATTTAACAATTTATCTCTAAGGTTTTCATTCACCTCCTTGATATTTGCAAACGCTATGATGCATTTGTCTGAACAAAAGTTTTTAAGAACCTGGGGTGATACCTTAGTTGCAGCCATCATGGCACAATCATAGACATGTTCACTTTCTTCTGGCTTCTTCACTTCACTTCCTTCTTGCTTCTTCTTCTCTTCTTCTTCTTCTTCTTCTTCAGCAGACCAGGGGTCAGACAGTGGTTCCAACAGGGGGTTTGAATTTTCTTCCAACAGTTGTTCACCAACAACAGCAGTAACCACTGCTTCAGCAATTGTATCCACTGTTTCTGCACTGGATGTTCCTTCTTCAGTTTCCAGCCCTTCTAGAATTTACTCTAATGCTGCAACACAGAATTCATCACTAGAAACAACATTCTCAGCATATAGAGCAAAGTTTTCATCACCTAGATCCTCAGGCAAACTACTCCAATCAACAAAGCCTTGGGTGAAAAAGCTTTGCTGATCTGTTTGAACAGCAGTTTGTGTAGCTTGTTGAGGTGCAACTTGTTGCACCTTAACCTGAGGAGCTGGGACTAGACATACTGTATCTGAGGAACAGTGGTTTGGATATAGTGCACAGGAACAGGGGTTGTAGGGTGTGCATAATGAGCAATGTTTACATGAGCAGCAGGGGCATATTGGGAATACTGCACAGTGGTTTGGTTATTTTGTGGTCTAGAGCTAGGGTGTGTGATGATTGGTCCATTGTTTTGACTCCTACACTCTCTAGCAAAATGACCTAACCTATTACACTTGTAGCATTTGATCTTTGATTTATCCAACCATACTTTCAAGTTTCCATGTAACCCTGGAAATTTTCTCCATGTTCTCTTATAAAACTTGCTGGTTCTAACACTCAGCAGTGCAAGTTGGTGCAAAATATCCATCTCCTCCAGATCAGTTGGATCAAAATGTTGGAGATCATTGAGTTCAAAGGACAGATTATCAGAATTCTGGTTTTCTCCATTAGCTGTAAAAGCATAATTGGATGAGTAAGAATCAGAGTTGTTAAAAGCTCCACCAGCTGTTATGTCAATGTAATGAACATAACCCTGATCCTTACTACCACCAGATTCTTCCTAACCCAAAAGAGTTGTGTTGCTAAATGTATAATCATTAGCAACCTTCCAAGTCTCTTGTAGCTTCTTTTTCTGGTTCAACTCCCTTTCAAAGGTAAGGATTCTACCATGAAGCTAGGTCAGGGTAAGTTCTTTGAACCCAACTAAATTTCTGGTTACAAAAGCAATTGTGTCACATTTTTCAGGAGGTGACCTTAGAAACCTACTATTTAGAGTTGATTTAGCAAATTCAACATTAACAAGTTTCAGTTCACTTATGAGACAGCTAAAATGTTCAAACTGTTGTGTTAATGATTCACCCTTAGTGTGACAAAAGGTTTCATATTGTTGATTCAAAACTTCCCTATTGTTTTCAATTACTTCTTCAGTACCACCAAACTGTTCCATAAGTGCATCCCACAATTCCTTGGCACTGTTACAGTGTAACAGCCTAGCACAAATTTCATCTGGGAGTGCTGATGCTACTATGCTAAAAGCTTTGGCATCCAGTTCAATTTTTTGAAAATCCTGGTCAGAATAGTTTTCAATTTTCTTAGGTACAAGAACTTTTAGGTCCTCAGCACTCGGCACCATTGGAACATGTGGTCCAAAGACAACCGACTTCCAACACCCTGTATTTTATTGAGCTAAGATGTGACCCATCCTATGCTGCCAGATATTGTATTCAGATCTGACCAACATAGGTGGTTTAAAGAGTGAGCCAATGTTAAGTTTGTCCTATGATTGTGACGCCATTCTAGTTGTTTTACAGGTACTGAATAATCAACTTTTGTACGTGATTATACCTTACTATGTTTTTCAACTAAAAACGAACAATCGAAAGTATCAACGAAATTGAGCTGAACTTTTACGTCAAAATGATTGTTAGATCAAGGTTGACTGTCCTTGCTCTGATACCAATTGTTAGGATCTGAGTTTCTTAGATTGTGTTTGTTTAAGTAAAATGAAGATGAAACATATATGAATTGCAGTGGAATTATGAAATAAGCTTTGAACACACAATCAATGGAAGAAAAGTTTTAAGCAAACATGTTTATCATTGAATCGAATGATTGTATTATACCCTAATACAATTAGCAACCTAGGTTCCTTCCTTGCCTTTAAATAAACCACCGCAACACTTAATATGGCACCGATTCATTTAAAATTCAAAGAACCGACATGGGAAACCAATTCATTCACAATCCAATCTAACAGGCACCTCTTCATTCACAACTGAAACAAACCGACAAATAATATGTACACACAACTGACGCGCCGGTTAAAATGAATATATACATGTCGGCAGACACCCCT
The DNA here is from genome assembly GCF_002127325.2 of Helianthus annuus. Classification (NCBI taxonomy): domain Eukaryota; kingdom Viridiplantae; phylum Streptophyta; class Magnoliopsida; order Asterales; family Asteraceae; genus Helianthus; species Helianthus annuus. The sequence continues at coordinate 120,422,234 of NC_035443.2, forward strand.
TTAATTACACCCGCTTCCGTAACCGTCATTCACATTCCACAATTTCACCACCATACGTAAGCGTTCTTTTTTATTGGTTTAAAATGATTAAATCCAAGCAAATGGAAAGTGTATGTGGATTCTGAAGTCATCTTTTTGGAATTGAGTCGTCCGAACAGAATTACAAAGTCAAACGATGGATTCTTACCGATAATCCCCAAACCATCTTTTGATGCCGCTGCCAACCACCACCAAGCCGTTCCACATATCATCGAGCATCTCCAACACATACGTGAGTGTGACGGGGCAGAGGATGCGGAAGGGGTTGGACAACTGGATGATAGGGATAAGGCGTTGCTAGCGGTGGTGCTCTGGAGGTTCCAAGCAGCGGTAGTCGAGGACAACGACGAACGGAACGTAGTGAAGACACATCGATAATTGCAGCTCTAGAAATGAAGACGCTTAATCAGAGGATTATTTATGAAATTCGTTATTTGTTGTTTGTGTTACGGTGGTGGCGGTTACCAGATTCAAGAAACTCCTAATTTCTTTGGGACGGCAGGGGGGTTTCGCTGAAGAAACCTAATTGAGATTTTTAAACAACTGCTCGACATTCTCATAAAAGAAATTGCTCAATAAACTTAAAAAGAAAAAAAATATAGAGTAAACTTCCGTTTTGCTCCCTATGGTTTGGTCACTTTAACGGTTTTGCTCCAAACCATTAAAAATAACCATTTTCCTCCAATAGTTTGCTATAGTTTTTCTATTTTGCTCCCTGTGGGGAGCAAAATGGAAAACCAGACAATTTGGATAAAGTTAGAAGCGGGGAGCAAAATGGAAAACCATAGCAAACTATTGAAAGAAAATAGCTATTTTTAAAGGTTTGGGGCAAAATCGTTAAAGTAACCAAACGAAGGGAGCAAAATAGAATTTTACTCAAAAATATATATTGCAAAACCCACCCAACAGAATATGGTTTTCATTGGTGATTTCCTTTAGTTTTAGTTTGCTTACGTTAAATACTTAACTAAGTTTTATTATTTAACTATATATAATTTTCAGAAGTCTGAATTTAGTATTTTATTTACGTATTGAACTTTATATTTTAGTTAAATATATGTAAACAATTTTACACATTATCTTTTGGATCAACATCATCACCAGGTGGTTTGTATCTACCTTAAAAAAAAATATTGGCATCGTAACGAACCAACCGGTACATACTGGATTATGTATTAAAAAACAAATTAGTGACATTTGCTTTTTCCGTGGTATCATCTTTGCCGGAATCCGTACCATCATCATCAACCTCACCGGAATCAATATCCCGCTGCAACGCGCGGGTTAACGTCAACTCGTTTATTACAATAGTCAATTACAATAGCATGCATGCACAGATCTCCCCCTCAGCCTGAGCTCACTAATTGTTCGTATAGAATGACTTAGATGAAGAGAGTTCACAGAACAGTACAGGGTACTGTTCTATTTATAGTATAACACAACCACTGAGCATCTTCAGCTGACGTCACCAAGAAAGTGACATCTAACTTCCTAACAAACTACAACCACTAATTACTAAACTACTGGTAACATAAGACAATACATAAATAAAACATTGATTCTTCATTCCACTGTTGTAGCCTAAGCACCGCATCAGTGCTTTCTTCAAAGGATGATCAGTTCTTTGGAGGAGCAGTGCTTTGGTCTCTAACAGTGCTTGGGACACATCAGTAGATTGAGCTTCAGTACTTTAATCTTCATCAGTGCTTCAGGTCAGCAGTTATAAAACAGCAGAGCTTGTAATCTATCAGTTGTTAGGGCCACTGTCAAGGGAAAAGATTTGTATAAAACACTGCTTATGATGATCCACTGATTTGAACCAGTTTTGGCTTTATATCATCTGTTCCTTTGTAGGGTTCAATCCCAACACAACGTACTCCGCTTCACATGTTGAAAGAGAAACAATTGTTTGTTTCTTACACTTCCATGTTATAAGAAGTTTCCTAAAGAATCGGCAACCCACAGTATTATATATTGTGTTTAGCTTGCAGCTTTCGTAATCCAAATATGAAAATGTTGTTAAAACAAACTCATCATTCTTAGGATAACACAGTCCCTTGCCCGGACATCCCTTCAGATATCTGAAAATTCTTTTAATTACTGTCAGGTGTGAAACACGCGGATTGGATTAGTATCCGGTACATAAGCATGTAGGATACATAATATCTGGTTTGGTTGTCATCAAGTACATGAGCAAGCCAACAATATCTGGTCTGGATGCCATCAAGTACATGCAGGACTTGAAATTTCAGGGCTGATACTATGATTTTGTTGAAGAGAAGTACTGGACACTTTGCAATCTGTCAACTTGAACTTCTTCAAGATGTCAGTTAAATATTTGGTTTGATCGATGAAGATACCCGTTGGTAATTGATCCACTTGTAGCCTAAAGAAAAACTTCATTTCCCCCATTAAGCTCATCTCAAATTTACTGAACATCACCAATTCAAATTCTTTATAGATATTGTTGTTAGTTGACCCAAATATTATATCATTCACATATATTTGCACTATAAGAATATGCCCTTTCGTTTCCCATGTGAAAAGTGAACAAAGTTGTTATCAAGCAAGTGTTGTGACAGTATTTTGTACCATGCCCGGGGTGCTTTGTGTAAACTGTACAACGCATTATCAAGCAGGTAGACTTTATCCATGCTGTTTGGATCCACAAAGCCTGGTGATTGTCCCACATAGACCTCTTCTTTGACTTTTCCGTATAGAAACGTAAAGTTCACATCACGTTGATATACTTTGAAACCTTTCCACAAAGCAATTGCTAAAAATATTTTGATTGCTTCCAGCCTTGCAACGGGTGCATAAACTTCAGTAAGATTTATTCTTTCTTGCTGATTGAACCCATGCACAACTAGTCTGGCTTTGTTGTGAGAAATAACCCCTCTATCATCCTTCTTGCACTTAAAAACCAATTTTGTATTGATCTTCTTATGATTTTCTATAAGATCCACAAGTTTCTAAACTCCCAACTTTCAAACTGTTGTCACTCTTCCTACATCACATTAACCCAACTTTCTTCTGTCAAAGCTTCTTTATAAGTCTTCGGTTCTATCTGAGAAATGAAACATTTTAACGAGAACCGATATTATATCTCTGCAATTTCAGAATAGAAGCAACTTAATTTGGCTTCGTGTTTGTACATCGCTTTGCAGAATTCCCATAATATTTTTCGACGGATGATAAGATAGATTCCGAGAAACAACTTCTGTTGAAACTGTTACCATCGGGTCTAAATTATTGTTGTTAAACCTTGTGCAACAGCTTCCTCTGCCTTTGCATCGACTTTCTTCACCCGCTGTTCTCCAACAACAACTTCATCAACCATCTTCTCCAGCTTTTCATCATTGGTTTTCTTCACTTCATTCACCATCTTCTTGCTCTCATCAACAATTTCCTCCACTGTCTTCTTCTTCTTCTCTAAGCTCGCATAGATCACCTTGTTTATCTCTTCATCTACCTTTTCTCGGTAGTGTGGAATCTCTTTGAGCCCTAGACACCAAACTCCAACAGTTGGTATTGTAGCAACTAAGGCGTCAAAATCTACCTCATCGGGATCAACTGTCGGGTTTCCTTTAGGATCAACATAGCACTCCTTTTCTTGACTATATCTATTAGCCCGCCTTGCTTCTTTGTAAGCATCGTATACATTATCCAAATAAGCTCGTGCATGTTCAACCTCTCTACTCTGTTTAACCTCAGCAACCAACGCCCTTTTTTCTGCTCTCTCATCTTTAATATAGTCATTCCAATTTTACCCTTCATCATCATGAATTACAACATGAGCAACATGTTTTATCTCCTTTGATGGTCCTTCTTCAATTTGCTTTTGATTTATTCTTGACGGTTGCTCGTTGTTGCGATGATAGATGGCCTTCTTGTAATAATCCTCATGAAAAGGATTCACACTATCATCTGCTTGTCTATTAGTACACTCTCTTTTGAAGTGTCCCTTTTGTTTGCACTTGAAACAAGTGACTTTGGCTTTGTCGAATCCCAGCTTCATATCGGGGACCTTCCAGACACTTTCTCCCTGTGATCTCCATAAACCATTGAACCCTCCTGATAACGCTCGCCATGCACCAGCGAATATCCATGAGCTCCATCTCTTCTAGGTCAACTTGATCGTAATCTTCTTTGGTTATGTTTGGATTACCGATCTTTCCTACAATTAAACCTTCGTAGGACTCCAGAACAGAAGCTAAGAAACTCATGTGCTGTCTTGTGAAATCAGTGTTCAAATTTGGAGAATCTTTCCAGTCCGATTCGGACTGGATTTCGATGATGCAGAAGATTAATGATATCCTGGATCATAGATTGAAGACTTGTTTTTCGATGAATCACCAGAATTATCTGCACTGAATGCTGTACTAATCTTTGGAGTTTCGTTGTTTTGCAGCATACTTCTTCGATAGTACAGATCAACATTCTGCTGATAACTAGAACTAGATATCTTGTTTTATTTCTGTAACTGCAGATCATCTCCTTCAAGTTTTTCAATCAATCCATCCTACGTCATTTCATCAAACTTGGCATCATTTTTCAGAACAATCACAAACGTTTTCCAGTCATCAACTTGCGGTAACGCCTCTACAAGTTTGTCAACAATCTCTTCTTTGTCTTTGTAGATTCCAAACATCTCTAACTCAATCTTGAGATGACAAAATCTTTCAATCATCTGTTGAACAGTTTCTCCTTTCATACATCCAAACAGGTCAAACTCCTTTTTCAACAGAGAAATCTTGTTCTTCTTTATATCTTTACCACCATCGGCTTTCAGCTTTAAAGCTTCCCACATTGACTTATGTCACAACCCTCATAATTACATATATCCGTACGATTTAATAATGATAATTAAAGTGCTTGATGACTGTGTGGAATTACTTTACTGCTTTCTGATTACTGCGTCATACTTACATGTGCTTGTTAACATACTAGTATTGTGCAGAAAATTGACTAAATGGTCCTGAATGTTTTCCTAAGTGTTAGGAATTAAAAGTGTTATAAAAAGACACTTTACGGAATGATTAAACACTTTAACGGAACGGTATCCAACCGAACAACCAGACATTACCCGGGACACCAAATTTTTGCCAAACACATTGTTTAATTATTTCTTGGCTTGTCATGATCCCCGAACACTCTAACACCCACTAAATATCAAGTAACTAACATATGTAAGTATACACTTGAGATTTAACTAACCTTTACCAACTTAGTTGCAAAATTTGCATCCAACCCCCCCCCCCTTAACCGAATTCGGTCCCAAGGACCCACAAAATAATCCTCACCGTACTCCCAATCTTGTTCCTAGATTATATGCTAAAATTATATCGGATTGTTGCTTGATCTTGTTACCAAAATATTGAAAGAGATCCTTATAAAGCATGGCTCCTAGATACAACATCACTTCACAAAAATTCACCCAACTCCCTCACTCTCTCTTCCTCCTTCTCGGCTCACTTGTGACCGCCACCACCTCCACCATTTCACCACCACAATCTTCCATTTCCATGTTTCATTCAAAGCTAGAAGTTGATTCGAGGAAGCTTGCAACTTGTAGATCATCAAGGAGCTTCATACATTGCTTTTCACCATCATTTTCTTCATCCTTTCACTAAAGATTCATCCCTAGCCTTTGTGCTAGTAGTAAGTCCTTGTTACACCCTTGTTCATCTTGTCTTTGTAAGTTAAAAGTTGTAGTATGATGATTATGTTTAAAACACTAAAGAACAAGAACTAAGATGATGAACATAAAGCTTTACATGAAGTTTGTACAAAGATGATATGTTGTAAAAAGAATGTTTTAGTGAATATATTGTTGATTGTATGATGATTCTTGGTTATGTAATGCTAATCACCATATGGAGCTTGTTAAGTGATGATTAGAAACATGACTTAACAAGATTAGGAGGTTATACTATGTTTCATGAGATAATCATCTTCTAGTTAAATATGAACTTGATAAAAATAATCTTTCTTGAAGAATAAATAAACAAAGTAAGTTGGTGATCATGTAGATCCGGGTTTTTACAAAAGACTTTTCTAAATAAACCAAGTTCAAGAATCGATTTTAAAAAGATTATGACATCTACATACACTTACACCATTTTGGGAATGAAATAAGTGTAGAAATCTTTTATTTACAAGAAGAGTTCGAAAGATTTATTTTTGTAAAAATCGTTTACAAGTTGTAAACACTCAACCCTTTTAAGAAAACGATTTTTAAAGAAATGAATACACTTTGGAAGGTAACTAAGACAGCTGGATACCTTACCAAGTTACTACGCGTTTTTATGAAAACTCAAGTTCATGTTACTACGTAGAGTGCATTGTTTTTACACTTGGTGAATGTAATATTGTTTAGTGAATGATTGATGATTGTTGAATAATTTTTGGAAAAGAAAATGATATGCTTAATAGCATGGACACCTCCATTTACAAAGGAGACTCTGGCGAAATTTTCTAAAAATTCCAACACTTAGAAAGTATTTTTCTAAACAAGCGTTACAAGTATATTTTATAACTTGTGTTTCGAATATAAACGTCGCCATAATTTTTGTAGCAAAATACAAAGTGTCGGAGATTGGTTTTTGTAAATAAAAATGGGTAAATATATATTTAGAATATATATCTTATAGTAGAACACTTGTGTGGATACTTGTTTATTTTGTGAGATAGTTATATTACTTTAGGGTAAAATAATGTAACTTAACGATATAACTCGACATTTGAATTGTGTGGTATGTGATAGAAATAATGAGTAGATAAACCGTACATAGGATATCGTGTTATGCATGAGAAATTGATTGTTATCTGTACTTTATTAGGACATGCTTGATTTCTGATTATTAGCGTAACTAATCTAACCGAGCAAACCAAGGTGAGTTCACACTTTCTACAAGGCATGGGATTCCCGGTGGTTTGGGAATGGGTTAAGAAACTAAAATGGAAGCTACATATCCTCCTTGGGTAGGATATGTACCGCCATCCTCCGTAGGTAGGATGCCGATATTAATCCTGCGTATTCTCCTTGGGTAAAATACGTACGTTCGTCCTCCTTGGGTAGGACAACAACCTTAAAACTTACTAGACAAAACTCTATCATGAAGTCCCTCATTTTATATCGACTTAATCGCCGAGGCCAATGGCGAGCGGGTCATTAGTTAATAGCGCTATTAGGTTTAACAAACCTCACACCATGCTAGTCGGACGGGCGTGTACTAATGGACTATGGCAAACTGTCAGTGATGATAGACACTGATGTAGGGCACAACTTATTTTCGTTAGTAGTTGATATGATAACGGTCTAGTAGTTCACATGGGGAAGCCCCCACTGATTATGGATGTGGTTTGGGTAATAAAGAAGGAACTGGTTAATCATACTTTCAACTATGGGGTAACCCCCACGGCAAATAAGCCAACGAAAGACAAACCATGTTTTCGGAAACAACATAAAACTAAATAACCAACCGTGAACTCACTCAACTTTGTTGTTGACCCGTTGTTACATGCCTTACAGGTCGTTAGACGCTTACGGAGCTTGCACGAGGAGGTGGCCGTTATGGGATATGGACTATTATGTCCCGTGCTTAATAAATAAACTTTAAGAACTTATGGAACTTATGTTTTGGTCTTTAAACTTATGAACTATGAACTTATGTTTTGGACTTACTGTTGGACCGTTCTGATGTCCTAAAACATCAGTAGAAGCAGTTCATCTTCACATACGAAGGCGGAATCAAGGTAAATGAAGTTAAACACAGCAATTCCTTTCAATTTTTCCTTCTATTACTGTTTGCAAGTCTTTACAACAATTCTGAATACAATTGGACAGCACCTCGACTCACAAACACATCAACAACTCCTACTGTCCGTTTGAGAATGACCAATATATATAGGCATGGGCTGTCCGTTTGAATCATGTTCAAACGGCCAGGTCTCAAACGGCCAGACAACCTCAAACGGCCAGGCTTGTTCAAACGGCCAGGGTTCTTTCAAACGGCCAGGATTAAATCTAACCTAAACGACCCTATTTTAATCGCGTTTATACAACCGTTTAGCCTATCTAGACATAAGACTTGATAAGACTAGTCAGCAGACATTTCGTGCACCAACAGACTCCCCCTTGGATGTTGACGTAGTCTTTAGCACCTGAGTCTTTAGTCTTGGTCTCTTCACAACTTTATCTCCTCATTGTAACAACTCAATCTTCACAGGTTCATAATCTTTTCCTAGCTCCATCTTCAGTCCTCCCTTTGGTTGTTGATCCAGACTCCCCCTCTCAGTATGCTGGGATCTGAGGTTTCTGGTTCAAGCTTTGACAATTAGCTTTTGTGGGAATGATGAAGTCTCCAAACCTGTTACTCAACCAATAATATAAGACTTTATCTTTTCAAACAATAAACACAAATTCAATCAGCTCTCGAAATCCACTCAAGTTTTCAAGTTCAAGTTAATGACCCTGATTACTTGATTTATCTACCAAGTTCAATTTAATGACCCTGGTTGATCTTTTGACGAATCCAACTGATTTTAGTAAAATCATTTTCAACTTTTTCTAAAAATAACAAGTATCAAGTTAATGAACTTGTTTTTGTCTTTGAAACAGTTCAACTTCCAACAATGTAAGCTCTCCTCATTCTTCAGCTCAGAATCTCCTGCATCTGCTTCATCTTTCTAGAATCCGACAATCAACTTTCCACTCTGGTTTGACTAAAATAAAGCAGAAATAAAATCTTTTTGTATTTTTAATGTGTTCTAAACTAAGAAATAAAATAACAGAAAACTTAAATTGCAGAAAGTAAACTATTTACAAGTTTATTTTTGGCGAGCGTGTCAGGGAATCATATCAGCTTTTCAGACAAATTACTAGTACCGTTAAGCTACATTACATACTCAGACTTAAACAATTCACCTCGATTGTCGATATACTGATCCATCTTAAATTCTCACACAAACTTCAATCTATTCAGGATACCGTTTGGGTGTCTTAGAACTTAGATCAATTCATGTGTCCCACCTCTTGAATATACTCCCGTATCCAGAATCCCAATATTCAGTCTTACAGGCAAGAATACTACAATGATGTCTGTGCATAAATTAGAGGTTAAATGCGAGAACTGAGGGATCTCAGGTCAGAACTTCCGTTCAGCAGAGAGATATCAGTTTCGACTTTGCAGTGTGTCCCCTTTAGAGGATCTTTTCAGCTACAACAGATGATTATCAATTTTATTGTCTAATCAATCTGAGGGCTATAATGCTATGTTTCAAGCATTTCAGGATAAAGTATCAGCCAAGGACTAGGTCAGAACTACCGTTTAGCAGAAGTCCCGGAATAATACCCCAGACATCATAGAGTATAAACACCTAGTATATCAGAATACGAGACCTTTCAAACGAGATTTCAGGGGTTACCTATATATCCAAGTAGTGTTCCCCACGAATTTCACAAGTTTGAAATTTTAGGTTTATATCCCGAATAAATCTACTAAATGTATGAAAACCTACCGACACATCGTTAGTGAGACTGTTTAACTCATTTTGTCTTTCCAAATCTTTAGCATACTGTAATTGTCTAGCTGATGTACTATCATTTTCCCTATATACACAAGCTCTTTTTCAATTTTATCATGTATCATGTTTTTGTATTTTTCATTTTTTACTGTTTTTGTATTTTCTAAAAATATAACTATGTACAACTAACTATCTCCCCCTAAATACCAAAACACGTAAAAAATCGACAAACCATCGCAGATTGTCTCTCGTCTTCATCCGCAACAGTACTCTCATCAACGCTCACAACCCCATCCGACACCGAAAGCAATTTCATACCATTAAGTTTTAACAAATATTGAAACCGATTTTTATCAAAAGCTTTGGTATGCAAATCAGCTTTTTGTTCATCAGTGTGGATTTTGTCAATTCGTATCAACTTTTTCTCGAAGCAATCGCGAATAAAGTGATGACGAATTTCTATATGTTTAGTTTTAGCGTGATGTACTGGATTTTTAGTAATGTTAATTGCAGCCTCATTATCAACAGACAGAGGTGTGTTAAGAAACTGCAAACCGTAGTCGCGCATCTGTTGCTGTAACCACAGGATCTGAGAGCAGCAACTGCTAGCAGAAACGTACTCCGCTTCACATGTAGATAGTGCCACAGATGTTTGTTTCTTACACTGCCAGGTAACCAATCTCGGACCAAAGAACTGGCATCCTGCAGTTGTTGATTTCGCGTTGACTTTGCAGCATCCGAAATCCGAATCGGAATACCCTTCGAGCGTAAAATCGCCTTTCCTAGGATACCATAACCCCAATGACGGAGTACCTTTCAGGTAACGTAATATCCTCTTGACAATAATCATGTGCGATGCTCTCGGGTTAGACTGAAATCTTGCTGCGAGGCACGTTGGGTACATAATATCAGGACGTGAAGCAGTCAGATACATCAAAGAACCTATCATGGAACGGTAAAACGTTTCATCAGCCCTGTCTCCGGTGAGATCTGGGTGAATCCCATGATTAGTCGCAAGTGGGGTAGCAGCTGGAGTAGAACTTGACATTCCAAATTTCTCTAGAATATCATGCACGTACTTCGTTTGATGAATGAAAATTCCCTCAGGAAGTTGTTCAACTTGTAGACCCAGAAAGAATTTCATCTCCCCCATTGATGACATTTCGAATTTCTGCTTCATCACCTGTTCGAAATCTTTGCACAATTTCTCATTCGTTGACCCAAAAATTATATCGTCCACATAAATTTGTACTATCAGAAGATGACCATCAACGACTTTAGTGAAGAGAGTGGCATCCACTTTTCCACGTATGAACTGGTTAGCGAGTAGGTGTTGAGACAAAGTCTCGTACCAGGCTCTCGGCGCCTGATGTAGACCATACAACGCTTTGTCCAGCAGATTAACTTTGTTCTTGTGGATTGGTTCAGTAAAGCCCGGCGGCTGACCAACATAAACCTCCTCTTTGACCTTCCCATAAAGAAACGCTGACTTTACATCCAACTGATATACTTTGAAATTCTTCCAAGACGCAAATGCTAGGAAAATTCTGATAGCCTCTAGTCGAGCTACAGGAGCATAGACTTCGGTAAAATCAATCCCTTCCTGTTGACTAAAGCCCTGAACAACGAGTCGAGCTTTGTTCCTTACAACTACTCCTCTCTCGTCCCTCTTACATTTGAAAACCCATTTTGTACTGATTTTCCTTTGACCATCCGGCAAATCAACTAACTTCCACACCCCCAACTTTTCAAACTGACTTAACTCTTCTTGCATTGCTATGACCCAAGAGTCTTCAGTAAGCGCCTCTTTGTAGGTTCTCGGTTCGACCTGCGAGATAAAACAACTTAATGAAAATTCAGTTTGTAAAGGTGCTACTGTAGAATAAAAACATGTTAAGCCCTGGTCAATTTGACGTCTCGTGCGAACGCCCGATTGCAATTCTCCTATGATTAACTCCTCTGGATGATAGGAAAGAGTTCGCGGCATCACTTCGCTTGGAACATCTACATTTCCCTCCAGATTAGTAACATTCTGCTCTGCATCTTGTTCACCAACTTGGTTTGTTTGACTTGATAACTGGATCTGCTCCCCCTCAAGATCTGAATCACCATGGTCAAATACTGGCATGTTTTCAGCTTCTTGATCATCATTCACTGCCGACTGATTACCAGGAGCAACTTCATCATCATGTTCACCAGCATTACTAGGACCTGCTTCATCGTCATTTGAAGTTTCCCGAGGTCTTCTAGAATACTCCGCTGGGAACCTGAGCTGCGACTCATACTCTCGCAAAATATCCAGCTCATCAAAGAAATCTTCTTCTTCCTCAGATTCTTCCCTCATGTCAAACAAATCCCAAAGTTTGTCATAATGATATCGCCATGAATCACCAGGATTCTGTGGCGGCATAGTGTACCCCTGACATTCAACATTCGCTGCATCAATAATCCGCTTCTCGCTTGGAACAAAGACACGCCGTGTAGGACTTGAATATCCAACAAAGATTCCCTCAATGCTCTTTGAACCAAACTTGCCATTAGGCTCTATCACCGTACAGGGTGACCCAAACGGTTCTAGATACTTCAAATTCGGCTTGCGTTTATTGAGTAGCTCAAAACACGTCTTGTTGAACTTCTTCACAGTAAGAACTCTGTTGAGAGTATAGCATGCAGCAGAAACAGCTTCAGCCCAGAAATTAATTGGTAACTTAGAATCTGTAAGCATCGTTCTGGCTGTCTCAATTAGCGTCCGGTTTTTGCGTTCTGCAACTCCATTTTGCTGCGGAGTGTACGGAGCACTAAACTCATGCAGTATACCTCGTTCGTCACAAAATTCTTCCATCTTACTGTTTTTGAACTCAGTACCATTATCACTTCGAATTCTACAAATCGGCCTCTGGTACAGATTCTCAATTCTTTTAAACAATGCCATCAGGCTGTCAAACGTTTCGTCTTTGGATTTCAAAAACATAACCCAAGAAAATCTGGAATAATCACCAGTCATGACCAAACAGTAGTAATCTCCTGTTATACTCTTGACATTCACTAGACCAAACAAATCCATGTGAAGTCGTTCCAATGGTCTTGAAACTGAATTGACTAGCTTTGTAGGGTGTGACTTTTTCTTCTGTTTGCCTTTGACACAACTTATGCACTCCCCTTCCAAATGAAAACCTTTGACTGCACTCCTGTCACCAAATCGTTATGCACCAAGTGATTCATTTTCCTTAAGTGAATATGCCCCATCTTTCGGTGCCATAACCTCGACTTTTTTTCCGTTGCTCTGGACACAAAACAATGAGCCTGACCCGTGGTTGTAGTAGCAACGCTCATATCCAACACGTACAGATCATTGACTCTTGGTGCCCTCATGATGATCCACTCTTCAGGTATCACAAATCCCGGTTTCAAGATTAAACATTCTTTGTCGGTGAAATGAGTAGTATACATCCTGTCACAGATCTGGGAGATACTTAGCAGGTTGTTCTCCAACTCAGCGATGTAGTTAACTCTCTCAAACGTTATAACGCCATTTGACAACGTTCCTTCACCTATGATCCTTCCTCCTTGATTACCCGCAAAACCCACATAACCACCATTAATGTTATTCACATCATACAGCAGCGCGGTCTTCCCTGTCATATGCCTTGACGCTCCACTATCCATTATCCACCTGGATACAAGTTTTGGAAGATCCTGCACATAACAAATCATCATTTAAACAACTTCAAGAAAGATGCCGATTCATGCTTCGCGATCCAGGAAGCTCCGGCAATTCAAACTGTTTAGTCAAACATGGTGTCAACCCAGGCTTCATCAGCCTTAGGTGTAAACTTGACTCTTGCAATTTGAATTTTGAAATTTTCAGCCTTGAGAGGTGGAAAATTTGTATCATAATCAACCGTAATTGATTCGTCAGCCTTTTTCACCTCAGAAGTTGAAACTTTCTTCTCGACTTTTGATTCAATTTTAGGTTTCCACACCTGTTGAGTTAATGCAACCCGTTTGTAAACTATGTCATTTTTAGTTACCAACTTCTTTACGGGTTCATTTTTCACTTTGATGTTATCAATTTTAACATTCTTCTTCTCAACAAACATCGGTGATTTACCCTTCACATCAACCTTTTTCTGTTGAACTTTCACAGCTTCAGTCTTAGGCTTCACATAAGTACACTTTCGTGCAATATGACCAACCTTTTCACATCTAAAACAAGTACGAGTATCGGCTACCCGACTCGTGCCTTCAGACTGAGCCTGCGAAGCTCTCTTCTCAAAAAATTCTTTGTTTGATTTTGAAAAAAATTCTTTTCTTCATCAGCAAGTGAACTTGAACTGTTCACAAACTTTTTCTTTTCGACAAACCTCTTGTTTGGAACATTTCTTTTCTGATATGGTTTACCCCCCTGATAACCACCCGACCAATTGTTTCTGTTGTTATTGTAAAAACGTGGTGGATTAACAGATTTCTTGTTGTAAACCCTATCTTTCTTTCGACTCAGATTATTCACTGCTGACAACTCGACTTCACCAAGTTTGAAAACATTTGTCAATTTGTTCAAGTTTACATTCTCTATTGGAAACTCTAAATCCGAAAACAACTTATCCGAACCCATCATCTTGTACATGACAAGGTTTGATTCTTCATCTATGTTGTTCTTGGACTTTTGTTTCGGAATGTATTTATCCAAGAAACACCCATCCTCCTCAGAAGTGTCACAATCCGGTTTAAGCACTTTGTCAACCACACTTTTCACCACATCATTTTGGACACCCTCGTCATTGGAAGACGTGAACGTGACATCAATGTTCTCAGGAAGTTTAACATCACTTTCTTCCTCAATTTCCACTAAACTAGACTGCTTTTTCGTGTAGTTGTCTAAAATTGGCGGTGGAACTTTGTGAAACCCTACACCCGTTCCATCAGAAAACACATCCTCACCAGCTTTGTTTTTCCCTATAGGTTTGGGAACAATATGCTGCAAAACAAAGCTTGCTGAGCTATAGCTGTTTAACTTCAACTGAATTCTTTCATTTTCAATTTCAGCTTCTTGAACTTTAAGTTTCAGTTTAGCAATTTCATCCAGTTGATTGTTAATTGATTCTTCTTTTATTCTTACCACAGCTCTTAGATGTTCATTTTCTTTAAACGTTTTGCCATTACGATCATCACTATCTTTCACAATAGTTTTGAGTTTTCAAACTTTTCTGAAATCTGACGGTTTTCCAGAATTAACTTTTCATTTTCAAACTTTTCATTTTCACATTTTATTTTCTCACGTTCAGTTTTATCATGTTCAATTTGAGCTGTTAATTCTTTTATCCGTTCGGTTGAAGCTTTTACAGTTTTGTCACGACCGAGAATCTGATCCTCAACACTTTTAACTTTCGTTGTCAGATTCTTGATTTTCTCATTGTTAAGATACATGACAGTGCTACAAAAATTGCATTGTTTGGTGCAATTTTTGCAGTCAGCATTTCCATCAATCTTGTTACCTGACGCATTTGTTGACACACTTTGACTGACCAGCCCCTTTGACTTAGTAACAGAATTAGGGTCTACCTCAAGTGCTTTCGCAGCCAGCACCTTGTCAGCCATCTTTTCCAGGTTATCTGCCGTCAACTCCTGCGTAGTATCAATCAAGCCAGTATCAATCTGCTTTGCTTTCTCAAACTCTTCTTTTTCTTTCTTCTCTTTCTCTTCTTTTTCCTTTCTCTCCTTTTCTTTTTCTTCTTCAATCATCTTCTCAGTTGGCGTTCCCCACCACTTGTGCTGCCAGTATTCATCTTCTTCTTTGTACTCCTTGATGATGGCTTTGATATCTAGCGTTTTATCATCAATCGCAATGTTGCCATACCTATCAAGGTAGCATTCTCTATCTGGATCCCATCTATTTGCTCTTCTCCCTTCCAAATAGATACCAGAAAGTCTGATAATCTTGGTTTCAGCAATCATCTTCCGGTATTTATACTTCTGTTCTTCCGTACGCTCGTCTTTCCACGGAATAGGGTCATCATTACTTGCCATGAATGCATAACCCACCGCATCTTCCTCTGGTAGAACTTCTTTACTCCAATCGTACCCCTCATCATCATAAATCATAGCCAGAGCCCTTGATTTGTCTCTGTTATCTTCAGACTGCTTCAACCTGGGCGGCTCAGATTTATTTTGATGATAGATTGCCTTCTTGTAATAATCGTCTCTAAACGGATTCTCTGACTCATCAACGTACGCGTTTCTACATTCACGCTTGAAGTGACCCTTCTGCTTACACTTAAAGCACGTCACCTTGGATTTATCAAACCCCAACTTTGTAGACGGACCACCGATCGTCTTTCTCCCGGTAATTTCCATGAAACGTTGTGCACGTCGAACTGCACTTGCCATCGCCCAACGAATGTCGATCAGCTCCATTTCTTTGGGGTCTATCTGGTCGTAATCTTCCTTCGTCAGATTTGTGTTCCCGATCTTACCAGCCACCAACCCTTCGTAGGATTCCAACACAGATGCCAAGAAGACCATTTGTTGCTTAGCCGACTCCTCATCAAAATTCTATGCGTTCTTCAAATCTATCGCGATATTGCAAGAAAACTTCGCATCAGAACGATTTGCAGAAGACGTAGATCCACTGTGATAACCAATGTGGCTTCCGCTGCTTGGACTGTTTTGGCTTTCTTTACTTGCTGGAGAAACATTCTCAGCAGAAAATGCAGTTTTCGGAGAAGTAGCTTTCGGCATCAAGCTTTTCGGATAGTACAAATCCAGATTTTGCTGATAAGATGAGTTGTTGACTTTAAATGTTTTCTTCAGTTCTAGCTCATGACTTTCAAGTCTTTCAATCAACACATCTAGAGTCAAATCTTCAGGAGCAATAGTGTTCTTCAACATCAGCGCGTAATATCTCCAATCCACTTCGTCTGGTAATGAATCAAATAGTTTGTCAACTAGTTCTTCATCAGAATACGTGATCTTGTGTCGAGCAAGCTCCAGCTTCAGATGACCGAACCTTTCAATCATTTTACACACCGATTCATTTCTAAGGCAACCAAACATATCAAACTCTTTTCTAAGAAGTTTCTTTTTATTCTTTACAATCTCTTTGCTTCCAAGACACTTCTTTTCAAGTTTCTCCCACAAATCTTTAGCATTGGAGTAATCTATCAGCGAAATGATATCTTCCCGCACCGACTGAAACAATAATGCCACACACTTTTGCTCGGCCACAAAACTCTCAATTTCTTCAGCCGATCTCAATGCTTCACCATTCTTCTTTCCCTCGGCATATCCATTCTTCATACTCTTCCAGCTGGGAAAAGCGAATGCCATCAACCAGTCTTCGAACTTTGTTGCCCACCTGCTGTAATCTTCTATAGCCATCAGCTTAGGCGGTTTGTTAAATGTTCCAAATGCGCTTTCAGACTCCCAAGCTTCTTTCTTTTTCTCTTTCGGTTGATTCTCGTTCGTATTACTCGACGACGTATCATTGTTTCCTGAACTTCCCGTGAATGCGTACATGTCGCTGAACGGATTCAAGAAAATATCGTCCATCGTGTATGTACCTGTAAAATCAAACAACACTTAGAAAAATTTTGATTTTGTAAAGTATCAAATTCAAACGGAACAGACTTGACCGTTTGAAATAACAATAGATTCAAACGGAATGTAATCAAACGGTTGATCAAGTTTTCAAACGATGGGACTTGATTTCAAACGACAAGGCTTCAAACGATAGTGTTTCAAACGATAGATTTCAAACGATAGCTGTCTTGATCGTTTGAAGAAACACCACTTTCAAACGATGAGTTTGATTTTCAAACGGAATGGCTCTGTTCAAACGATATGTTCAAACGATGGGTTCACTTTCAAACGGTCTGCGTGATTTCAAACGATTTTTTTAAACGACCTGTCAGTTTCAAACGGATGACGTCATTATTCACCGAACAGTTTCAAACGGACACGGTGATTTCGATTAGTTTTAAGTCGAATTTTAGTTCCGAACTTTCAAGGATTGATTATCAGTATGTTTCGTTTGATGTGTGAACGTTTCAAGCCATTTTAACCGTGACAACTAGTCATAATCAGAAAAGAAAGGTAGAAATGAGATAAACCGGCGATTTCAAGCTGTATTCGGTATGAACTCCTCGTCCTGAGCTCTGATACCACTTGTTGGACCGTTCTGATGTCCTAAAACGTCAGTAGAAGCAGTTCATCTTCACATACGAAGGCGGAATCAACGTAAATGAAGTCAAACACAGCAATTCCTTTCAATTTTTCCTTCTATTACTGTTTGCAAGTCTTTACAATAATTCTGAATACAATTGGACAGCACCTCGACTCACAAACACATCAACAACTCCTACTGTCCGTTTGAGAATGACCAATATATATAGGCATGGGCTGTCCGTTTGAATCATGTTCAAACGGCCAGGTCTCAAACGGCCAGACAACCTCAAACGGCCAGGCTTGTTCAAACGGCCAGGGTTCTTTCAAACGGCCAGGATTAAATCTAACCTAAACAACCCTATTTTAATCGCGTTTATACAACCGTTTAGCCTATCTAGACACAAGACTTGATAAGACGTAGTCAGCAGACATTTCGTGCACCAACACTTACGTTTTATGCTTCCGCTCTTAACTTAAAGTCGGTTACTCTCTATTAGTCAGCAATCGTATTGTGGTTGGTTTTATTTACTTAATTTCGTTGTTCAATATGATTGGTGGCTCGATCCTGGTCACGTCATGCCTCCAAGCGGTGGTACTCCGCGTGTGGATTTTGGGTGTGTGACAGATTGGTATCAGAGCCATTGGTTATAGTGAACTTGGTTCTAAAAAGGGAAAGGCTTTTGATAAAACCAGACTATAACCTGTACAGTGTTCAGACGATCCACAACGACGATTCGCTCCACGTGCAAGACTCGACACAATAGGTGGTATGATTTATGTTATATTTTCGGTTAGATAGTTCACACTGTGCATTAATTAACTTGATAATTGCTAATTGAACCTTGTGTGCTTACTCTCTACTATCGTCCCACACTTACGCACTTTCGCGACACTTTCTCACTTACGTTGCTTCGTTGTGAAGATCATGAACGGACACGGAGGACATATCAACCTCACTCAAGCCCAGTTGACAGCTTTGATCAATGAACGAGTTGCTGAGGCACTCGCGGCTGTCCCTGCAGGAGGCATAACCTGCCATATCAACCCATCTTAGGACGTTTAGATCCTACCTTCGCGAACCAACTCTTGTGTTTAACCTTGCCTTTTATTTCTCGCGCGATAGGTCAAACCGCACAACCTCCTGTGTGCACGTTCAAAACATTCATGGATTGCCGACCTAGTACTTTCAGCGGCACAGAAGGAGCTGTAGGTCTTCTTCACTGGTTCGAGAAGCTTGGGTCTGTTTTTGAGATGTGTGAATGCCCTGAAGATCGTAGGGTGAAATATGCTACTGGAACACTTGAAGGTGCCGCATTAACCTGGTGGAAGGCACAGGTTCAACTGCTAGGGCTTGCGGTTGCTAATGCCACCCCATGGAACGACTTCAAGGAGTTGATCAAAGAAGAGTACTGCAGTCGTGACGACATCCACAAGCTAGAGGTGGAATTTTTCAATTTGAAGATGACGGGGTCTGAAATCGAGGCATACACAAAGAGATCGAACGAATTAGCCATCTTGTGTCCCACCATGGTGGATCTTCCCATCAAGCGTATCAAGCTGTACCTTAGGGGTTTGGTGCCAGAAATTCAAAGCCACGTGACCTCAGCTAATCTTGGCACTATTCAGCAAATCATCCGGTTGGCTCATCGTCTCACTGATCAGGCAGTTGAGCAGAACAGGCTGCCCAAGCGTATTGGCGCTACTACTACTGATGCTCCCAGTGATAATAAGTGCAAGTGGGGTGGAAATTCGGGCAAGGGTTCTACTTCAGTTTAGTCTCAGCAACGAAAGACTGATGGCCACCAGAGTCCTGGTCAGAAATCTTCTGGTAGTCAAGGACATTGTGGATATCGAGGGAAGCACCCCAAGTGCAACCGGTGCAACAAGCACCATAGCGGGCAGTGCCACAAGGGACATTGTCTAAGGTGTAACAAGCTGGGTCATGAAGCCAAGGATTGCAGGAGCCCACGTCCTGCGATTCAGAATCGTCAACAATAACAACAAGCTCCACAGAACCAGCAGCAGCAGCAACAGCAGAGCAATAAAGGATGCTTTCAGTGTGGCGCTGAAGGCCACTTTAAGAGGAACTTCCCCCAGCTGAACCAGAATCAGAACAACAACAATCAAGGAAACGGGAACAACAATGGAGGCAACAATGGAGGCAACAACGGGGGTAACAATAATGGCAATGGCGCCCGAGGTCGTGCCTTCGTGATTGGTCAGGGTGACGCAAGGAACGATCCCAAAGTTGTGATGGGTAAGTTTCTTCTGGACGACTTCTTTGTTACTGTTTTATTTGATTCGGGTGCCGATACTACTTATGTGTCCTTAAAAGTTAGCCAAATGCTTAAGCGCACTCCAACACATTTGAACACCAAACACATAGTAGAACTAGCAAACAGTAAAAGTCTTGAAGCCACACACATAGTTAAGGGCTGTAACCTCGTCCTAGCTGGTCAGACCTTCTCTATCGATCTTATTCCTATCGTTTTGGGTAGTTTCGACGTTGTTATTGGGATGGATTGGTTATCTCATCAGCAAGCGGAGATTCTTTGCAACGAGAAGATTGTCCGCATCCCTCGTTCTGGTAAAGAACCCCTGGTAATTCGTGGCGACAAAAGTGGTGCTGTTGTGGGCATCATCTCTTTCCTTAAGGCCCAGAAGTGGTTGCGAAAGGGCTACACTGCTATTCTAGCCCTCGTTTTTGATACCTCCTCGGAAGAAAGGAAGATAGAAGACATACCTATTGTACATGACTTTCCTGAGGTATTTCCTGAGGAATTACCTGGTCTTCCGCCTCATCGTCAAGTTGAATTTCAAATCGAGCTAGCTCCTGGAGCAGCGCCATAGCTCGAGCACCTTATCGTCTAGCTCCATCAGAACTTGAAGAACTGTCCACGCAACTACAAGAACTCTTGGAAAAGGGTTTCATACGTCCTAGCTCTTCGCCTTGGGGAGCTCCAGTGTTATTCGTGAAGAAGAAAGACGGTACCTTCAGAATGTGTATTGACTACCGCGAACTCAACAAGGTGACCATGAAGAATCGTTATCCTCTCCCATGCATTGATGACTTATTCGACCAGTTGCAAGGGTCGAGTTTCTATTCCAAGATTGACCTAAGGTCAGGCTACCATCAACTGAGAGTCCGAGAAGAGGATGTCCCTAAAACGACATTTAGGACTCGTTATGGGCACTACGAATTTCTGGTTATGCCTTTCGGATTGATGAATGCACCTGCGGTCTTCATGGATCTCATGAACCGAGTGTGTAAACCTTACCTGGATAAATTTGTCATAGTCTTCATCGACGACATCCTGATCTATTCTAAGAGTCAGGAGGAACACGAGCAACACCCGAGGCTTATTCTGGAACTTCTTCGAAAGAGCAGTTGTATGCCAAGTTTTTGAAATGTGACTTCTGGCTTCGCGAAGTCCACTTTCTAGGCCACGTAGTAAACAAGGATGGGATTCATGTAGATCCATCCAAGGTTGACTCGATTAAGAACTGGCCTGTACCCCGTACACCAACAGAAATCCGCCAATTCTTGGGTTTGGCAGGATATTACAGAAGATTCATCAAGGATTTCTCTAAGATTGCGCAACCTCTCACTTCACTGACTCAGAAGGGTGTCACCTATCATTGGGGTGATGCACAGGAATCTGCTTTTCGATACTTAAAAGACAGACTTTGTAGCGCGCCTATCCTCTCATTGCCTGAAGGCACAGATGATTTTGTGGTTTATTGCGACGCTTCCATCCAAGGAGTTGGTTGCGTGTTGATGCAACGTGACAAGGTCATTGCCTACGCATCGCACCAACTTAAAGTTCACGAAAGGAACTACACAACGCACGACTTGGAATTGGGAGCTATTGTTTTCGCACTTAAGATATGGAGACATTACCTGTACGGTACCAAGTGCACCATTTACACCGATCACAGGAGTCTCGAGCATATCTTCAAGCAAAAGGAGTTAAACATGCGACAACGTCGATGGGTCGAACTCTTGAATGACTACGAATGTGCAATCAAGTATCATTCGGGCAAGGCCAATGTTGTGGCTAACGCCCTCAGTCGAAAGGATACTCTACCTAAGCGTGTACGTGTGTTACAGCTCACCATTCACTCTAGTCTTCCTGCCCAAATTCGAGATGCTCAGGTTGAAGCATTGAAAGCAGAGAACATCAGGGCAGAATCCTTATGAGGATCGAGGCAGCGGCTAGAACAAAAGGAAGACGGCACCTACTATGTAACAGGGCGCATCTGGGTCCCAATTTACGGAAACTTACGTGAGCTTGTGATGGACGAAGCGCACAAGTCTCGTTATTCGGTGCATCCTGGTTCGGATAAGATGTACCATGATCTCAAGACTACGTATTGGTGGCCTAGCATGAAGGCCCACATAGCAACCTATGTTAGCAAATGTTTGACTTATGCGAGAGTCAAGACTGAATATCAGAAACCATCAGGCCTACTACAACAACCAGAGATCCCGAAATGGAAATGGGAGCAAATTTCCATGGATTTCGTTACTGGCCTGCCTAGATCTCAACGCGGAAATGATACCATTTGGGTAATCGTGGATCGACTGACCAAGTCTGCACATTTTCTGGCTATCAAGGAAACGGATAAGTTTTCTACTCTAGCAGACATCTACCTAAAGGAAGTAGTATCAAGGCACGGAGTGCCAACCTCCATCATTTCTGATCGTGACTCACGTTTTACATCTGAATTGTGGCAAGCTATGCATAAGTCCTTTGGTTCTCGATTTGACATGAGCACGACATATCATCCACAGACGGATGGGCAATTTGAACGCACCATCCAAACCCTTGAAGACATGCTTAGGGCATGTGTAATCGATTTTGGTACTGGCTGGGAAAAACACCTCCCGTTAGTGGAGTTTTCGTATAACAACAGTTATCACACCAGTATCCAGGCCGCTCTGTTCGAGGCATTGTACGGACGGAAGTGCCGATCACCTCTTTGTTGGGCAGAGGTTGGCGACAGTCAAATCATAGGCACAGAACTTGTAGTGGATACAACCGAAAGGATTGCTCAGATACGACAACGAATGGCGGCAGCTCGTGACTGTCAGAAAAGCTATGCTGATAAGCGAAGGAAACCACTCGAGTTCCAGGTTGGGGATCGAGTGCTACTAGAAGTCTCACCTTGGAAAGGTGTAGTTCGTTTTGGCAAACGAGGCAAACTCAACCCGTGATATGTTGGACCCTTCGAGATCATTGAGAAAATTGGCAAAGTCGCTTACAGGCTAAATCTACCGGCAGAACTCAGCAGAGTTCACAATGTTTTCCATGTGTCAAATCTGAAGAATTGCCTATCAGATGAGACCCTCATAGTTCCTCTTAAGGAACTCACTATCAACGACCAACTGCGATTCGTCGAGGAACCAGTAGAGATTACTGATCGAGATGTTAAGAATCTCAAGCAAACCAGAATACCTCTTGTCCGAGTTCGTTGGAATTCCCGTCGTGGCTCGGAGTATACCTGGGAACGAGAAGACCAAATGAAACTCAAGTATCCCCAGTTGTATAAGAAAAGTGCAACTACTACTGAGGCTGAAGCTACAGCAGAATTTCGGGACGAAATTCCAAACCAACGGGGGGATGATGTGACACCCTAGGAAAACCAGGAAACCACACAACTTAACTAGCTTCCTCAGTAACCACGTGCTAAATTTCGGGACAAAATTTTCTTAACAGGGGGAGAATGTGACAACCCTCATAATTACATGTATCCGTATGATTTATTAATGATAATTAAAGTGCTTGATGATTGTGTGGAATTACTTAACTGCTTTCTGATTAGTGCGTCATACTTACATGTGTTTGTTAACATACTAGTATTGTGCAGAAAATTGACTAAATGGTCCTGAATGTTTTCCTAAGTGTTAGGAATTAAAAGTGTTATAAAAAGTTATATAAAAGACACTTTACGGAATGATTAAACACTTTAACGGAACGGTATCCAACCGAACAACCGGACATTACCCGGGACACCAAATTTTTGCCAAACACATTGTTTAATTATTTCTTGGCTTGTCATGATCCCCGAACACTCTAACACCCACTAAATATCAAGTAACTAACATATGTAAGTATACACTTGAGATTTAACTAACCTTTACCAACTTAGTTGCAAAATTTGCATCCAACCCCCCCCCCCCCTTAACCGAATTCGGTCCCAAGGACCCACAAAATAATCCTCACCATACTTCCAATATTGTTCCTAGATTATATGCTAATATTATATCGGATTGTTGCTTGATCTTGTTACCAAAATATTGAAAGAGATCCTTATAAAGCATGGCTCCTAGATACAAGATCACTTCACAAAAATTCACCCCACTCCCTCACTCTCTCTTCCTCCCTCTCGGCTCACTTGTGACTGCCACCACCTCCACCATTTCACCACCACAATCTTCCATTTCCAAGTTTCATTCAAAGCTAGAGGTTGATTCAAGGAAGCTTGCAACTTGTAGATCATCAAGGAGCTTCATACATTGCTTTTCACCATCATTTTCTTCATCCTGTCACTAAAGATTCATCCCTAGCCTTTGTGCTAGTAGTAAGTCCTTGTTACACCCTTGTTCATCTTGTCTTTGTAAGTTAAAAGTTGTAGTATGATGATTATGTTTAAAACACTAAAGAACAAGAACTAAGATGATGAACATAAAGCTTTACATGAAGTTTGCACAAAGATGAAATGTTGTGAAAAGAATGTTCTAGTGAATATATTGTTGATTGTATGATGATTCTTGGTTATGTAATGCTAATCACCATATGGAGCTTGTTAAGTGATGATTAGAAACATGACTTAACAAGATTAGGAGGTGATATTATGTTTCATGAGATAATCATCTTCTAGTTAAATATGAACTTGATAAAAATAATCTTTCTTGAAGAATAAATAAACAATGTAAGTTGGTGATCATGTAGATCCGGGTTTTTACAAAAGACTTTTCTAAATAAACCAAGTTCAAGAATCGATTTTAAAAAGATTATGACATCTACATACACTTACACCATTTTGGGAATGGAATAAGTGTAGAAATCTTTTATTTACAAGAAGAGTTCGAAAGATTTATTTTTGTAAAAATCATTTACAAGTTGTAAACACTCAACCCTTTTAAGAAAACGATTTTTAAAGAAATGAATACACTTTGGAAGGTAATTAAGACTGCTGAATACCTTACCAAGTTACTACGCGTTTTTATGAAAACTCAAGTTCATGTTACTACGTAGAGTGCATTGTTTTTACATTTGGTGAAGGTAATATTGTTTAGTGAATGATTGATGATTGTTGAATAATTTTTGGAAAAGAAAATGATATGCTTAATAGCATGGACACCTCCATTTACAAAAGAGACTCTGTTGAAATTTTCTAAAAATTCCAACACTTAGAAAATATTTTTCTACACAAGCGTTACAAGTATATTTTATAACTCGTGTTTCGAATATAAACATCGCCATAATTTTTGTAGAAAAATACAAAGTGTCGGAGATTGGTTTTTGTAAATAAAAATGGGTAAATATATATTTAGAATATATATCTTATACTAGAACACTTGTGTGTATACTTGTTTATTTTGTGAGATAGTTATATTACTTTAGGGTAAAATAATGTAACTTAACGATATAACTCGACATTTGAATTGTGTGTATGTGATAGAAATAATGAGTAGATAAATCGTACGTAGGATACGTGTTATGCATGTGAAATTGATTGTTATCTGTACTTTATTAGGACGTGCTTGATTTCTGATTATTAGAGTAACTAATCTAACCGAGCAAATCGAGGTGAGTTCACACACTTTCTAAGGCATGGGATTCCCGGTGGTTGGGAATGGGTTAAAGAATTTAAAACAGAATCTACATATCCTCCTTGGGTAGGATATGTATGGCCATCCTCCATAGGTAGGATGCCAATATTAATCCTGCGTATTCTCCTTGGGTAGAATACGTACGTTCGTCCTCCTTGGGTAGGACAACAACCTTAAAACTTAATAGACAAAACTCTATCATGAAGTCCCTCATTTTATATTGACTTAATCACCGAGGCCAATGGCGAGCGGGTCATTAGTTAATAGCGCTATTAGGTTTAACAAACCTCACACCGTGCCAGTCGGACAGGCGTGTACTAATGGACTATGGCAAACGGTCAGTGATGATAGACACTGATGTAGGGCACAACTTATTTTCGTTAGTAGTCGATATGATATCGGTCTAGTAGTTCACATGGGGAAGCCCCCACTGATTATGGATATGGTTTGGGTAATAAAGAAGGAACTGGTTAATCATACTTTCAACTATGGGGTAACCCCCACGGCAGATAAGCCAACGAAAGACAAACCATGTTTTCGGAAACAACATAAAACTAAACAACCAACCGTGAACTCACTCAACTTTGTTGTTGACCCGTTGTTACATGCCTTACAGGTCGTTAGATGCTTACGGAACTTGCACGAGGAGGTGGCCGTTGTGGGATATGGACTATTATGTCCCGTGCTTAATAAATAAACTTTTAGAACTTATGGAACTTATGTTTTGGTCTTTAAACTTATGAACTATGAACTTATGTTTTGGACTTATGTTTTATGCTTCCGCTGTTAACTTAAAGTCGGTTACTCTCTTTTAGTCACCAATCGTATTGTGGTTGGTTTTATTTACTTAATTTTGTTGTTCAATATGATTGGTGGCTTGATCCTGGTCATGTCACGCCTCCAAACGGTGGTACTCCGCGTGTGGATTTTGGGGGTGTGACAACTTAGATGTTTCACCATGTTGAAGCAAAAAACAGAATATCCTCTCTAACTGATTGTTGTAATAATGTTACCATTTTTAGTTCATCAGAATGTTTTTCTTTCTCAATTTTAGAAAATTCTAGAATTGCAAGTAATTCATTTTGTTCATTTACAGGTTTTTTTATATCCGTAAGTCATAATTATCTAACTCTCATAGGCATAATCCTTCACCCAATTTTCAAATCTCGTGCTCGTTGGTCGTTGATAATCTTCGATATTCATTAGTTTCGGTGGTCGTTGATGATTTCCGTAAACATTATCATGATTTATATGATCATTTATGGCTTTTGAAATGCTTTTCGGTGTAACAGTTGTTGTTTCTGATGACTCGGAAGTGAACACATTATAGAATGTGTGGTAATTTTCTTCAGCAATGATTCTGATCTTTTGAAATCACGTCTTCATTTTTCGCACCTTGTAATTCACCTGCAAACAAACAAAGCAAATGTTTAAGCAATTTTTTTTAAACTAACAATTAAACCACTTGAATCGTGTGTATAATGATCAATGTGACTCTTTTTAGAAT
This sequence comes from Helianthus annuus, assembly GCF_002127325.2. Taxonomy (NCBI): domain Eukaryota; kingdom Viridiplantae; phylum Streptophyta; class Magnoliopsida; order Asterales; family Asteraceae; genus Helianthus; species Helianthus annuus. The sequence goes on from NC_035443.2 coordinate 120,449,311, forward strand.
ATGAACGATCTCCAACTGAGTTTATTCTTCGAATGTGCTAGATCACACTAAAAAGAACTTCGGATGTACTCGACTTAATAATTTTTTCTGGATGGACACGGACTTAGCGGATGAGCCTTTGTCAAGTCTCCGAATGGACTAGAGAAATGTAATAGTCCGGATGAGTTCTTGAATACTTTGAATGGACTTGTGAGATCGGATGAATCTTTACAATTATAACTCTCTGAATGACCTTTAACTTTGTTTCAAATGGGCTTGATCTTTTTTGGGTCTCCGGATGGACTCAAAAATTTTCTAGCGGATGGACAATATTAGCAAATTGATTCGGATGAGAAATGGATTCAGCGGATGTGGGCCTAACTGAGAAAATGAACTCTTAATGATTTGAATGAACTAATATAACATGACTGTTCGGTTGGACTAGTAAATGGTTTGTTCGGATGGATTAAATTGCTCCGGATGTACTTATCCTCGAATGGACTATTTATCACTTCTTTCAATCCAATGAGCTTTCAATTATATTTCTCCGAATGGACCAACCAAACACCTTTTAGCGGATGAACTATAACTCACTCACAAGACTTCTGGATAGACTTACAAATATATACAATTATGAATTAACCCACTATTTGAAAATCTGATTGGGCCATAATTTTGTCCAATAAACTTGCGAATGAATAAACTTTTCTTTTCACTAACAATATCTTATTGGACTAAGTAACTTTTGTTTTTAACTGTACCGAACAATTGTCTAATAAACTTTCAATATCTTGTTAGATCACACGTGACAACATGACAAAACAATATGATTGGACCCCTGAAAAAGCAACACTCAACTGAATTGTTATTGGATGAAGTATATATCAAATCATTTTAATTGGGCCGCAAATGTCACTGATGGACTTCAAAGACTACAGATGGACTTGAAAAAGTGTTCAACACCGGATGGACTAAAAGTAATACGGATGGACAATTAGCTTCCACATCCGAACGTATGAAGCACAAATCTTGGTCCGGATGTACTATTACACAGCTTCAAATGTACTTTCGGGTCCAGATGAAAGTCCGGACGGACTAAATCATACCCATCCGTCCAGATGGGGACCCGAATGCACAAGAACAACAGCAAAACATCATATTTTTCGAACACTTCTTCAGCGATTACTCTCAAAATACTTTGAATTTTGTAATGAAATTTTAGAGAGTTGTTTATCTATGAATTTCGCATAACATAAAAAAATTTCAACCAATTTTATCCATGAAATCGTTGTTAATTTGTATTTTAAAGTTCAAAAAATGTGAAAAAGAGAAGTTGTAGAAGAAATGACGAATCGGATGTAAATTCAACTCCGAATCTGATGAAATTTTGTGAGAACTTGTATCTCTAATCCGTGCAATCGATCTCCCGCTCTGATACCGCTTGTGAACGCAATGTAGGATCGAATTTGACTCCCGAACGATTGCGAATGACACGTATGACGTGCGGAATCCATGCACGTGTGTGGACCGAACACAAGAACTAATTATAATGACGATTCGATTAATCGTATGACAATGTTTACACCTTGAATCACCTTCTTTACAACTTTCTCTCTCTAGACTGCAAAGCTCCTAAGGATGAACAAGTTGCAAAAGTTATGAAATGAACCATCCAATTCCTATTTATAGGGAAAAGCTAAAATGTGGACATGCACTCCATCCGTCCGGATGGGCTAACCTCCATCCGTCCGGATGGACTTTCCCTTAAACTAAATATGGCAAAACCTTGTCTTGATTCATATCTGCTACGATGTACGATTGACGGAGGTGATAGACATTATGCGCTTACAGATAGATTCCGAGAAACAACTTCTGTTGAAACTGTTACCGTCGGGTCTAAATTATTGATGTTCTACTTAGCACCACTTTGACTAACATTATGTGCATTTAACCGAATCAGAAGATTACATGTTTAAGCCTCATAATGGACCTCTACTTGTGGTTCGTCATCGGATGTTGACACAACTTCACCATTATTGGCATCTTTAATATCCGAATCTTCTAAAAATTGGGCCTTCAATATTATGACTGACCTGAGAACTGCTTCCTTCACCAACATTGTTTGAACCAGATTGTGTCGGAGTAAAAACAATCGGTCTAGCAATTTGTAACTGAACTGAACACTGTTGTTGTTTATATAACTTAACTAGCTCTTCTTCAGTTGGTTTCGAAGGAAGATTGAATGATTTCCAGAGACTCTTGTAGTCAAACATCCATGGATCACCCAGTTTCTGTGTAGGAGTAGTATACTTTTGGCATTGAACATGTTGCGCCAATACTATATGATTGAGACTTGGTAGAGATATACTCGTCTGAGAGGACTTGCAGACCTCACGAAATAACCTTCGATAGCTTTTACACCAAATTTGCCATCAGGATCTATCACCGTACACGAAAACCCGAATGGTTCCGACCATTGAAGATCGTGTTTTCTCTGATTCAGAAGTTTAAAACAGGTTTTCCTGAATCTTTTGACTGTGAGAACTCTATTCAATCTGTAACATGCCGAGGCGACTATTTTATTCCAAAAAGTCACTGGTAGTTTTGAGTCTGCTAACATCATCCTGGGTGTTTCAATCAGGGTAGGATTCTTTCGTTCAGCGACACCATTTTGCTGTGGAGTATACGGCGTACTAAATTCATGAGGAATTCCTTTTTCATTGCAGAAATCAAACATCTTGTTATTCTTGAATTCTGTACCATTATTGCTTCGTATTCTTCTAACAGGCAAATGATACAAATTGTAAATCTTCATAATCAAGGTCTTCAAGTACTTGAAAGTCCCATCTTTTGATTCTAAAAACATCACCCACGACAATCTGGAGTAATCATCTGTGACCATGAGGCAATATAAATCAACCGCGATACTTTTAACATTTACCGATCCATATGAATTCTCTCGAGTGGTAGTTTTAGAGAATTAAACATCTTGATGGGATGCGACTTCTTTCTTTGCTTCCCTTTCTTGCAGCTGATCAAATGTCGTTTATATGAACACTTCGGACATTTACACCATTTAAAAGATAATTTTTGACTAGATGATTCATCATTCTCATGTGAATGTACCTCATTCTAAATGACATTAGATTGATTCTTTTTCTGTAGCTTTGGTGACAAAAATCTATGTAGTCTGTGAAGTAGTGGATGTAGTGATCATATCGAGAACATAAAGATCGTTCTCTCTAGGATCCCGCATGAGGATCCACTGTTCAGGAATTTTAAATCCTGGTTTTAGAATCATACACTCTTTGTCAGTAAAATGTGTCGAAAACTTCTTGTCACAAATTTGCGAAACACTCAGCAAATTGTTTTCCAGCTCGGCGTTGTAATATATTTGTCGAATTTCCATTCGTTAATATCCCTTCACCGACTATTCTCCCTCCTTGATTTCCAACAAATCCAACATACCCACCATTGATTGGTCTATCATCGTAGAGGAACGCGAGCATACCCATCATGTGCCTAGAGGCTCCACTATTCATGATCCACTTCGAAAATGCGAAGCTAGTAAGCCCCTACGCACAAGCAACGAATTAGTTTTTGAGGGAAACCCAAGCCTTCATGGTCTTGGGTGTACCATATTCTTTAACCACTTGTAAACTATTACCATTCAAACTTGGATTTTAACACCTCTCTTTGAAGTTTCTATCATTTTCTGTTTGCAACCTTGTTTGTTAGAAAGTGTCACACCCTGGCTTTGCGGAAGCGTGGTTAATTTGGTGTGACTTCTTAATACCATAGCTTAACCATAACAAAGCTATATGAATAAAAACCATGCAAGATCATCCGTTCAATTAAGTTCTAAAACCAAATACAACAACATTGTATCAACGGGAACACACCCTAACGACATAAACATTGTTCAACAAACACAAACATCAACATAACACAAACACAGTTTAAGGACTGTGACTTGTCCAGGAAAGAGTCACATTCCCTAAACCCGGATGACCTCGTACTAGTGCAGCGGGAAAACGTGCCATACCGTGCCAGATCTTTTAATTCCCTGAAATACATGTAAGTTGAAAAATCAACAATAATGTTGAGCGAGTTCATGTGAAAGTGAGCAAATAAACCTTTGTTTGTATCAAAAATCCTGGTATGTAGCAAATAAGGAAATAAAGAGATCACCAATGGTTTGCAAGGCCATTGATATGTGTGATGTGCAGTAGGAAGACTCAAACCTACATATTTTGCGTTGGGTACAAAGTCACCCAGATAGATCTACCGCTACTGTCCCTCGGTCCTACTCTGAGGATTAATGGCCTTCAGTTCACGCCTACCCACTCACATGATCTAACTAGTAACCCTCCTTACGCTAATCATACCATGTGTAAAGTACTCGTAAACATAGTAACATGTATTTCACCCCCGCAGTTTAGAAAACTGAAAACAGTTAAGAGAAAAGGGGGACATGAACTCACAGCGGTGCGTCTCTACCAAGTAATACTCCAAGTCAAGCAGCTGTGCAACGACCTACATGTACTAATTCTATTAGACGGACGGCCGTGCCTTAGCTTTAATGTTTAGGTTTTGGGAAATAGTTAGATAACTATTTCGTGTTTACATTTGATAAATACTTGGTAATCATTCTCCTTCCAAAGGATGGGGGATTTAATACATGTGTGTTCGTAATATATTATTAAGTCTCACTTAATATATTTTTATTTCTAACTCCGAAATATACATATTTTTCTCAAAAATATTATATTTTTATTTCACATAATCTTCCCAAAATAATACTTTAACAAAAATACACGTTCAAAAACATTTCTGTAAAGTGCGTAAGTTACATTTTAACGATCAGGTGGTAATAGTAATTACCGGTGTAACTTATATATTTATCGTGAAAGCATTCGTATTATTTTGGATCCGTTACGTTTGATAATATTATTTTTATTCTAAAAATAATATTTATGTATCTTCGCAAAATAATCATAAACACGCACCAAGTGATTTATGAAAAATATATATATATATTAAATATATATTTACTAAGTTTTATTTTGTGAAATCCCACCTCCGATATTTTGTAAATAAAGTCGTGGCGAAACTTATATATTTTGAAAACAAGTCGACAAGTATTTCTAACACTTATGGTGAAAATAATTCTAAGTGTTAGGTTTTTGGAAAAATTTCGCCAGAGTTTCCTCTGTAACTGGAGGTGGCCACGCTTTCAAGCGTATCATTTTCTTTTACAAATCAATCCAACAATTTTCTTATTTAATCAAAACAATATTCAATATATCAACAAACTAGTTAAGAAACATATATTTCGCAAAAGTTTCATGAACTTGTAGTTTTTTCCAAAACTATGTAGTAACCTCATTACTTTTAGCGGATCTTTATACAAATCAATCTAGTTTCGTAAAAACCCCGTTTTTATAGAAAGTCCGTCTTTACATCTTCTTGTAAGTTTTACAAAAATAGTTATTTTGTCAAAACTTTACGTTACACAAGTGTTTACACACTTGTGTGTTCTAAAAATCATTCTAGTTATCATAAGATCCGTCTTTAGAAAACATGATTTTCTTGACACTCGGTCCTTTGAAAATACCACTTGTAGATACGTAGATCTACTAGTTTTAAACACTATTTTACAAGTAAAAAGGCTTTTACACAAGTTCATGATTCGTGTGTGGTAGAGTTTCACCCTTTAACCCTTGTTACATTCAAAACAACCTTATGTCATGATCCATGATCATGACTAACCCGGGTTAAATGATGATCCGAGCTACCACAACATAGATCGGGTCCGAATAACCACACAATTTAATTACTACAACATTTACACATCATATGAGCTTTTAACCATCTTTTTAAGTGCTTTTAGTAAACTTTAAAGCATCATCTTGTAAGATTTCAAGTTTTAACCGTTACACATCATATTAACCACATCAAAATAGTTCGAGAAGGTGTTTCAAGTAACATACCACTAGCTCGAGGCTAGGGAAGAATCTAAGCGCAAATAGGGTGGATAAAAGCAAGAGAATGAGGTCCTTCAAGCTCCGAGTGCAGCAAGACTCCTTATGCGGGATCCTTAACACTTGTGTGATGTTGGAATGCGAAGATCAAACTCGAAAAATGGTTGGATGTATATAGGGGATCTCGGCCGAAGCTTATAGAGAGGGAAAGAGAGAGTGTGTGTTGTGGAATGTGAGAATGAAAGAACATGTGTGCATAAGTGTGATTTTATAGACAAAGCTAAGTTCATGGTCCATTCGTTCATATGTTCTCTAGATATGGGACACCCAAGAATTAAAATAATCAAGATGGTACAATGGTTGGCCACATGGTGACCGAAATCGGCCAAGGGGGGGGGGGGTTCTTGGTTAGTTTGTAACTATTAGTTAGATAATAGTTAGGTTAGTTAGGTTAGTTAAGTAATAACCCGGTTAGTAGTGTGTAGTGTTTTATGGCGGGTGTTAGGGTATTCAGGGACCCTAACTGGCTCAGAAAAAGACAAATAGTGTTAATGGCAATATTTTTATGTTCCGGGTATAGTCCGGTTGTTCGGTTGGATAGTAATCCGTTAAAGTGCTTAACAAAGCTTTTAAATGTCGTTAATACCCTTTTTAGTGACACAACTTATTCCCGACACTTTGGAAAGTGTCTAGTAATATTTTTCTCATGTTTTGGCACTTTATTAGTTAACCAAATGCTGTATTGTTAATTAAAGTGCTGAGTTTTGTGCTTAGTGTATGTCCTAGGCACATCCTGTCATTGTATCTTATTCCTAGAGACGCAGTTCTACAACCCTTGTATCCCTACACTCACTATGGGTGTAGTGAAATATTTCTGGCTCATACAGGCCTTAGAGGCAATATCTGCCTGATGCTGGCTTTATCAGCGTGTTCAATAGGTTATCCGTTCATAGTGCTACTGAGCTGTTGTGCATCATGTTTGTCACTAGAGTTCAGTATGTAAATAATGTAGTGACGGTATGTAAAGTATGATGCAGGAATATACAAGTATCAGAAATCAAGTAGCAGTTCATCAGTAATTTCAAGAAAGCACAGTAATTAAGCAGTAATTAGTCATTAATCAAGTCGTACGGATACCTGGTTTAGTGAGGGTTGTCACATTCTCCCCCCGTTAGAAAAATTTCGTCCCGAAATTTTAAGTTCTGCTTCTAGTCGCAGGGTTCTTAGGAAATAAGTGGGGGTATTTCTCTTTCATCCGGTCCTCACGTTCCCAGGTGTATTCAGGACCATGTCTGGCATTCCAACGAACCTTGACGAGCTTGATACTTCTCCGGCGGGTCTTGTTCACTTTCCAATCCGTAACCTCAACAGGTTCTTCAACGAAGTGGAGCGTGTCGTCAACATGAATTTCGTCGGTAGGAATGACAACGGTATCTTGAGTTGGACTCTTCTTCAGATTGGATACATGAAATGTATCGTGAACACCATTCAGTTCGGCAGGTAAGTCCAGCTTGTATGCTACGGACCCAATTCTTTCCAGCATTCTGAACGGGCCAATATACCGGGGATTCAACTTCCCACGCTTCCCAAAGCGTGCCACACCCTTCCAGGGTGATACCTTCAACAAAACCATATCTCCTACCTCAAACTCCAGAGGTTTCCTTTTTCGATCTGCGTAGGCTTTCTGTCGGTCACGAGCCGCACTGATGCGATCTCGGATCTGTGCAATCTTGTCTGTGGTTTCCTAGACCACATCAGGACCAACCAACTGTATATCACCCGCGTCAGACCAACAAAGCGGTGATCTGCACTTGCGGCCATAAAGAGCTTCGAATGGCGCGGCACCAATACTGGCGTGGTAGCTGTTGTTGTATGAAAATTTGACCAAAGGCAAATGCTTATCCCAGCTACCGCCCAAATCCATCACACATGCTCTCAGCATGTCTTCCAAGGTTTGTATCGTCCGTTCGCTTTGCCCGTCGGTCTGTGGGTGAAACGCGGTGCTCATATTCAATTGCGAGCCAAAAGCTTCTTGGAAGGATTGCCAAATCCTTGAGACGAACCTTCCGTCTCTATCAGAAATGATTGAGAGAGGTACTCCATGGCGTGTAACAATTTCTCTCATGTAGATTTCGGCCAGCTTGCTCGTATTATCCTTCTCTCTGATAGGTAAGAAGTGTGCTGACTTCGTCAATCGGTCCACTATTACCCAAATAGTGTCATGGCCTTTTGGCGTTCTTGGCAACTTCGTAAAAAAATCCATGGAGATTTGTTCCCACTTACACTTGGGAATTTCCGGTTGTTGCAGAAGTCCTGAAGGCTTCTGGTATTCCGCTTTAACCTTAGCGCATGTTAAACATTTGCTCACATAAACGACCACATCGCCTTTCATCCTAGGCCACCAATAATAATCCTTAAGATCATGGTACATCTTATCCGCTCCTGGGTGGATAGAGTACCGCGATTTGTGTGCCTCATAAAAAATAACCTTCCTTAAACCACCAAACAGAGGAACCCAAATCCTTTTCTCAAAACATAACGTTCCTTCCCTGTTTGGTACCAATAGCTTCTCCATCCCACGGAGATATTCTTCTTCAAGGTTTCTTTCCTTGAGAGCTTCTTTCTGCGCGGCACGAATGCGCAAGGAAAGATCAGTCTGAATAATCATTTCCAAAGCCCTAACCCTTATGGGCTTGATCCTCTCCTTTCGACTTAGGGCATCGGCGACCACATTCGCCTTCCCTGGGTGATACTTTATCTCGCAGTCGTAATCATTCAACAGCTCTACCCATCGTCTTTGTCTCATATTCAACTCCTTCTGGTTGAATATGTGCTGGAGGCTCTTGTGATCTGTGAAGATTGTACACTTCGTACCATAAAGGTAGTGTCTCCAGATCTTTAAAGCAAAAATCACTGCGCCAAGCTCCAAGTCATGTGTGGTATAGTTCTTTTCATGTACCTTCAGCTGACGTGACGCGTAAGTAATAACCTTTTGGCGTTGCATCAACATACAACCCAATCCTTGACGCGAAGCGTCGCAGTATACCACAAAATCATATGTACCTTCCGGTAGTGCTAAGATTGGCGCGTTGCAAAGCTTATCCTTCAATATCTGGAACGCTTCTTCCTGTTTGATTCCCCAATCAAACTTCTTATCTTTCTGCGTGAGGAGCGTTAATGGTTGAGCGATTTTTGAAAAATCCTCAATAAACCTTTGATAGTAACCAGCCAAACCTAAGAATTGTCGAATCTCGGTTGGCGTCTTTGGCGTTTCCCAATTCTTGATCACTTCGATCTTGGTTGGATCCACGTGGATTCCATCTCCATTTACCACGTGTCCAAGGAACTGGACTTCTCGTAGCCAAAACTCGCACTTAGAGAACTTGGCGTACAACTGTTCTTTCTTCAGCAGCTCCAAAATGGCTCTTAAATGCTGTTCGTGCTCGGCCTTCGTCTTTGAATAAATCAAGATATCATCAATGAACACTATCACGAACTTATCCAAATACGGCTTGCAAACTCTATTCATCAAATCCATGAACACTGCAGGTGCGTTTGTCAACCCAAACGGCATAACCAGGAACTCGTAGTGTCCATATCGAGTTCTGAAGGCTGTCTTCGGGATAGTCTCCTCCTGTATCCTTAACTGATGGTATCCAGATCGAAGATTGATCTTTGAGTAAAAACTTGAACCTTGCAGTTGGTTAAACAGATCATCAATCCTTGGCAGAGGGTATCTATTCTTGATCGTCAACTTGTTCAACTCCCGGTAGTCAATGCACATACGAAAACTACCGTCCTTCTTCTTGACAAACAAGACCGGAGCTCCCCAAGGCGAGAAGCTTGGTCGGATAAATCCCTTGTCTAACAACTCCTGAAGTTGTGTCGACAGTTCTTGCATCTCAGACGGAGCAAGTCTATAGGGTGCCTTAGCCACAGGTGCAGCGCCTGGAACTAGATCGATGCGAAATTCTATTTGCCTCTGAGGCGGCAATCCAGGCAAGTCCTCTGGGAAGACCTCTGGATATTCCCTCACGACAGGGATGTCTTCGATCTTCGGTTCTTCAGCTTTCTTATCCACAATGTGTGCCAGAAAGGCAGCACATCCCTTCTTTAAACATTTTCGCGCTTTGAGGCAGCTGATAATTCTTAACGGCGTATCACGCTTCTCTCCGTGAACCACAATGGTCTCACCATCATTAGTTGGGATACGAACTACCTTATCATGACAAACTATCTCAGCCTTGTTGCCTGATAACCAATCCATTCCTACTACCACGTCGAAGCTCCCCAACTGGACTGGTAGTAGATCCAGAGCAAACTCACGCTCTCCCAATTCGATCACACAACCTCTGATAACTTCATTGGCTTCTACCAACTTTCCATTAGCCAATTCGATCGAGTACGGAACATCTAATTTACTAGCGGCTATACCAAGCATATTCTTAAACTCTAATGATACGAAGCTATAATCGGCGCCAGTATCAAATAAAACGGATGCATAGCGTTGGTTTACAGGGAACGTACCAGTGATAACATTGGGATCCTGGCGCGCCTCCCTCGCTTCAATGTTAAACACTCTTCCACGGGCTTGGTTTAACTCCGGGCAGTTCCTCTTGTAGTGCCCAAGATCACCACAGTTGAAGCATCCGGGCCTTTGCCCATTTCCACCAGCTTGATTATTCCTCTGATTACGATTCACAGCGCCCGTTTGATTAGCATTGTTGACTCGATTTCCATCACCTCCATTATTCCCTTGTGGGCGATTTCCATTTCCGCCCCGGTTGGTGTTTCTGTTTCCGAATCCTCCCTGGCCTCTCTGGCCAACTATGGCCCAACAAGAATCCTTCAAGTGGCCAGTCTTTCCACAAGCTTCACAAACTTTCAAACCACAACGGCCAGAATGGTGGCGCTGGCAGGTATTACACTTGGGCTGGGTGCCCATGTATCCTTTTCCTTTCTTCCCACTACCAGCTGTAACCTGAGCTGGCGTGCTTGATTCCCCTCTCTTAACCACACCGCTAGTGCCTTGCTTGAATTTCGAAAACTTCCGCTTGTTACCTCCTGATGACTCCACATGAGTCTCTTTCTTCTTTGGCTCAGCTTCATCAAACTTGTTCAGGCGAATAGCTTCCTCGGTGAGAGCCACACTCAAATCAATCGCCTCAGTAATAGTCGCCGGCTTGGAGGAGGTCACCATGCTTATGATTTGAGGAGCTAATCCCCAAATAAAACGTTCAATCCTTTTGAACTCTGGAGTGACCATGTAGGGTACCACATGTGATAAGTCGTGGAACCTCTGAACGTACTCTGCGATCTTTGGACCTTCCATCTTTAAATGCCAGAACTCTGTCTCCAATCTTTGGATTTCAGCGCGGGAACAATACTTTTTGCGCATAAGTTCCTTCAGTTCGGTCCAGGTTAGCGCGTAGGCAGCAGCTTCACCAAGTGTCTGTACTTGCAAATTCCACCAAGATAGGCTCCATCCAAGAATAGCCCAGAGATATAGGTGACTTGCTGATCTAGTGCGCATTTGCTCATGCGAAGAACAGATTCAGTTTTCTCAGCCCAACGAACAAAGGCGACAGCACCTCCTGTGCCATCAAAGTTGACCGGCTTGCAGTCTAGAAACTGCTTGTAGGTGCACCCTGCATGTACAGTATAACATGTGAACGGCATTAGCATCTTTGCTATAGATATCCAATTAGGTCATGGTATGTCTAAACGACTTAGTATTACCATGAGGTGGGTTGTTGTTGTTGTTGCCAGTGTTGCCTGAGTTGCTTCCACTAATCCCTCCCTGAGAGGCGGCGTATTGTGCAATGGCAGCAGCAATGATCTGCTGGAGTTCTGCCTGATTGGTAGGCATTTGCGGTTCTTGTCGTCTCGGCGGCATTTTCTAAAGATGGGTTTACGTCGGTCAGGCCATAGTAAAGCGCACGTATATAATAGTAATAGTACATAACATCTCATGTTATCAATATATCATTCACATATCATCTCTTGTCACAAATATCATTCACACAACATCCCATGTCATAAAAACATAAATAATCAATCAAGCATCAATTATGATGAGAATACTGCGATTGCCATATATCGAGACCACATAGTAAGTGTATCAATACATCACAGTGTCATACAATCGTCAATCAACTAGGTGCTACATCACCCCTGTCCAAAAACTATATCGAATCAGTGTCACTACATCCCATGTACAAAATCAACAAAAGTCATAATCAGAAAGTAGTCTCCAAAAATGTTGTGCAGTCAAAAGCAATCGCCGTCTTCTCACCAACGTCTACCCAAACGGTACCGATCAAGAAGGCTGCAAAGGAGAGTGGGTCTGACCCTGGCACTGACACGGCGGCGGCTGAGCTCTCTCCAGCTCCTGAATGCGCTGTGTGTGTGCCTCGTGCTGAAAGACAAAAGACATCAAAACGTTCTCAATAGTGTGCCCCACATGGAAGGGATGGTAGGGGTCAGTCGGTGGCATGACAGGCGGTGATGACCAGAGAAACGGCTCCCTGGCTGGATCAAAAGGTGCCACATGATATGGAGAAACAGGGGGTAAAACAGGTGGAAAATGTGGCATGAAGGGAACAGATGTCGGCACATGCCCAAAGGGATGGGCCGAGGAACCATCTCCAGGTCGCGCTGGAGGTGTAAACTGAGGGAATGGAAAAGAGAAATCAACGTGACGAGCATCAGCGATATGAGGGGGGATAGCTGGAACATCATCATCAGCGGGAATCCACCCGTGTTGTGCGTGCTCATCTGGTGGATCCATGTGTGTCGCGAACAGTGCATGCTCGGGCTCTAGTGGAACGGGATCAGGTGGGGGAGCAACAAGAGGGTGAACGGGTGCATCAGCAATAAGTGGGTGATCAACATGATCAGCAGCAATGACATGATCGCCCTCCAACAATGGAGCATCCACAGGGTGATCATCTACAGGTGGGTCAACAATCACAGGCTCAATAGGCATGCCAACATGAACGGGGTCATGCTCAAGCACAGGGTCTAGAGCGGCTGCCTGCTCAGGGGCCATGGCGGGCTCGGGATCATCAAAAGCCATCTCAAAGTCAAACTCGGGGTCGATGGGATCCAGTAGGTCAGCTGGGTCGACTGGATCCTCCATAGGCTGATCCATAGGTATAAACTCTATATCCTGATCCGGGTCGAATCCCGGGGGAAAGATAGGATCGGAATCCTCCACATCCTCGTGGTCGAAAGCAAAGCTAGGCATAGGGGCAACAGAGGATGCCTGGTCAGGATCTGAACCATGTGAGAAGTGCTGTGCGCTCAGAGTGTGGGAAGGTGCGGAGGCCATAGACTCGAAGGAGTCTGGAACAGGTGAGTGTGCAGGTGACTCCGCAGCTGGAGCATCTGCAAGCAATAAAAGTCCTTCGTCGGCTATGAGGGCCTCGCCCTCCTCATCGTCCTCTAGGAGATCAGCGTCAAACAGATCAATATCGCCGTCAGCCTCGGCGTCAAGAAGTAAATCGTAGGCAGGGTAAACAGCTAAGGGTATGGGAGCAGGAATCTCTACAAGCGGTAGGTACTCAACAAGAGGGCCATCGGCGAGCTCATCAGCCTCGTCAGGTAGCGCGAAGGGCTGGAAGTCGTCCTCGTCCGTGCTAGAAACGTCCGACGTGTGCACCTCGTGCTCTGAAGATGCTAGGTCATCAGATACTATAGGTCTGGGTCCTGTGGTGTCTGAGTCGCCTGTACCGGGCGAGTCCATATGTCTGTATCATAAACACAAATATGCACAAAGAATCAGTCATATAATCAGATAAACACATTAGTCACCAAGTAAGATATCACATAATTCTCCTAGTCCCACTAGCCACCCAGTCTCCTAGACTGACACTCCTAGTCCCACTAGCCAAATTTCCTCCCAGTCTCTAAGACTGCTCTATCATCCACCTCGACCTCTTAGATCGAGCCTCGGCCACCAAGACCGAGCCTCAGCCTCCAAGACTGAGCCTATTCTCCCTAGTCTCACTAGCCATCTACCTCGATCTCTTAGATCGAGCCTCGGCCTCCAAGACCGAGCCTCAGCCTCCAAGACTGAGCCTACTCTTCCTAGTCTTACTAGCCATCTACCTCGATCTCCTAGATCGAGCCTCGGCCTCCAAGACCGAGCCTCAGCCTCCAAGACTGAGCCTAAAAATAAATAAATAAAATGTGCTCAACATTTTTTTATAAAAACGTTTTGGATCTGGACTTAAGTGGTATGCAGTAAAAATGTTTTCGTGAGAGCCCTTGTGATCATAGTCTAGACTCGAGAAGGAATCCTAGTTCGCTATGATCAGAGCTCTGATACCAAGCTGTCACACCCTGGCTTTGCGGAAGCGTGGTTAATTTGGTGTGACTTCTTAATACCATAGCTTAACCATAACAAAGCTATATGAATAAAAACCATGCAAGATCATCCGTTCAATTAAGTTCTAAAACCAAATACAACAACATTGTATCAACGGGAACACACCCTAACGACATAAACATTGTTCAACAAACACAAACATCAACATAACACAAACACAGTTTAAGGACGGTGACTTGTCCGGGAAAGAGTCACATTCCCTAAACCCGGATGACCTCGTACTAGTGCAGCGGGAAAACGTGCCATACCGTGCCAGATCTTTTAATTCCCTGAAATACATGTAAGTTGAAAAATCAACAACAATGTTGAGCGAGTTCATGTGAAAGTGAGCAAATAAACCTTTGTTTGTATCAAAAATCCTGGTATGTAGCAAATAAGGAAATAAAGAGATCACCAATGGTTTGCAAGGCCATTGATATGTGTGATGTGCAGTAGGAAGACTCAAACCTACATATTTTGCGTTGGGTACAAAGTCACCCAGATAGATCTACCGCTACTGTCCCTCGGTCCTACTATGAGGATTAATGGCCTTCAGTTCACGCCTACCCACTCACATGATCTAACTAGTAACCCTCCTTACGCTAATCATACCATGTGTAAAGTACTCGTAAACATAGTAACATGTATTTCACCCCTGCAGTTTAGAAAACTGAAAACAGTTAAGAGAAAAGGGGGACATGAACTCACAGCGGTGCGTCTCTACCAGGTAATACTCCAAGTCAAGCAGCTGTGCAACGACCTACATGTACTAATTCTATTAGACGGACGGCCGTGCCTTAGCTTTAATGTTTAGGTTTTGGGAAATAGTTAGACAACTATTTCGTGTTTACATTTGATAAATACTTGGTAATCATTCTCCTTCCCAAGGATGGGGGATTTAATACATGTGTGTTCGTAATATATTATTAAGTCTCACTTAATATAGTTTTATTTCTAACTCCGAAATATAAATATTTTTCTCAAAAATATTATATTTTTATTTCACATAATCTTCCCAAAATAATACTTTAACAAAAATACACGTTCAAAAACATTTCCGTAAAGTGCGTAAGTTACGTTTTAACGATCGAGTGGTAATAGTAATTACCGGTGTAACTTATATATTTATCGTGAAAGCGTTCGTATTATTTTGGATCTGTTACGTTTGATAATATTATTTTTATTCTAAAAATAATATTTATGTATCTTCGCAAAATAATCATAAACACGCACCAAGTGATTTATGAAAAATATATATATTAAATATATATTTACTAAGTTTTATTTTGTGAAATCCCACCTCCGATATTTTGTAAATAAAGTCGTGGCGAAACTTATATATTTTGAAAACAAGTCGACAAGTATTTCTAACACTTATGGTGAAAATAATTCTAAGTGTTAGGTTTTTGGAAAAATTTCGCCAGAGTTTCCTCTGTAACTGGAGGTGGCCACGCTTTCAAGCGTATCATTTTCTTTTACAAATCAATCCAACAATTTTCTTATTTAATCAAAACAATATTCAATATATCAACAAACTAGTTAAGAAACATATATTTCGCAAAAGTTTCATGAACTTGTAGTTTTTCCAAAACTATGTAGTAACCTCATTACTTTTAGCGGATCTTTATACAAATCAATCTAGTTTCGTAAAAACCCCGTTTTTATAGAAAGTCCGTCTTTACATCTTCTTGTAAGTTTTACAAAAATAGTTATTTTGTCGAAACTTTGCGTTACACAAGTGTTTACACACTTGTGTGTTCTAAAAATCATTCTAGTTATCATAAGATCCGTCTTTAGAAAACATGATTTTCTTGACACTCGGTCCTTTGAAAATACCACTTGTAGATACGTAGATCTACTAGTTTTAAACACTATTTTACAAGTAAAAATGCTTTTACACAAGTTCATGATTCGTGTGTGGTAGAGTTTCACCCTTTAACCCTTGTTACATTCAAAACAACCTTATGTCATGATCCATGATCATGACTAACCCGGGTTAAATGATGATCCGAGCTACCACAACATAGATCGGGTCCGAATAACCACACAATTTAATTACTACAACATTTACACATCATATGAGCTTTTAACCATCTTTTTAAGTGCTTTTAGTAAACTTTAAAGCATCATCTTGTAAGATTTCGAGTTTTAACCGTTACACATCATATTAACCACTTCAAAATAGTTCGAGAAGGAGTTTTAAGTAACATACCACTAGCTCGAGGCTAGGGAAGAATCTAAGCGCAAATAGGGTGGATAAAAGCAAGAGAATGAGGTCCTTCAAGCTTCGAGTGCACCAAGACTCCTTATGCGGGATCCTTAACACTTGTGTGATGTTGGAATGCGAAGATCAAACTCGAAAAATGGTTGGATGTATATAGGGGATCTCGGCCGAAGCTTATAGAGAGGGAAAGAGAGAGTGTGTGTTGTGGAATGTGAGAATGAAAGAACATGTGTGCATAAGTGTGATTTTATAGACAAAGCTAAGTTCATGGTCCATTGGTTCATATGTTCTCTAGATATGGGACACCCAAGAATTAAAATAATCAAGATGGTACAATGGTTGGTCACATGGTGACCGAAATCGGCCAAGGGGGGGGGTTCTTGGTTAGTTTGTAACTATTAGTTAGATAATAGTTAGGTTAGTTAGGTTAGTTAAGTAATAACCCGGTTAGTAGTGTGTAGTGTTTTATGGCGGGTGTTAGGGTATTCAGGGACCCTAACTGGCTCAGAAAAAGACAAATAATGTCAAAAAGTTAAGTAATAACCCGGTTGTAATCATTGTAAACAGTTCAGTTATCAATGAAATAAAGTTATTTGATCCCTATGTTTGTTTGTTTATGTTTGATGTTTTTCATGTTTTGACTTTTATTCGATTTCAAACTCTATATCGCTTTCTAGAGAATTATACACAAACTGGTGCGTAAACGTAATCAGTTAAACACGACAAATACTCCGGAACATCAATTTATGCTTAACATACCTTAAATAACCTTTACATAACTTAGAAATAAGTTTTGAAGGCTTTGGTATGGCAAAATCTAGTTAATTCGCTTACAGGGACTAAAATTGACAAACTGCGAAAGTATGCCAATCTGAACTGTAACGAACATTCCGGAACATGATCATAAGTTAAACACACCTTAAATATCCTTTACATAGCTTAGAAATAGGCTTTGAGGGGTTCGGTGTGCTAAAATAAACTTTTGGGTCATTCAGGTACTAAAAGTGTCAAAAAGTGCATAAGTTTGCATTTTCGCGCATAACTTACGTTCTGAATACATCCGGACATCCAAAAATTTATGTAAGCATTAAAATATTATGTTTCAGTGTTTGGCTTGTCAAAAATCCATTCGTCGCGCAATTTGGACCGTTTTTGCGTCCATTACGACTTCCGTCGTAATTAACCGAACAACGCAATCGTACGGCCAAACGAACTAACATCCGGCATATTTTTGAGCATATTTCAAGTCCCCTATACTTTAACTTCATTTTAGAGCTTAAAAATGGGTTTGACGGGTTTTAGAAGTGCCAAAACACGTCCATACGCGCACAGGGACCAAATATGCCAAAACTGAAAGTTAGCTGGTCTGCAGGGTCCTTACGGACCGTATGGACATGCTTACGGTCCGTAAGCAACCCCCAAAACAGCAGAAAGTGTTTTCCAGCTAGATCCAGCTTTTACCCACTTGTGCACATGGTTTTGGGGTTCCTATGGGCTGGTTTGTGTGCCCATCAAGGTACCAAATCAGGATTTGACAAATGTACGGCCTAGATCGTGCCCTCTTCTCCAAGAAATGATCCTAACGGTAGTGCTTCACCTATATATACCCCCACTCTTTTCACTCATTTCCCACACTTGAATTTTGAGTTTGTTCTCTAAGTTGGGGTGTTGTAGCACTTCATACCTGAGAATACTCAGAAGTTCAATCTTGCGGGGACCCTTTGTAAGTATTCCTTCGTTCTTTTATTACTTTTCGAGTTCGAAAGTCAAACTTTGTTTGACTTTCTGCATTGACCAATTTATGGTCAATGCGAAGTTCGTTCGAACTTCATAACGTGAGCGTAATCACGATGGTTATAGTTCCTAGTAACTATACCTACTGATTACCACGTTATCTAGGCTCAATGACGAGTCGAAGTTTCGGCCAAAATGCGTTTTCTCGCGTATTTTGTAACCAAACTACTCTAGGGTATTAAAACCGTTTGTTTTAAATACCAAACCTGTTTTCTAACTTTACTAAACATGTTCTAGCATGTTTAGCTCGTCGCTTTTAGATTTGTGCTTGTTTAGGGTCGTAAAGGTAAGCGATCTAATCAATCGCTTATGCTTACGAACCCGACCCATTTGGTCGATCATTTGGATCCAACCAAACATTTTAGGTGACCATAATTGTATAGGGAATAACCTTCCGAGGTTATACCTTATGGTCACGACGTTTAAGTAGTTGTATGATAAGAAGTTCTTATGCCTTAGGTAAATTACCAAAATGCCCTTTTTACGCCAAAATTCATTTTAAGCCTATGTAACATAATTTTTGACATCTAAACTGATTTAGCAACAATATTAAGCATGTTAAGGCATATCTTACTTGTCATAGGACTAGTTAGGCTTTCCGAACGCGTTTTACGCGAACGACGCGTTAAAGTAGCATAAGCTACCTAAACGGGTCGTAACGGGTCAAAAGCACTTAGGATAGGTTTCGTTTTAGTACGTAGGCTTTGTTAAACCATGTTACATGAGTTCCCCTACTTATTTGGTTTACGAACCAAGTAGAACATACAAAACGTGGCGGAAACGTCGGGGAGTGTTGTAACAGAATCAATTGTTTCAAATCCATGGCAATTGAAGTTTCGTTTTATTAATCACACATGAATGTTTACATTGTTTAAACCAGAATCAAAGTGTACATAACATAAATTAACTAGTTCTTGTCTCGTTTTAAGTTACTAAGGCACAGGTCCGCCTAAGTATGTCTTGATAAGTCCTATGCATCATCTCCTGAAAACACATGTGAAAATAGGTACGTCAGCATAAAAATGCATGTGAGATACATTGGTTTTGTGAAAACGGAATTCATGACTTGAGTTTGAGAAAATGTTTAGTCATGAACCTCGTATTTTGCTTTGTCTTGTAAATCATTTGTAAAACGGTAAGATCAAATGATATGTATAAATAAGAGAACAATCCATGGTTAACTGAATAACCATGTAAAAAAAAAGAGTTTGTATAAGATTTGTTGTTTGTAAATCAATGTCTTGTGAAAAGCGTGTTATTTGTATAAAATGTTCTATGTTTCAAATTGAAATGATTCAAATAACGCTACGATATGTAATACCATACAAACACTTATATATAGGAAGTACCAGCGGCATATCCACCATGGTTGTATCATATTACACATGCCTCGTTACTTAAATCACTTACTCAAACCAAACCATCAAGATGAAATGTTTAACAACGGTAGAAATGTTCATGTATAGTCAAATGTCTATTGTCAAATGTAATCCATGTCAACGGATACAACTGGTTTACACGGTTCAATGGTTACAGACGGTTCATGAAATCAAAGGGGTAAGACGGTTCACATAGTCAAATGGTTACAACGGTTCAAAATGTAGTGTAATGTGTTCATATGCTGGATGAGCATATGCAACAGAAATGCAATGTGAAACAATGTACTACGTATGCACACAATGGGCGTACGTAGCATGAAATGTATTGTAGAGTACAACGGTTCAAAATGTAGTATACTGTGTTCATACGTTGGATGAGCATATGCAACAGATATGCAATGTGAAACAATGTACTACGTATGCACACAATGGGCGTACGTAGCATGAAATGTATTGTAGAGTACAACGGTTCAAAATGTAGTGTACTGTGTTCATATGCTGGATGAGCATATGCAACAGATATGCAATGTGAAACAATGTACTACGTATGCACACAATGGGCGTACGTAGCATGAAATGTATTGTAGAGTACAATGGTTCAAAATGTAGAATAATGTGTTCATATGCTGGATGAGCATATGTAACAGATATGCAATGTGAAACAATGTACTACGTATGCACACAATGGGCGTACGTAGCATGAAATGTGATGTAAAGCAATGTACTAAGTACGCACACAATGGGCATACATAGCATAAACACAATGAAATCATGTACTATATATGTACTATCGAACATACCCAGTATATGATGTGAAAAATCGGAAAGCATGAAAGTAACAAGTAGGCACATGTGTTTCACCCCAAAACAGTTTGGAAAACAGTAAAAGCGGGGTTCAATGTACTCACCTGAGATTGCTTTGAGTTCTTGTATAATAACCAAACAAATGCTAGATCACGGAATATCAAACGGCACCTAATAGGTAGCTATGTTAATATACCGGACCAAATCGGAAGGATCGGATAGTACGCGGGTTCGTAAACCAAACGAGTATGGAGACTCGTGTAATATGGTTTAACAAAGCCTACATACTAAAATGAAACCTAACCTAAGTGGTCGCGACCCATTACGACCCGTTTAGGTAGCTTATGCTACCTTACGCGTCGTTCGCGTAGAACGCGTCTGGAACGCCTAACATCGCGACCACAAGGTAAAACCTCAGAAGGTTATAGCTATGGTCACCTAATGTGTTAGGTCGGATCCTAATGATCGACTAAATGGGTCGGGTTCGAAAGTATAAGCGATGGTTTAGATCGCTTACCTTACGACCCTATATAAGCACTAAACTAAAAGTGACGAGCTAAGCATGTTAGAACATGCTTAACTAAGTTTAGAAAACAGGTTTGGCATCAAAACAAACGGCTTTGATGCTCATGAGTAGTTTGGTTACAAAATACGCAAGAATGATCATTTTGGCCAAAACTACGACTCGTCACTGAGCCTAGATAACGTGGTAATCAGTAGGTATGGTCACTACGGACCATAACCATCGTGATCACGCTCACGTTATGAAGTTCCATGAACTTCGCATCGACCATAAGCTGGTCAATGCAGAAAGTCAACAAAACGTTGACTTTCGGACTCGAAAAGCGAATAAAAGAGCGAAAGAAGACTTACGGAGGGTCCCCGAGTGCTAATCTAGATCAAATAGCTCAGGTATGAAACAATGGTTCCAACTTAGAGCCTTAAGATCAGATTGTGTGGGTTTTTAGAACAAAGGGGGGGGTATTTATAGGAAAAGTGGAACCGTTAGGATCGTTTATCGAATATCGTGCCGCGATCTCGAGCGTACACTTGTCAAAATATTGTGGTAAGTCAGATATTGGCTCTTGGCTCCTGATTGGGTGAAAGGGCATTGCCCCTTGATCGAACGAAAGGCCAAACTGCATTAAATGCAATATATTTTCTGTCTGACAGTCTCACGCGCCCCGCGTAAGGATTTGGGCAATCTTTACGCGGGCCGCCTGAAGTCCTCTGATCTGCACCACTTGCAGAATTTACACTTTTGGTCCCTGTTGCGTATTTAAGCCATTTTCAGCCCTCCCAAGGCCTGTAAAGCCAACTTTAAGGCCCTAAAATGATGTCTAAACATTGTGGACATGAAACATGCCCAAAAATATGTCGGATGTTGGTTCGTTTGGTCGTACGAATGCGATGTTCGCTTAATTACGACGGAATGCGCATAAGCGCGAAAAACGATCCAAATGACGTGACGAACGGATTTTTCTCATGCCAAACACTAAGGCATAATATAAGGATGCTTACATAAATTTTTGGATGTCCAGATGTATTCAGAACGTAAGTTATGCGCGAAAGTGCAAACTTGTGCACTTTTTGACACTTTTAGTCCCTGAATGATCCAAAAGTTTGTTTTAGCATGCCAAACACCTCAAAGCCTATTTCTAAGCTATGTAAAGGATATTTAAGGTATGTTTAACTTATGGACATGTTCCGGAATGTTCGTTACAGTTCAAATTGGCATACTTTTGCAGTTTGTCAAGTTTAGTCCCTGTAAGCGAATTAACTTGTTTTTGCTATACCAAAGCCTTCAAAACTTATTTCTAAGTTATGTAAATGTTATTTAAGGTATGTTGAGTATATGTTGATGTTCCGGAGTATTTGTCACCTTAAACCGAGTACATTTACGCACCAGTTTGCGTATAATTCTCCAGAAAGCGATATAAAGTTCGAA
Source organism: Helianthus annuus (assembly GCF_002127325.2). Taxonomy (NCBI): domain Eukaryota; kingdom Viridiplantae; phylum Streptophyta; class Magnoliopsida; order Asterales; family Asteraceae; genus Helianthus; species Helianthus annuus. The sequence goes on from NC_035443.2 coordinate 120,471,794, forward strand.
ATTGAACAAGAATTGATATGTGCAAAAGATACACATATTTGTACAAGATCCCAAGTATGAAATACAATATTTCATTGGCTTGGTATTTGTTCGATGGTCGCGGTGACACAGGTGTCATAGTCTCCCCTACTTTAGGAAATTTCGTCCCGAAATTTATTCGTAGGAGTCTATTTGTGACTTTGCCAAATACCCACCAGCGATATGCAAGGCAATATCCTGTCATTTCCTTAACGGTCATTCTTCAGAAACAAAAATGAACAGACGGAGTTATTTTCCTCAACGAGTATTCTTCAGAAATGGAAATGAAGGATTACACAACGGATATTCATTTCCCCAACGGATAAATCATCAGAAACGAAAATGAACTAACAGAGTCATTTTCAACGGTTGCTTCATCAAAGTTGGAAATGAAGGATTTCACAACGGATATTCATTTCCCCAACGGATAAATCGTCAGAAACGAAAATGAACTAACGGAGTCATTTTCAATGGTTGCTTCATCAGAGTTGGAAATGAAGGATTTCACAACGGATATTCATTTCCCCAACGGATAAATCGTCAGAAACGAAAATGAACTAACGGAGTCATTTTCAACGGTTGCTTCATCAGAGTTGGAAATGAAGGATTTCACAACGGATATTCATTTCCCCAACGGATAAATCGTCAGAAACGAAAATGAACTAACGGAGTCATTTTCAACGGTTGCTTCATCAGAGTTGGAAATGAAGGATTACACAACAGATATTCATCTCCTCAACGGATAAATCTTCAGAAACGAAAACGAACTAAACGGAATCATTTTCAACGGTTGTTTCATCAGAGTTGGAAATGAAGGATTACACAACGGATATTCATTCCCTCAACGGATAAATCTTCAGAAACGAAAATGAACTAAACGGAATCATTTTCAACGGTTGCTTCATTAGAGTTGGAAATGAAGGATTACACAACGGATATTCATTCCCTCAACGGATAAATCTTCAGAAACGAAAATGAACTAAACGGAATCATTTTCAACGGTTGTTTCATCGGAGTTGGAAATGAATAGGGTTAACTCTAGACACATGACAGAACTTGCTGTGATTTCTGTGCACTAAATTCCATAATTATGTATGCATCCATAATTACGTAATCCCTTGCACAGTCCGCACAGTTTGTTTTGTAATGTTTCGGGGAAGGATATCAAACTTGTGATGAGGGTGACTAGACTTCCATCGGTTCCTTTTTAATTAGATCGACAGGGGATCTTCTTAGTTAGGCCACCAAGGAGTCCTTTCAGCTATATCATCACATGATATCCCTAGCCAGATTTTTTCTTTTTTTTTTGGATCAATCTGTTTATCTAGACCACTCAAGTGGTCTAATTATGAAGTAGTACTTTATAATCCAAAGGACTTAACTATAACATAGAAGTCCATTGAGGATTTTAAGTTATACCTTTGGGTATCCTACTATGAATCTCTTGTACAAGGATATGTAAGATTCTACGAGGATTTGGATAACATAATTTGGATCTCACAACAACACATAAGGGAACACATAAGCACAAAGTCACATAATTGTTTAACTTGATTATAATTTGTTATTAACTTGTTATTGATTGAATACGGATATGGAAACCAATCGACGGGTCTCAATGTTCACTGGGATCTATCTGAGAAGATAGAAAGATCTCCCAAAATTTGATTTTTGATTACAAGGAATCACCACATTCGAATTAAGGTATACAACAATTAAAGACTTACAGGAAGTCCTTAGGTACCCTATTAAGGATTTATAGTGGTACTTTGGGTATTCGTCTTGTGTTGTAACCTGCGCTTTGTACTTCGTTTCCTTAGAATAAACGGGTACTTAGGAATTTTGTAGAAGACGCAAGCGATTATAGAATGGGAGAATTTTGGCGGTAGTTTGTTCTTTAAGGAATACGGTCCCTTGATTGTCGGTATTGTAAGGGATATGTCGTTTATACATGCAACCACAGAAATACATTGCAATGCAAATAAAAGATTTATTTATAAACAACGATAACAACGGTTTCTTGGACCTTGACAACAAAAGAAAATAATACATAAGACGTGATTATTTCTAAACGATGTTGTCTTCTAGTCAGTCAGATGCTTATCCCTGTGCTGGATTTGCATTAGCAAGCTTTGGGCAATTTCTTCGGAAATGGCCCATCTCGCCACAGTTGAAACAAGAGCCTGGTAGAGAACGACCTTGAGCAGGATTGTTGCCAGCTTGGTTTGGCGCAGCTACAGCTGGGAAGACTCTTGCTGTGTGGCCTATAAGTCCACAAGTTTGGCATTTGCGGCATTGTACATTGGCGTGATGATGGAGGCTACATTGGTTGCACAAGGGTGCAGTTCCATTATATGGTTTTCTAGCAGGGGGTTGAGCTGGTTGGTTGGGGACGGCTTGACCATTGTGAGCGACCATGGCGAAGTTCTGAGAAGCCTTTCGCTTCTTTGACTCCATAGGAGATTCAGTCTGTTCATCCATGGTCTTTGATTCCTCGATTGGTTTCTTGTCACCCTTTCGAAAAAGTTTATGCTTTCTGATCTGCGATTCAGTCAAGGTTGCAGATAGCTCAATGGCCTGACGGAGTGTGGTAGGGTTGCTACCAGTGACAATGTCTTGTACCGAGTCAGGCAGGCCGTCGATGTACCTTTCGATAGCCTTGTCTAGTGGGGCGACCATAGTCGGGAAAAGTAGACTCAACTCCTCAAACCTATCAGTATATGCCCTGTGTTCGCCACTATCTTGTTTCAAATCATCAAACTCCTTCTCCAACGCTCGTTGTTCATGACGAGGACAAAACTCTCTCATCATAAGAGCTCTCAGTTCAGCCCATGTTTGTGCTAGAGCAACATCTGCACCACGGTCTCTCATTACCCCGTTCCACCATGTAAGAGCCCTCTTCTGAAACACACTCGAAGAAAACTCGACCTTGCGATTTTCCGGACACTGCACGTGGCGAAAGGTATTCTCGATGCTCTCGAACCATTGGAGTAGCCCAGTTGCTCCCTCAGAACCACTAAACTTGAGTGGTTTAGCCGAGTTAAAGTTCTTGAAATTGCATGTACCATTGTTGTTATTGTTGGCTTGGTTCCATTGAGCAAAGAGATTTGGGAATTGAGCAGCCATCTGCTGCACAATAATTTCTGCCAGCTCGGCAGTTGCTATCTGGTGTTCGCGTCAAGGAGGCATTCTAAAAGAGGAAAACATGAAAGGAAACAAATAAAATGGTATTGGGTAAGAATAGGATGTTACAATCACTGACCATAATCACGGTTGATGGTCACTTGTTTGAATTATGAAGCAAACAAACAACACCAAGGCTGAATCAAAGCAAATAGATCCTCATAGTGTATCGCGAAGACATGCTCGCCTATAAGTGGACACTCACCCCAAGAGTTCCCAGGTAAGAGTGACTGGTCCGATTATGTGGATTTGTACGAACACTCTAACCTTAGACAGAAAACCCAGGGTACTGGCATTCACTCTTCCAGTTCGCACGTGTTCACACTAGTTAGGACCCAAATCTTTGACGGGAGTTTTGAAAATTCAAAGGGGTTCAAACCTTATAACAGAGGGTTCAAAACCTAGTAATCAATCATCCTAGAACAGATGATTAGTTTTCAAGGCGGTTTTGTTTATGTTCTTGTTGTGGTCGTCGCCTAAGGATAGGTGACGGTATTGTTTTGTGACTAAACGCAAGTAAACTTGCGTTAGGTTCCTAGGAAGGTTATAGACTAGGTCAAAGCAATACTAATAACCTAATTCCCTATAACCATTGGCTCTGATACCATCTTTTCTGTCACACCCCGACCAAGTAGAACACACAAAACGTGGCGGAAACGTCGGGGAGTGTTGTAACAGAATCAATTGTTTCAAATCCATGGCAATTGAAGTTTCGTTTTATTAATCACACATGAATGTTTACATTGTTTAAACCAGAATCAAAGTGTACATAACATAAATTAACTAGTTCTTGTCTCGTTTTAAGTTACTAAGGCACAGGTCCGCCTAAGTATGTCTTGATAAGTCCTATGCATCATCTCCTGAAAACACATGTGAAAATAGGTACGTCAGCATAAAAATGCCTGTGAGATACATTGGTTTTGTGAAAACGGAATTCATGACTTGAGTTTGAGAAAATGTTTAGTCATGAACCTCGTATTTTGCTTTGTCTTGTAAATCATTTGTAAAACGGTAAGATCAAATGATATGTATAAATAAGAGAACAATCCATGGTTAACTGAATAACCATGTAAAAAAAAAAAGAGTTTGTATAAGATTTGTTGTTTGTAAATCAATGTCTTGTGAAAAGCGTGTTATTTGTATAAAATGTTCTATGTTTCAAATTGAAATGATTCAAATAACGCTACGATATGTAATACCACACAAACACTTATATATAGGAAGTACCAGCGGCATATCCACCATGGTTGTATCATATTACACATGCCTCGTTACTTAAATCACTTACTCAAACCAAACCATCAAGATGAAATGTTTAACAACGGTAGAAATGTTCATGTATAGTCAAATGTCTATTGTCAAATGTAATCCATGTCAACGGATACAACTGGTTTACACGGTTCAATGGTTACAGACGGTTCATGAAATCAAAGGGGTAAGACGGTTCACATAGTCAAATGGTTACAACGGTTCAAAATGTAGTGTAATGTGTTCATATGCTGGATGAGCATATGCAACAGAAATGCAATGTGAAACAATGTACTACGTATGCACACAATGGGCGTACGTAGCATGAAATGTATTGTAGAGTACAACGGTTCAAAATGTAGTATACTGTGTTCATACGCTGGATGAGCATATGCAACAGATATGCAATGTGAAACAATGTACTACGTATGCACACAATGGGCGTACGTAGCATGAAATGTATTGTAGAGTACAACGGTTCAAAATGTAGTGTACTGTGTTCATATGCTGGATGAGCATATGCAACAGATATGCAATGTGAAACAATGTACTACGTATGCACACAATGGGCGTACGTAGCATGAAATGTATTGTAGAGTACAATGGTTCAAAATGTAGAATAATGTGTTCATATGCTGGATGAGCATATGTAACAGATATGCAATGTGAAACAATGTACTACGTATGCACACAATGGGCGTACGTAGCATGAAATGTGATGTAAAGCAATGTACTAAGTACGCACACAATGGGCATACATAGCATAAACACAATGAAATCATGTACTATATATGTACTATCGAACATACCCAGTATATGATGTGAAAAATCGGAAAGCATGAAAGTAACAAGTAGGCACATGTGTTTCACCCCAAAACAGTTTGGAAAACAGTAAAAGCGGGGTTCAATGTACTCACCTGAGATTGCTTTGAGTTCTTGTATAATAACCAAACAAATGCTAGATCACGGAATATCAAACGGCACCTAATAGGTAGCTATGTTAATATACCGGACCAAATCGGAAGGATCGGATAGTACGCGGGTTCGTAAACCAAACGAGTATGGAGACTCGTGTAATATGGTTTAACAAAGCCTACATACTAAAATGAAACCTAACCTAAGTGGTTGCGACCCATTACGACCCGTTTAGGTAGCTTATGCTACCTTACGCGTCGTTCGCGTAGAACGCGTCTGGAACGCCTAACATCGCGACCACAAGGTAAAACCTCAGAAGGTTATAGCTATGGTCACCTAATGTGTTAGGTCGGATCCTAATGATCGACTAAATGGGTCGGGTTCGAAAGTATAAGCGATGGTTTAGATCGCTTACCTTACGACCCTATATAAGCACTAAACTAAAAGTGACGAGCTAAGCATGTTAGAACATGCTTAACTAAGTTTAGAAAACAGGTTTGGCATCAAAACAAACGGCTTTGATGCTCACGAGTAGTTTGGTTACAAAATACGCAAGAATGCGCATTTTGGCCAAAACTACGACTCGTCACTGAGCCTAGATAACGTGGTAATCAGTAGGTATGGTCACTACGGACCATAACCATCGTGATCACGCTCACGTTATGAAGTTCCATGAACTTCGCATCGACCATAAGCCGGTCAATGCAGAAAGTCAACAAAACGTTGACTTTCGGACTCGAAAAGCGAATAAAAGAGCGAAAGAAGACTTACGGAGGGTCCCCGAGTGCTAATCTAGATCAAATAGCTCAGGTATGAAACAATGGTTCCAACTTAGAGCCTTAAGATCAGATTGTGTGGGTTTTTAGAACAAAGGGGGGGGGGTATTTATAGGAAAAGTGGAACCGTTAGGATCGTTTATCGAATATCGTGCCGCGATCTCGAGCGTACACTTGTCAAAATATTGTGGTAAGTCAGATATTGGCTCTTGGCTCCTGATTGGGTGAAAGGGCATTGCCCCTTGATCGAACGAAAGGCCAAACTGCATTAAATGCAATATATTTTCTGTCTGACAGTCTCACGCGCCCCGCGTAAGGATTTGGGCAATCTTTACGCGGGCCGCCTGAAGTCCTCTGATCTGCACCACTTGCAGAATTTACACTTTTGGTCCCTGTTGCGTATTTAAGCCATTTTCAGCCCTCCCAAGGCCTGTAAAGCCAACTTTAAGGCCCTAAAATGATGTCTAAACATTGTGGACATGAAACATGCCCAAAAATATGTCGGATGTTGGTTCGTTTGGTCGTACGAATGCGATGTTCGCTTAATTACGACGGAATGCGCATAAGCGCGAAAAACGATCCAAATGACGTGACGAACGGATTTTTCTCATGCCAAACACTAAGGCATAATATAAGGATGCTTACATAAATTTTTGGATGTCCAGATGTATTCAGAACGAAAGTTATGCGCGAAAGTGCAAACTTGTGCACTTTTTGACACTTTTAGTCCCTGAATGATCCAAAAGTTTGTTTTAGCATGCCAAACACCTCAAAGCCTATTTCTAAGCTATGTAAAGGATATTTAAGGTATGTTTAACTTATGGACATGTTCCGGAATGTTCGTTACAGTTCAAATTGGCATACTTTTGCAGTTTGTCAAGTTTAGTCCCTGTAAGCGAATTAACTTGTTTTTGCTATACCAAAGCCTTCAAAACTTATTTCTAAGTTATGTAAATGTTATTTAAGGTACGTTGAGTATATGTTGATGTTCCGGAGTATTTGTCACCTTAAACCGAGTACATTTACGCACCAGTTTGCGTATAATTCTCCAGAAAGCGATATAAAGTTCGAAATTGAACAAGAATTGATATGTGCAAAAGATACACATATTTGTACAAGATCCCAAGTATGAAATACAATATTTCATTGGCTTGGTATTTGTTCGATGGTCGCGGTGACACAGGTGTCATACCGGAACATGATCATAAGTTAAACACACCTTAAATATCCTTTACATAGCTTAGAAATATGCTTTGAGGGGTTCGGTGTGCTAAAATAAACTTTTGGGTCATTCAGGGACTAAAAGTGTCAAAAAGTGCATAAGTTTGCATTTTCGCGCATAACTTACGTTCTGAATACATCCGGACATCCAAAAATTTATGTAAGCATTAAAATATTATGTTTCAGTGTTTGGCTTGTCAAAAAGTGCATAAGTTCGAATTTCCAAGATTCTATTTCGCATTTATTGCACATTCATGTATTGACTAGTCGTTTATTTGCACAATTGATTGCCATGGAATTATATATGTTTTGATTGTTTGATTGTGCATGGTTGTTCGTTAATTGTGAACTTGATAAATATATGAACTTGGTGGTGAAATTATGAAATTGTTATGAGATGGTGTACTATTGCAAAATATAATACTTGAGGATGTAGAGGACAATTAGTGAAACTCTAGTCATACTTAACCCTAATCCTTCACTAAACCACTCACACAAATCCAAGCACGTAGTTCACAATTCTCTGGCAATCATCATCAAATCATTGGCACAAGACATTTCCACACTTTTGATCCATCTTTCTCTAGAATCATCCAAGGTAAATTGTTAATGATTGATTGTTGTTTTATTCTTGATTCTTGATTATGTGTTCATGAAAACCCTAGTTCCTTATGTAATATATTCTGTGATTGTGATTCGAATCTGGATAATTATGATGATGAAGATGATGATTGGTTGCATGTTTGATAGATTGTTCTTGTGATGATTGTTGTGATTAAGTATCGCTTGATTAATTTGATATTGCACTATGAAATCATGAAATTAGGGTTTCTAGTCGTAAGAATGAAACTGTTGAATAAGGAAAACGTAACTGCTTCGATTACAAGAATGAATGATTGAATGTTGTCTGAGTTTGGTGAGTGATGCTAGTCAGAGCTTTGAGAATAATTATACTTGTCTGAGTTTTAAACAATCACACAAGTCCGAGTATAAACATGTTTTCTAATCTGAGCTTCACACTTAAAACATAAAATCCGAGTTTGAATAATCTATTATGCCCGAGTTTTGGAGGGTTGTTGGGTCCGAGTTTGGGCTGGAACCCTTGGTCCGAGTTTGTGGTTTCACTTATAAGGTCCGAGCTTATTAAGGGACATATGGTCCGAACTTAAAACCCCAAGCCCTACCCGAGTTTGTGAGCCCTTTCCCTTGGTCCGACTTTGTATAGGCACAACATCAAGTACCCGAGTTTATTAACAAACATAAATGTTGCCCGAGTTTATTATAAGTGATTTGGTCCGAGTTTAAACAGGGGAAACCCCCCACTGGTCCGAGTTTCATGCATACATGGTTAGGTCCGAACTTCTTGTTATAAGTATCAAAGGTCCGAGTTTGTGGACATTTACCCCTGTCCGACTTTTAAGTGAGGAATGCCCTCACCTTTTGTGTCCGAGTTTAATGCCCCTGAGTCCTTGTCTGAGCTTTGTGATGTATCGTGTGAAATGCGCATGTAGTTACTACCCCGTTAAGTTATTAACTGCAGTAAACTCGTTATGTTAAATCTGTCAGCATGAAACTCTGTTACTTAATGAACTTGTTCGTTATTAACGTTGTTAACTTAATAAACTCTATTAGTTTATTTACCTCGTTAGATGTTAACTCGGTAAGATATGCATGTAACCCTATTTTATGTGTTAACCTGGTAGATGATGTTAACTGCCTGTTTATCCTGTCAAGTATGAGTTTACATGGATTCGACTGACTGCTTAAATGCCGCATGTTGAATAATTGCCAAACACATTATGTGACGTTAGATTTGTGTGCAAGATTGTTACAAACGGAAACTGATTATTATACGTGCTTACAATAGGACTTGATTGATTACTTGTGAGTGCATAACCTAGCATACCGAGCAAAACAAGGTGAGTTCACACCCTTACTAAGGCATGGGATTCCCGGGGCTTGGGAATGGGTTTTAAAGGAATAAGGTTGAATAGATTCGTACTGACACTATTACTAGACTACCATACCATCGTCCTCGGTTGTGCAGGACCCATACGTGCAATCCACGTACACATATACTTACTACTATCCTCGGTTGTGAAGGATACTTATCATACTACTATCCTCGGATGTGAAGGATACTTATACGTACTACTATCCTCGGATGTGAAGGATACTTATACTTACTACTATCCTCGGTTGTGAAGGATACGCACGTAAAACCTACGTGCAATTATACTTACTACTATCCTCGGTTGTGAAGGATACGCACGTAAAACCTACGTGTACTTATAATCACTACTATCCTCGGTTGTGAAGGATACTTATGGTTACGAGTAGTCTAGTGGTTATAAAACATGGGAAGCCCCCATCAATAGAACTTACTAACGGCCCAGTAGAGCCACCTGTTACAAACGAACTTACTGTTACGCATTTACTTTCTGTGAACTCGCTCAACTAGTCGTTGATCCTCTGTTACATGCCTTGCAGGTCGTTAGGTATATGGAGCTTGCACATGAAGGAGCGGGTCGTTGTGGGCTTGGATCGTGATTACCTTATTAAACACTTATGACATTTCCTACTTAATTATGTTGGGTTTTGATTATACGCTTCCGCTAAACAATGATATCTTACTTATGTTTTGGAAACACCTTTCATATGGATTTGGTTTGGTTTATATTGCAATTACTTTTACTTCATACAATGTTCTATATGATTGGTGGCTTGATCCTGGTCAGTCACGCTCCCAAGCGGTGATACTCCGCAGGTGGATTTTGGGGGTGTGACAGATTGGTATCAGAGCCATTGGTTATAGAGAACTTGGTTTTAATATGGGAAAAACGTTTTCATTAAAACCAGACTATAACCAGAACAGTGCTCTCAACGATCCACAACGACGCTTCGCTCCACGTGCAAGACTTGACATCCTAGGTAGTAAGGTTTATGTTTATTACCTGCTTGCTAGGACTACATAGAACTTTGCTCGTAGTATGCTTACATTACTTTGCTCACTACTTGTTACTGCTTGAGAACACCTATGTGCCTACACTTTTCTGTCATCGCACTACTCGCGAACCATTCATACTTATGCTACCTTTACTGTTCGATCATGTTTGGACGTGTTAACATGACTCAAGCCCAGTTGACGGCTCTCATTAACGAACAAGTTGCTGCGGCGCTTGCAGCCGCACAAGCAGGAGGTATAACCTGCTATTCCAAACCTATCCTAGGATGTTAGATCCTACTCTCGTGACCCAACTCTCGCGCTTAACCTTGATCTATCTTTCTCGCGCAACGGGTCAGAACGCACAACCTGTCTGCACATTCAAGAACTTCATGGACTGTCGTCCAAGCACATTCAGTGGCACCGAAGGAGCAGTGGGACTACTCCATTGGCTTGGGAAGCTCGAGTCAGTAATTGAGATGTGTGAATGCCCTAAGGCTCGCAGGGTCAAGTACGCCACTGGTACTTTGGAAGGAATCGCGCTAACCTGGTGGAACGCGCAAGTACGGATACTAGGGTTGGCAGCTGCTAACGCCACCCCCTGGAACGAATTCAAAGAAACGCAATAAAAGGGAATACTGCACGCGTGATGACATCCACAAGTTGGAAGTGGAGCCTTACCATTGGAAAATGACGGGATCAGAAATCAAAGCTTATACGAAACGGTCGAACGAATTGGCCATCTTGTGTCCAACCATGGTGGACCCTCCAAGCAAGCGTGTCGAATTGTACCTCAAGGGTCTTGCCTCAGAAATTCAGAGCCATGCTACATCGGCTAACCTCGACAATATCCAAGACATTCAGTGTCTTGCTCATCGCTTCACGGATCAGGCAGTGGAACAGAACAGGCTGCCTAGTTGTATCAGCGCTATTACTACCGCTACCACTTCTGGTACTCCCGCTACTCCTAGTGACAACAAGCGGGAAAGGGATGGGTATTCCAGCAAGGGTTCAGCTACCGTTCGGTCTCAAGCACAGCAGCAGCGCAAGAATAGTGATCACCAGAGCCGAGTCAGCCAACTTCTGGTGGTCAGGGGCAGGGTGGATATCGGGGAATTCACCCGATGTGTAACTAATGCAACACACACCACGGTGGTTAGTGCAACGAGGGACGTTGCCAGAGGTGTCTCAAGATGGGCCATGAAGCTAGGGATTCAGGAGCCCACGGCCTGCAAATCGGAATCGCCAGCAGCAACAGCAAGCAGAAATCCTATGCAAAGAAAAGATTGTTCGCATTCCTCGTTCGGGTAAGGAACCTCTCGAAGTTCAAGGCGACAAGAGTGGTGCTGTGGTTGGCATCATTTCCTTCTTGAAGGCGCAGAAATGTTTACGAAAGAGTCACACTGCAATTCTGGCACTTGTCACTGACGCATCAGCAAAGGAAAAGAAGCTGGAGGATATTCCAGTTGTGCGTGATTTTCCTCAGGTGTTTCCTGAAGATTTACCTGGCCTACCGCCTCATCGTCAGGTCGAATTTCAAGTCGAGCTAGCTCCAGGAGCAGCACCTATAGCTCGCGCACCGTATCGTTTAGCTCCAACTGAACTGGAAGAACTGTCAAAGCAACTACAAGAGCTCTTGGATAAGGGCTTTATTCGTCCAAGCTCCTCGCCTTGGGGAGCTCCAGTGTTATTTGTGAAGAAGAAAGACGGTACGTTCAGAATGTGCATCGGCTACCGTGAACTCAACAAGGTGACGGTGAAGAACCGCTATCCTCTTCCTCGTATTGACGACTTATTCGACCAGTTGCAAGGGTCGAGTTACTACTCCAAGATTGATCTAAGGTCAGGTTACCATCAGCTGAGAGTCCGGGATGAGGACGTCTCCAAGACAGCATTTAGAACTCGCTACGGCCATTACGAGTTTCTGGTCATGCCATTCGGGCTTACGAACGCGCCTGCAGTCTTCATGGATCTTATGAACAGGGTGTGCAAACCTTATCTTGACAAGTTCGTCATTGTCTTCATCGACGACATTCTGATCTACTCCAAGAGTCAGGAGGAACACGAGCAGCACTTACGTCTTATCTTGGAACTTCTTCGAAAAGAACAACTGTATGCAAAGTTTTCAAAATGCGACTTCTGGCTTCGTGAAGTCCACTTTTTAGGCCATGTGGTGAACAAGGGTGGGATTCATGACGATCCATCCAAGGTAGATTCGATCAGGAATTGGCCAGCACCGCGTACACCAACAGAAATACGCCAATTCTTGGGTTTGGCGGGATACTACAGGCGGTTTATCAAAGACTTCTCCAAGATCGCGCAGCCGCTCACTATGCTGACACAGAAAGGTGTTGTTTACAGATGGGGTAATACGCAGGAAACTGCTTTTCAGTACCTGAAGGATAGACTATGCAGCGCACCTATCCTCTCACTGCCCGAGGGCACGGATGACTTCGTGGTTTATTGTGACGCATCGATACAGGGGCTTGGTTGCGTATTGATGCAGCGGGATAAAGTTATTGCCTACGCCTCTCGTCAACTCAAGGTTCATGAACGGAACTACACGACGCACGATTTAGAGCTGGGAGCTGTCGTTTTTGCGCTTAAGATATGGCGACACTACCTGTACGGTACCAAGTGCACAATTTACACCGATCACAGGAGTCTCGAGCATATCTTCAAGCAGAAGGAATTGAATATGCGTCAACGACGATGGGTCGAACTGCTTAATGATTACGAATGCGCCATCAAGTACCATCCAGGCAAGGCCAATGTTGTGGCTGACGCTCTCAGTTGAAAAGACACTCTACCTAGACGCGTACGAGCTTTACAGCTCACCATCCAATCTAGTCTTCCTGCACAGATACGAGATGCTCAGGTGGAAGCATTGAAGCCCGAAAACGTCACAGCTGAAGCCTTACGCGGCTCAAGGCAACGCATGGAACAAAAGGAAGACGGCGCCTACTATGTAACGGGGCGTATTTGGGTCCCACTTTATGGCGGTCTACGAGAGCTTGTGATGGACGAAGCGCACAAGTCTCGCTACCCGGTACATCCAGGGTCGGATAAAATGTACCACGACCTCAAGACGACATATTGGTGGCCTAGTATGAAGGCCCACATCGCTACTTACTTCGGCAAGTGTTTGACTTGTGCAAAAGTCAAAGTAGAGTATCAGAAACCAGCGGGCCTACTTCAGCAGCCCAAGATACCGCAATGGAAATGGGAGGAAATTTCCATGGATTGATACTATATGGGTGATCGTGGACCGACTCATCAAGTCTGCACACTTCCTGGCTATTAAGGAAACAGATAAGTTCTCCACTCTCGCAGACATCTACCTTAAAGAAGTTGTTTCGAGGCACGGGGTGCCCACCTCTATCATTTCGGATCGGGATGCACGATTCACGTCAGGACTATGGCAAGCGATGCACAAATCTTTTGGCTCACGATTAGACATGAGCACAGCATATCATCCTCAGACGGATGGGCAGTCTGAGCGAACGATACAAACCCTAGAAGACATGCTTCGGGCGTGTGTTATCGATTTCGGCAACAGCTGGGAAAAGCACCTCCCTTTAGTGGAGTTTTCGTACAATAACAGTTACCACACCAGTACTCAAGCCGCTCCATTCGAGGCATTGTACGGACGTAAATGCCGGTCACCTCTCGGTTGGGCAGAGGTGGGGGGATAGTTAAATTTCAGGCCCAGAAATGGTAGTTGACGCTACTGAACGAATTGCACAGATACGACAACGCATGGCGGCAGCTTGCGATCGCCAGAAAAGCTACGCAGATAAGCGTAGGAAGCCATTGGAATTTCAGGTCGGGGACCGGGGTTTACACAAAGTTTCACCCTGGAAGGGTGTGGTTAGTTTTGGTAAAAGAGGCAAACTAAATCCGCGGTATGTCGGACCATTTGAGATTATAGAAAGAATAGGCCCAGTAGCCTACCGATTGAACCTACCAGCTGAACTCGGGGCAGTTCACAATGTCTTTCACGTGTCGAATCTGAAGAAGTGCCTGTCAGATGAGACCCTTTTCATTCCTTTCAAAGAACTCACTATCGACGAGCGGTTGCAGTTCGTCGAGGAACCTGTTGAAATCACGGACAGGGATGTGAAGGTCCTCAAACACAAGAGAATCCCTCTTGTTCGAGTTCGTTGGAACTCCCTACGTGGCCCAGAGTACACCTGGGAACGCGAAGACCAGATGACAGAAAAGTACCCCCAGTTATTCAAAACCAATGCATCCACTACTGAGACTGAACCTACTACTACTGAATTTCGGGACGAAATTCCAAATCAACGGGGGGATGATGTGACACCCCAGGAAAACCTGTGAACGATATAACTTACCTAGCTTCCTCAGTGAGTGCGTACCAAATTTCGGGACGAAATTTCTTTTAAGTTGGGGATAATGTGACAACTCGAATTTCCAAGATTCTATTTCGCATTTATTGCACGTTCATGTATTGACTAGTCGTTTATTTGCACAATTGATTGCCATGGAATTATATATGTTTTGATTGTTTGATTGTGCATGGTTGTTCGTTAATTGTGAACTTGATAAATATATGAACTTGGTGGTGAAATTATGAAATTGTTATGAGATGGTGTACTATTGCAAAATATAATACTTGAGGATGTAGAGGACAATTAGTGAAACTCTAGTCATACTTAACCCTAATCCTTCACTAAACCACTCACACAAATCCAAGCACGTAGTTCACAATTCTCTGGCAATCATCATCAAATCATTGGCACAAGACATTTCCACACTTTTGATCCATCTTTCTCTAGAATCATCCAAGGTAAATTGTTAATGATTGATTGTTGTTTTATTCTTGATTCTTGATTATGTGTTCATGAAAACCCTAGTTCCTTATGTAATATATTCTGTGATTGTGATTCGAATCTGGATAATTATGATGATGAAGATGATGATTGGTTGCATGTTTGATAGATTGTTCTTGTGATGATTGTTGTGATTAAGTATCGGTTGATTAATTTGATATTGCACTATGAAATCATGAAATTAGGGTTTCTTGTCGTAAGAATGAAACTGTTGAATAAGGAAAACGTAACTGCTTCGATTACAAGAATGAATGATTGAATGTTGTCTGAGTTTGGTGAGTGATGCTAGTCAGAGCTTTGAGAATAATTATACTTGTCTGAGTTTTAAACAATCACACAAGTCCGAGTATAAACATGTTTTCTAATCTGAGCTTCACACTTAAAACATAAAATCCGAGTTTGAATAATCTATTATGCCCGAGTTTTGGAGGGTTGTTGGGTCCGAGTTTGGGCTGGGAACCCTTGGTCCGAGTTTGTGGTTTCACTTATAAGGTCCGAGCTTATTAAGGGACACATGGTCCGAACTTAAAACCCCAAGCCCTACCCGAGTTTGTGAGCCCTTTCCCTTGGTCCGACTTTGTATAGGCACAACATCAAGTACCCGAGTTTATTAACAAACATAAATGTTGCCCGAGTTTATTATAAGTGATTTGGTCCGAGTTTAAACAGGGGAAACCCCCCACTGGTCCGAGTTTCATGCATACATGGTTAGGTCCGAACTTCTTGTTATAAGTATCAAAGGTCCGAGTTTGTGGACATTTACCCCTGTCCGACTTTTAAGTGAGGAATGCCCTCACCTTTTGTGTCCGAGTTTAATGCCCCTGAGTCCTTGTCTGAGCTTTGTGATGTATCGTGTGAAATGCGCATGTAGTTACTACCCCGTTAAGTTATTAACTGCAGTAAACTCGTTATGTTAAATCTGTCAGCATGAAACTCTGTTACTTAATGAACTTGTTCGTTATTAACGTTGTTAACTTAATAAACTCTATTAGTTTATTTACCTCGTTAGATGTTAACTCGGTAAGATATGCATGTAACCCTATTTTATGTGTTAACCTGGTAGAGGATGTTAACTGCCTGTTTATCCTGTCAAGTATGAGTTTACATGGATTCGACTGACTGCTTAAATGCCGCATGTTGAATAATTGCCAAACACATTATGTGACGTTAGATTTGTGTGCAAGATTGTTACAAACGGAAACTGATTATTATACGTGCTTACAATAGGACTTGATTGATTACTTGTGAGTGCATAACCTAGCATACCGAGCAAAACAAGGTGAGTTCACACCCTTACTAAGGCATGGGATTCCCGGGGCTTGGGAATGGGTTTTAAAGGAATAAGGTTGAATAGATTCGTACTGACACTATTACTAGACTACCATACCATCGTCCTCGGTTGTGCAGGACCCATACGTGCAATCCACGTACACATATACTTACTACTATCCTCGGTTGTGAAGGATACTTATCATACTACTATCCTCGGATGTGAAGGATACTTATACGTACTACTATCCTCGGATGTGAAGGATACTTATACTTACTACTATCCTCGGTTGTGAAGGATACGCACGTAAAACCTACGTGCAATTATACTTACTACTATCCTCGGTTGTGAAGGATACGCACGTAAAACCTACGTGTACTTATACTCACTACTATCCTCGGTTGTGAAGGATACTTATGGTTACGAGTAGTCTAGTGGTTATAAAACATGGGAAGCCCCCATCAATAGAACGTACTAACGGCCCAGTAGAGCCACCTGTTACAAACGAACTTACTGTTACGCATTTACTTTCTGTGAACTCGCTCAACTAGTCGTTGATCCTCTGTTACATGCCTTGCAGGTCGTTAGGTATATGGAGCTTGCACATGAAGGAGCGGGTCGTTGTGGGCTTGGATCGTGATTACCTTATTAAACACTTATGACATTTCCTACTTAATTATGTTGGGTTTTGATTATACGCTTCCGCTAAACAATGATATCTTACTTATGTTTTGGAAACACCTTTCATATGGATTTGGTTTGGTTTATATTGCAATTACTTTTACTTCATACAATGTTCTATATGATTGGTGGCTTGATCCTGGTCAGTCACGCTCCCAAGCGGTGATACTCCGCAGGTGGATTTTGGGGGTGTGACATGCAGGGTCCTTACGGACCGTATAGACATGCTTACGGTCCGTAAGCAACCCCCAGAACAGCAGAAAGTGTTTTCCAGCTAGATCCAGCTTTTACCCACTTGTGCACATGGTTTTGGGGTTCCTATGGGCTGGTTTGTGTGCCCATCAAGGTACCAAATCAGGATTTGACAAATGTACGGCCTAGATCGTTCCCTCTTCTCCAAGAAACGATCCTAACGGTAGTGCTTCACCTATATATACCCCCACTCTTTTCACTCATTTCCCACACTTGAATTCTGAGTTTGTTCTCTAAGTTGGGGTGTTTTAGCACTTCATACCTGAGAATACTCGAAAGTTCAATCTTGCGGGGACCCTTTGTAAGTATTCCTTCGTTCTTTTATTACTTTTCGAGTTCGAAAGTCAAACTTTGTTTGACTTTCTGCATTGACCAGTTTATGGTCAATGCGAAGTTCGTTCGAACTTCATAACGTGAGCGTAATCACGATGGTTATAGTTCATAGTAACTATACCTACTGATTACCACGTTATCTAGGCTCAGTGACGAGTCGAAGTTTCGGCCAAAATGCGTTTTCTCGCGTATTTTGTAACCAAACTACTCTAGGGTATTAAAACCGTTTGTTTTAAATACCAAACATGTTTTCTAACTTTACTAAACATGTTCTAGCATGTTTAGCTCGTCGCTTTTAGATTTGTGCTTGTTTAGGGTCGTAAAGGTAAGCGATCTAATCAATCGCTTATGCTTACGAACCCGACCCATTTGGTCGATCATTTGGATCCAACCAAACATTTTAGGTGACCATAATTGTATAGGGAATAACCTTCCGAGGTTATACCTTATGGTCACGACGTTTAAGTAGTTGTATGATAAGAAGTTCTTATGCCTTAGGTAAATTACCAAAATGCCCTTTTTACGCCAAAATTCATTTTAAGCCTATGTAACATAATTTTTGACATCTAAACTGATTTAGCAACAATATTAAGCATGTTAAGGCATATCTTACTTGTCATAGGACTAGTTAGGCTTTCCGAACGCGTTTTACGCGAACGACACGTTAAAGTAGCATAAGCTACCTAAACAGGTCGTAACGGGTCAAAAGCACTTAGGATAGGTTTCGTTTTAGTACATAGGCTTTGTTAAACCATGTTACATGAGTTCCCCTACTTATTTGGTTTACGAACCCTCGTACTACCCGATCCTCCGATAGGGCCGTTTATTAATGTAGATACCTATATAGGTGCCGTTTGATTCCGTGATCTTCTAGCATTGCTTGGTGGTTATCCTACGACTTCTAAGCAATCTCAAGTGAGTACATAGACCCCTCTTTTACTGTTTTCCAAACATTTTGGGGTGAAACACATGTGCCTACTTGTTACTTTCGTGCTTTCTTGTTTTCACATCATATGCTTGCTATTTTCATTAGTACACTATTAGTACATGATTTCATTATGTTTTGCTATGTATGTTAACTTAGCATGCTAGCACATTGATTTACATTAAATTGTTTTGCTATATATGTTTACATGGCATATTAGCACATTGTTTTACATGACTTTTCTGCTTTGTATGTTTACTTAGCATACTTAGTACATTGTTTTCACATAACTTGTTTACATTTGGTATGACATTTGGTATGCATAAACGGTTCTTTTACTACATTCATTAACATTAGCTACGCCGCTCGGTAGTAAGTAATGGTACCATAGGACTTGACAAATCCCGTTCCTGACATCCTGGGTTGGTTTGGATGAAAGGAATGACTGAATCCGAAAACATTTTACTTTGATAACCTTTACTCTAAGGTTATCCTGCTGTCTCAAGGCTTGAATGTAATGCGTTAACTTACCACATAAATGTTTGTATCGATAAAACAAGCTTTTACTTGGCAAAACATAACTTTTTGATTTATTCAAAATACTTTGTTTTGTTCCTTTTTACTTATGGTTAAGTATTCTCATTTTGTTACTTACCATACATAACTTTTGTTTACACATACTTAACTACATGACTACATTTTGGGTTTTAAACATATGACAATGGTTTAGACAAGAACATTTGATGGTTGGTTTAAACATGGACTTTATACATTGGTGATTTGTTTAATGACTTAAGTAACGATATGTGTGTAGTATGATACAAGCATGGTGAATACGCCGCTGGTACTTCCTATATATAAGTGCTTGTATTGTATTACATGACATAGCGTTATTTAAATCATTTAGTTTGGACTTATACATTTTTACACAAATAACACATTTTCAAAAGACTTCGTTTTACAAAAACAACTTGTTTTATACAACATATTTTTACTTGGTTATTCTTTTAACCATACGTTATTCTTCTATTTATACATATCATTTGATTTCATCGCTTTTCAAATGATTTACAAAACAAATCATTTTACAAGATTCATGACTAACTTTTATTAAACACTTTTCTTAAACTTAAGTCATGAATCCTATTTTCATAAAACCTATGTATCTCACAGGCATTTTTATGCTGACGTACCTATTTTCACATGTGTTTTAGGAGCTAATGCATAGGATGATGATCGTCACACGCTAGGGTGGACTTGCGCCTTAGTGATATAAAACAGAGCTAGACTTAGTTTAATTACGTTATGTACTCCTTAATCCTGTGGTTTTAAGACAATGTAACATGTTGGTTCTTGTTTCAAACGATGTATTCCACCCTTGGGTGATGAATAAAATATTATTTTAATTACCTTGGTTGTGGAACAATAATTCTGTTACAACACTCCCCGACGTTTCCGCCACGATTTGATGTTTTACGTGGTCGGGGTGTGACAGTGTTAGGGTATTCAAGGACCCTAACTGGCTCAGAAAAAGACAAATAGTGTTAATGTCAATATTTTTATGTTCCGGGTATAGTCCGGTTGTTCGGTTGGATAGTAATCCGTTAAAGTGCTTAACAAAGCTTTTAATTGTCGTTAATACCCTTTTTAGTGACACAACTTATTCCCGACACTTTGGAAGGTGTCTAGTAATATTTTTCTCATGTTTTGGCACTTTATTAGTTAACCAAATGCTGTATTGTTAATTAAAGTGCTGAGTTTTGTGCTTAGTGTGTGTCCTAGGCACATCCTGTCATTGTATCTTATTCCTAGAGACGCAGTTCTACAACCCTTGTATCCCTACACTCACTATGGGTGTAGTGAAATATTTCTGGCTCATACAGGCCTTAGAGGCAATATCTGCCTGATGATGGCTTTATCAGCGTGTTCAATAGGTTATCCGTTCATAGTGCTACTGTGCTGTTGTGCATCATGTTTGTCACTAGAGTTCAGTATGTAAATAATGTAGTGACGGTATATAAAGTAGCAGTTCAAGTAGCAGTTCATCAGTAATTTCAAGCAAGCACAGTAATTAAGCAGTAATTAGTCATTAATCAAGTCGTACGGATACCTGGTTTAGTGAGGGTTGTCACAGAAAGTGTTTTTCTAAAATAGAATTTTGGGTTAACACTTTCTAAAACAACATTTTTAGCATTACAGGTTTCTGTTGAAACAACATTCACTAGTTTATACAAGGTTTTAAAAGTTTTCTTAACTTCTGTATTTGAACTGGTTTAGTTTGAACTTTCTGAATTTGTTTAGAAACATTTGGTTTAAAAACTTTAGACATTGCTAGATAATGATATGACACACTTCCAACTTTGTGACATTTGAAACAAGTTCTCAACTTTTTCTTTTGAAAAATTCTTCATTTGACTCTTTCTCAAACAATTGTATTTTATCATCAGAATTAGGTCCAAATACAAATTTTACTCCCTTTTGGTACTTTGATCTATATTGATATGACTTGTTTCTAGATTGGAAGTTACCCCCAAACCCGTTTCCATTCCCATTCTGAACATTCTCAAAAATTCGATTACCAAATTCGTTTTTACTTCTTCCTTGCTAACCCTTGTTACCGTAATGATTTTGGTAATTTTTGGATTGATTTTCAAGTTTTAGTTATATCTTGATTGATTTTTATGAGCAGTTTCAGACTGATAAAAACTAGTATCTGCAAATCTTTTAGACTGATTCCAATTGTTTTGATTGTTTGACGAACTTGGTTTATTTGTCGAAACCACGTTTTTCTTAGTCTTAACTTGAACTGCAACATCCTCAACGAGTTTAAAAGTTCTTGCGATCAAAGCAACATTTACATTTTTTATTGGAAAATCAAGATCTGAATATATTTTATCTGACTCGATCATCTGATACATGGTTATCATGTTCTTAGGGTCACATAGAATATAATTCTATTAAGGAATGTTCTTGTTTTTCACCATTTTTTCTTCACATTCAAAACCATTTTCAACCAACACATTTTATTTCTCAAAGACTTTTTCAACTACTGATAAGCACACTTGTTCATCACATTTATCGGGTAATTTTTCAATTGGATTAACTACTAATTGTGTTGTACCAACAACATTCATAGCTTCATCAATGTCCTCCGGGGATTTTGTAAAATTATTGTTAATTGGAGGCGGATAATTATGATACCCGATCCCACAATGATTGTAATCATATTCATCTTCCCCAGTTTCCTCATTTTTCTTTATTGGTTTGGGGATGATGTGATTTAGTATGTGTGATGCAGAAGTGTAACTTTTCAGTTTTCGTTTAATTCTTTTTGGCTCAATTTTAACATTTCCCAGTTGTTATTTTAAGTCTAAAATTTCATGGATATAAGAATTGATGGCAATTCGTTTGTTTAGAACAGTTCCCTCTAATTGTTTGTTTATATGTTGCAAATTTTTTATTTTTTCAAGAAAATCTCCTTTAGCATTTTGTAACGTGTTGTAAGCTTTCTGAATACATTACAAGTCATACAACATATTATAAGAATGCACTTTTAACCTCTCAATACTCCCAACCTTTTTAATACATTTGTCACATGAAGAAATAACATTGTAACCACCTTTCAAATTTACTGTCAATTTTACCTCAGATTCTGATTCAGATCCAGAATTTGTCTTTACCTCTTTCAACTGAGGCATCATTGCATGTTTTCCAATATCTTTAGTCGAATCTGATGAACAATTTGACACACTGATTGTGTCATTAGAATTTTCTTCTTCAAGATTTAACTCACCAAGTGGAGATCCTTTAGTGAAATAACCTGCAAAATTTCAATAAAATCAATAAGAATCACGGATTTAAAAATTTGAAATTGAACAGATTCAGATTCAGATTTTGTCTCCTCTACGACAATAGCTGTTGGTTCAGTTTCTTTAAACTTAGCAACAAGAGCAACTTCTTCTGTTTTTGAACCACACTATTCTAGTTTAATCCTTCATCTCCTTGAACAACCATCAATACTTTTTCGTTCGATGATGAAGCTTTTTAATTTGATGATGAGCTCTCAATTGGAATAACTCGGTTTGGAGATGTTTGATTTTGGTTTTGATTATGCGGTTATGGACGGTGTTGATATGGTCTTTGAAAGTAGTCACTTATTCCAAACAGATTATAATTTCCTTCAACCTTAGGTTTGTTACATTCTAGTTTGAAATGCCCCCTTTCACCATAGTTAAAACAAGCTACCTTTCATTTGTTAAAACCCAATTTTGTACTCTCTCCTACTAAATCTTTTCTTCCTGTAATTACCAACAGATGTCAGTCAGTTCCATTTCCTCAGGAACAATTTGATTATAGTCTTCTTTCACTAGATAATAATTCCCAATCTTCTCGACAATTAGACACTCATAGGATTGTAGCACCGATGCAAGTAGTGCAATATGTTCTTTAACTTTTGGGATTGATTAGTTTTGTAGGTTTGTTAGATTCACAGATATGTTGCACTGAAGATTCCCTAAATTCTGATTTTGTGGAACTTGTTGATTTTGTTGTGAATACTGTTATGGTTGATTTTGTTGACCCTGACTTCACTGTGAAAAGTGAGCATATGAATTTCCTGAACTATTACCAATACATGCACTCCCAACTTAGCTTGAATCATCAATAGGTATCACCGAGTATGTAAAACCACCATTTCCATTAAGTACCGAGATATACATGTACTTGCTCATACTTCCAACATTTTGTTAGTTCATATGTATGTCGCCTACGTCTTGATGTAATAGGGCTAGAAGTGTCAAATACGAGTTTGTTATGTAAAACCAAGCTCATCCGTACAGAGGAATACATCTGCACGGATGAGCTGGTTAAGTTAGTCCGCACGAAGGTGTGTGGCTCGTGTGAATGTTGATGTGTGTAAAATGCAACATATAAATTACATCAAATGAGGCATAAAACTAACCCTTTTTAAGTACTAATGTTGGAAAAAGAGTGTTTTTGTCTTCCTTTTGTATTTTCAAGATTAAATGAGCTCAAATTAACAAAAGAAGCAAAAAGGCAGCTAAATCTGACATAAATACAAGAAAAGGAACATAAGTGGATTGCCCGACCCCTCGACAGCATCCTCCCAAGCAAAACAGAGAAGGCAGAAGACTGAACACGCCCCGTGCTCAGCCAGCACGGGGCCGTGCCCAAGAAGCAGCAGAAAAGACGAACCTATTGAAGCTTCTATTGCCCACCACGGGGCCGTGCCCAGTGAACACGGGGGCGTGGTGAAAGTACTGCAGGCGCATTAATTGTAATTGCGAATTACAATTAATGAAGAGAGAGATTGTCAGACGGGCACGGGGCCGTGTCCAGCGGACACGGGGCCATGCCCAGGCTTCTGTTCAGCCTATAAATAGGAGTGCTTGGCTTCATTGCAACTCATCCCTTGGCACACCACCTCTCTCACACTTCATCCACCACCCACCACCATCACAACACCATCATCCACCACCATCATCCATTGTCCATCATAGAGTGTGTGAGTCATCTCGGGATCCAAGATTGATCGTAAGAGTTCTTGACAATCAAGGCCATGTTTGCCTAAGTCTCTTACATCACTTGGTGAAGACAAGTGTTTAGTATAATACTTTTTATTTTTAATCTTTTGCACTTTTTATTTGGTTTTGTATTAATGACTTTAATAACTAGTTGCTGATGTTGAAGGTGACTTTTCCTTATCGTTTGTCTGTGGTGTCTTGGCATTATTTTACTGTCTATATAAAATAAAAGATTTTCACCATTCATATCTCCACGATCTATATGGAGGTATGTTGGCTACCTGGTCGGGGGTTAAGGGAACGGTTTGGTAAGAGTCTTGCCCTTGTTCAGCGTTTAGAGGTCCTGCAAGGGACCTGGGTCAAATTTAGTAGGATCTCCTTTAATAACCAAAGGTATTGGATGGCGGGGATCCAAACTCTTTGACCCCCTCATAAGTTAACTACTATTAATACTATAACCCAGCTATTTAGGACTGTATCCCTGCTGACTCAGACTACTTAGTCGAGGGTAACGTCACCTCCAAAAGAGGGGCCTACCATAATTTGCATTAATAACTTAATTCATTATCTTTCAATAATCCGACCCTTTAGGATTGTATCCTTGCTGACTCAAACTACTTGGTTGAGGGTAACGTCGCCTTCAAAAGAGGGGCCTACTACAATAACTAAGATAATCTCTTAAACAAGTGCAAAAGTGCGAAAATAATCAAAGGTTATACTAATACACGAGTCGGATCCAAGTGATTCATCTTGTCTATCTGTTTTTATTTTTATTTTATTTTTCAGCATTTAGTTAGTTTTATTTTCTTAGTTTAAAAATCTTTTTCTAACATTTTGATTTGATTAGACGTTGAGGATAAACCGGTACTAAAAGTTCTTGTGTCCTTGGACGACCTCGGTATCTTACCAACACTATACTACGTCCACGATGGGTGTACTTGCCCATATGTGTGTTTAGTGTTAGTAAATATCGTGTTTTATAAATTTAAAACTTGGCTAAAAGTGTAAAAAGGGCTTAAAATATACATCTAAAATATATTACACTACACATGCATCAAATGTACTTGGTCAATAGTCTGTACGAATGTAACCTAGTAAATATAATTGTTCAGACTGATTGTTCAGAGCTGTTGGTGTGGACTTTGAGGTGAAGCGCTGTCAAATTTGTACCCAAACTGTGAATTGTTTACAAAACAGAGAAAATTGTGAAATCTTGTTTTTCTACCTATTTCTGATGGATCCCGCACATCAAACTTAGGTTTTGATATCACCGTGACGTAATCGAACAATCCGAAAACCCGGACCTATAAGTGGTATCAAAGCAGGAGGCTGATTTCTACTTAAACCAAGACTTGGACAATTGGAACATTCTTTCTACACATTTTTCTTTGTTTTTCATAATTTTCACGGTTAACAGGACTGGTTTTTCCTGGGGTTGTGAAAACTCAGTTATGAATAGCGTATTAAAAAAGCAGCTTAAAATTCAAACGTTTTAATGCCGAAATTTTCAAAAAATGAGAAAAACCAGATTTTTCATCTTCGTACGGAAGTACTCATTCGCACGGACTAGAGCTCATCCGCACGGACTAGAGCCCATCCGCACAGAAGTAAAGTTGTTTTTCTGAAAATTTTCATTCACACGAATCATCACATTCGCATGAAAGTGTTTGATTCGTACGAAGGTGTTTAACTTGTTTAAATTGTCCTCGCCCGCACGAGAGTGTTTACTTTCGCACGAATCAACTACATTCACACGAAAGGAGTTGATTCGCACGAAGGAGAATTTTGTTCGTTTAAAGTTCAAAAAAATTGTTTTGTTGATAAAATTTGATAAAATGCCTGAAAATGACTATCAAAGATACAGAAATCAAGAAAGTATAAAAGAAAGATCTGAAAATTTTAGAATCAAAGAAGACGAGATGATAGAAGAAGGGTTGAATTGATATAGAAAATTATTTTCTGAAATGAATAAATATGGTCTCTATAAATCCCCTGAAAGAAAATAAGAAATTAACAAAATCGTTATCTTCAGATTGGGATGAAGTGTTGGAAAAAATAAGAAACGTTTCGTATGAGTATAATGAGTATGATTTTGTTAATAAGATTGAATCGTATATAGAAGAAGTTGAAAAGAAGAAAACTTTGAGATTAAAGTTAGAGAAAGAAAAGAAGGTGGTTCAAAATAGTGAAGTCAAAGAATCGAACAAATTTACAAATGAGGCTTCGTGTTCTGAACTAGTGTGCTTAAAATGTGAAAAATCTAGATCTGATAATGTCAAACTATTGAAAGATGTGGAAAGTTTGACATTAGAAATCAAAAATTTTTAAAAAATAGAAAATATTTGAAAAATCAAATAAAAAATTTAGAAAAGGAAAAATTTATTTTGAATGAAAATGATTTTGAAAAACAAACTACAATAAACTCGTATCTTGAGAAAATCACTCAACTTGAACAAGATGTCGAGATTGCTAATAATAAATGTCACACCCCCAAATTACCACCTAGGGAATGTCCCTGTTAGGCGTGTGAAGTACCAACAACGAGCCACTAATTACATTGAACCCATACAAGTTTCAAGATAAAATCCTCAATTATTAATGAAAAATACCAACAACAAGTTTAAATGAAAACCAACATGTTCAGCGGAAGCAAATAGTAACCCAAAGTTAAAGTGTTTCGAAACTAATGTATAATATCAATAGTTCATTCATATGAATCCCTCCAGTCGACCCATGACCACTCCAGCTACTCCAGATAGCAAGTTCCAAATCCAAAACATCTAACGACCTGCGAGCATGCACCAAGTGTATCGGGCAACGCTGGTGAGTTCATAGTTTATGAAAACGTTGGTTACCAAGTGTTTAGTTAAGTTCAATGATTGCAATTCTGAAAACAATGTTGATAATATCCCGATACAAGACGACTCCTGATTTACTAACGCCCTTCCCCAATGCCCCTATCCAAGCATTGGTCATGATTAGGTCATTAGTTCAACACCCGTCCTCCCAGGTACGGGGTGAGGTTGCCAAACCTAAGTAGCGCTACCAACTAATACCCGCCTACCTCCCCGGTACAAACAGATGGGACTTAAAAGATGATAGGATGAGCATATTATCCAACATTCATGATTTTTACCCGCAAGACATATTCCCTTAGGAATACCCATGATTTACCCAAAAACCTATCCCTCTCAGGGATACCCAGTGACTGTCCCAACCACCGGGACGCATGCTCAAGAGGAATGAACTCACCTTTGTTTGCTCGGTTTGTTATGCTATGTTATCCGTCCAAGTTGGTCAACCAGATCCTAGTGGGTTTATCACTAACAATCAGTTCCGAGAACACATCAACCACACATTCTTTGTTCACAT
Organism: Helianthus annuus; assembly: GCF_002127325.2. Classification (NCBI taxonomy): domain Eukaryota; kingdom Viridiplantae; phylum Streptophyta; class Magnoliopsida; order Asterales; family Asteraceae; genus Helianthus; species Helianthus annuus. The sequence continues at coordinate 120,499,331 of NC_035443.2, forward strand.
TACACAATTAGCATACAAGTGGAACACATAATCATACATGTATTCTGTTCATCCCTACACTAGTATGTATGTTTCATGTTTCACATAACCACAATTAAGTCGCATAATCTAGTGTGCACTCCTAACATATCAACATATAGCAGACAAGGCCCAACAAAACATGTAGTCCAGTTGATGCACCCAAACTAGTCCCGGCCCGCTAACATATAAGCATAAGTACCAACAATCGTTATTTTGGCCCATGTATATCAAGGCTGTGGCCCAAAAGTGTTTGGTTCGTTACTTATGTCCCCTCGGCCCAGCTATACCACGTAGCCTAATCATGAAACACTTCAGGTTGTGTGGCCCAAATGTTGCAAGGATCAAGATTACCACTTGTAGATACCCAAAAACTACCATGTGTAGGAATATTATGTCTACATCACCATTATATCAATCAAAATGCCGATTCCTGCTTCGCAATTAACCACCTGGAAGCTCCGGCATAGTCCTTTTTCCTGCAAAACATTCAGACATTAATCACAATCATTCAAACAAATACATCAAAAACTAGAATGATGCCGATTCCTGATCCACGATATAAACTTGGGATCTCCGGCGTAGAGGTGTTTTCGTCAAGTACAGGTGCGGAATAACAAGTAAATGACGTAGGAATAGCTTGTATATCACTTTAAACTCCTTTTCTATTGATTTGACGATGAGTACAACCTGTTTTCGATCCGGCAGCACTTCGGTACGAAAATCAGGAACCGTTACAAATGAGATCGCCTATAGGGTATTTATAGAGATCTGGAACCGCTTATTGGACAGACCCAATAAGCGGTCCATATACATGACATATTAGCGGTCCAACATGTTGTCCTATAAGCGGTCCACAAATCCTATTTGACTAATGAGCGGCCCAACTACCAACATGTACCTATGAGCGATCCATACCCCTAAAACTAATACAATCTCACTATTTCTCGTATATTGTGCCCAGATCTAACATTTAAGACTTATGACTTGATACAAGACGTAATCAGCAGATGTTATTAAAGGTCTATAGTCAAACACATAGCATATGATTCAAGTTTTAAGGATATCATTTAAAGTAAATCACGTGAAATCATTTATGCAACACATATGTGTCAGGCCCATGTGAATCCTTGATCTATTCAGTTTTGTTATCGGTCCAATAATTAGCTAACATTCAAAAGGCTTGTTGACTTTGATATACCATCATCATAATAACCCTACTGTTACTTACCAAATCATCATCATCACGTGGCCAGTGGCCACCATATTCATTATTACTGGACTATCTAAATTATCATGACTTAGTTATTGGTCATTCCCTTTTCTTTTGAAGACATGCACCGACCTAGGAAATCACACCTTAATTTCATGCATATATCGACATCAGTCCACACATCCACACAAACCAACCTGTTAATCAAATTCATGCATATATCGACATGAATCCATACATAAATCGGAATCTACTCTCATGTACGTAATCACAACAACATGCATAACAATTCGAGCATCACATTCCACCCTTTTTACCCTTAGTCATCGTATGAATCAAAGATCAAGGGTTGCACATCATACAAGTCCTATCGGCCAGACTCTAAACCAAAATCACATGTTTTGACGAATCAACTTGTTAACACAAGATTCATTATCAACTTACATTATCATGTCCATACACACAAATCATCAATCAACGACACGATTAACCATAACAAGAAGAAACTCGATTAAGAGGGTAATCACTAACCGAGAGGGATCGCATGCAAGGGAAGGTCAAGCCGAGAGGAGTAGGGCTTCGAGTTGTGGGGGTCTGCCATCGATCATCCAAGGAGAAGAAGTTAGGGTTTGCAATTCAATGTGTTTGTGTGACAATCAGAATCACGTATACCCTCCCTTATGTGCGCATGCTGTTGAGTAAGTGGGCCAGGCCCGCTTGTGCTTTGTTGTGGGCTCAGGGGAGTTGGACTGCGAATTAAGAATCATGACCCGCAATCACGAAGTTGTGACTTGTAACCGAGAACGGGGTAAGGTTTAGACTTTATAACATATAACACGTAACAATTGATATAATTACACACTCACTAAGTGTGTGGCTGCCCTGACTTGTTTTGCACTTAACGTACAACAACGTACATTACACAACCAATAATAATCAAGTACAACCAAGTTAATCAATTGGCGTTGTCCAAATGACATAGCATACACCTAGTTGTAGCATAGAATAGAACATGAAATGCAACGGTACAAGCTAGGTGTTAAAAGATCCAGCGATGCCAGCCTTGAAAGCACGAGTTGTCACATCATCCCCAACTTGAAAGAAATTTCGTCCCGAAATTTGATAAGTAATCCAAAAGCGGCGACGTGTCGGATCAGGATGACTGTGGATTTCCCTCGGTGCCACATCATCCCCAACTTGAAAGGGAATTTCGTCCCAAAATTCACCAATCACATCAAAGGGTGATTCAATCGTTGAACCATCGAGGATAATAGAGTTTCATCTGCCTTTTGCGTTCTCACGTGAACTCCGGTCCACGCCTTGAGTTCCAACGAACTCTCACGACTGGAATTCGACTAGGTCATCGAACCTTAACTTTCTGGTCCATGATTTCAATAGGTTCCTTGACAACTGCAACTGGTCGTTAACCTTAGGTGCTAGCAAAGGTATCACAAGTGTTTCATCGAATAAACGCTTCTTTAAGTTCGAGACATAAATGACATCGTGTACGTTCCCCAATTCGTCAGGTAATTCGAGTTTGCAGGCCACATGATCGATTCTTTCTGGAATTCTGAGTGACTCAACGTAACATAATTCAAGCCTACAGTGAATTCCCAGTGTTTCCTAAGCTCGAGCAGTGCTGTCTGAAATACTAGAATGGTAACTGTTGCAGTAAAACTCAACCCAAGGCAGGTGTCCTTCTAATTCTCACTAAAGCCAATCATACACATGCTCGCAGCATGTCTTCGAGTGTCAGGATGGTTCGTTTACTTCGACCATTGTCCAATGTTCATGTCAAGGCATGAGCCAAGGGTGTTGTGTGTTGTCTGTCATGAATCAAGCATAGATCAAAATCAGGGGTATCAAGAGTTGGCACCTCGTGCCTGAAAGCCGCCTCTCTCAGAGCTACATGCACAGCTGGGAAGACTCGTCAGTTCCCTTGATTGAAAGAAAGTGTGCTGGTAACGTGAGACCATCAACGATCACCCAGGTGATATTGTTTCCGTTTCGAGTTGTAAGAAGACTAGTGACAGAATCCATGGCAGTCCGTTCTCATTTCCATATGGGTATTTCTGGTTGCTGAAACTCTACCTTGACTTTCCCGCAAATCGAACATCATTCACATACATAGCTAGGTGGGCCTTTATGCCCGATCACCAGCACAAGATTTTATAGATCCTAATATCTCTCATCAAACCCAAACGACTAGAATATCAAAGCCGGTGTGATTTGCTCAACACGAGTTCCCTACAGTTGCCATATAATGAGACCCACATTCGTTCCATGAGGCAGTGAATATCGTCCGACCTGCCGACGGTTGCTTCTCCATGCCTCGCATGGGTTTAACTTGAAAATTCTCTTCCTTCAGTTCTCCAGTTTGAACAAAGCGAGTATGATTAGGTAAGTCAGAGTCGATATTGAGCTGCAAAGCTCGTGCACGTTCAGGTTTCACAGTCGTAGTCATTCAAAAGTTCCAACAAGCGATGCTATTACATGTTTAGCTTTTCCGAACAAAGGTACACGGGAGGACCTTATGATCGGTATTAGTGATGCATTTGGTACCGTCCAAGTAATGCCTTTCGACTTAAATCCATGGTCATGGCTTCCATCCTAGGTCGTGACTCATGCCATTCTTTCTGTAACTCCACTATATAAGCCATCACCTTCTCGTGCTGCATCGGCGTGTAACGGGGATTCTGATCCAAACCATCATGGTATATCACTAAATCACCTGCACCCTTGGGTAAAGATAATGCTCAGTGCATTGTAGTGTTGGGTTTCAAAAGCTGAAAAGAAATCCTCCTGTTTGTCTCCCACGAATACACAGCACCCTGTTGTGCTAAAGAGGTTTAAAGCTGCGCGATTTTCGAAAATCCCACGATGAAGCTGCGATAGTATCTAGCGAGACCAAGAAATTGTTGTACCCTCGAAGGGATCTTTGGTGTCGATCATTTCTAACAAAATGGATCTTAGTGAGATCCACGTGAATTCCCACTTCGTTGATTACATGACCAACAATGTACCTCTCAAATCCAGAAGTTAGACTTCATCAGACTTCGCGTGCGGTAGCTCTAAGATAAGGGACAAATGCCGCCTAGGGTGTTCCTTCCTCCTGGAAATGATTTCAAACATCTTCAATAAACACAGTTGATGCGTGTCAGTGTGTATATGTTTTAGGTATATATTTTAAGCCCTTTTACACTTTTAAGCCAAGTTTTAAATTTATAAAACACGATATTTACTAACACTAAACACACATATGGGCAAGTGCACCCATCGTGGACGTAGTATAGTGTTGGTAAGATACCGAGGTCGTCCAAGGACACGAAAGCTTTTAGTGCCGGTTTATCCTCAACGTCTAATCAAATCAAAAAGTTAGAAAAAGGTTTTTAACTAGAAAAATAAAACTAACTAAAATGCTGAAAAATAAAATAAAAGTAAAAACAGATAGACAAGATGAATCACTTGGATCCGACTCATGTGTAGTGTAACCTTTGATTATTTTCGCACTTTTGCACTTGTTTAAGAGATTATCTTAGTTATTGTAGTAGGCCCCTCTTTTGAAGGCGACGTTATCCTCAACCCAGTAGTTTGAGTCAGCAAGGATACAATCCTATAGGATCGGATTATTGAAAGACAATTAATTAAGCTATTAATGCATAATGTGGTAGGCCCCTCTTTTGAAGGCGACGTTACCCTCGGCTAAGTAGTCTAAGTCAGCAAGGATACAGTCCTAAGTAGCCGGGTTAAAGTTTTAATAGTAGTTTAACTTATGAGGGGGTCAAAGAGTTTGGACCCCCGCCATCCAATACCGTTGGGTATTGAAGGAGGTCCTACTAAATTTGACCCAGGTCCTTTGCAGGATCTATACACTGAACAATGGCAAGACTCTTACCAAACCGTTCCCTTAACCCCCGACCAGGTAGCCAACATACCTCCATATAGACCGTGGAGATATGAATGGTGAAAATCTTTTATTTTATATAGACAGTAAAATAATGTCAAGACACCACGGACAAATGATAAGGAAGAATCACCTTCAACATAAGAAACTAGTAATTAAAGTCATTAATACATAACCAATTAAAAAGTGCAAAAGATTAAAAATAAAAAGTATTACACTAAACACTTGTCTTCACCAAGTGATGTAAGAGACTTAGGCAAACATGGCCTTTGATTGTCAAGAACTCTTACGATCAATCTTGGATCCCGAGACGACTCACACACTCTATGATGGACAATGGATGATGGTGGTGGATGATGGTGTTGTGATGGTGGTGGGTGGTGGGTGAAGTGTGAAAGAGGTGGTGTGCCAATGGATGCCTTTGAAGTGAACCGAGCACCCCTATTTATAGCCTGCACAGAAGCCTGGACACGGCCCCGTGTCCGCTGGACACGGCCCCGTGTCCACCCTTTTTCTCTTTCTTCATTAATTACAATTTGTCTTTAGTAGCTCCCGACGCCCCTGTGTCCACTGGGCACTGCCCCGTGTGCAGAAACGTAACTGTACTATCAAGATTTGCAAGATTCTGCAAATGTTAGCGTTGACCACGGCCCCGTGTTGAGCTGGGCACGCCCCCGTGTCGGGAATAGAAGCTTCTATAGCTTTATCTTTTCTGCAGAAGCCTGGACACGGCCCCGTGTCCGCTGGGCACGCCTCGTGTTCAGCTGGGCACGCCCCGTGTTCAGCTGGGCACAGCCCCGTGTTCAGCTGGGCCCAGCCCCATGCTCTGCTTTCTTCCTTTTCTTTGTATTTATGTTGGATTTGGCTGCATTTTTGCTTCTTTTGTTCGTTTAAGCTCTTTTAACCCTGAAAATACAAAAGGAAGACAAAAGCACACTTTTCCAACATTAGTACTTAAAAAGGGTTAGTTTTATGCCTCATTTGATGTAATTTATATGTCACATTTTACACACATCAAATACCCCCACACTTGAATCTTTGCTTTTCCTCAAGCAAAACTCTTTAATATGTGGCTTACACTCCCAAATGGAATGGGTAGAAGAGAAGGTTTTTGGGCTTGTCATAGAGTATCGGGATTTCCAAGATTCATTATTAAGTTTTATTTTTATTTATGTACAATCCTATTCGTCATGATTTATTAAAAACGTTTCAAAAGATAAATTACTTATTAGGGCATAACGTGCCTTTTTAAAATTCCATTTATATACAAGTTCACATACCTCACAGGGGATCACTCAACACTCGGCCGAAGGTGTATTTTTAGTGAATCACTCGAGAGCAGCATGGAACTTACTCCTACCATATGCTTGCCAAGTAATCAATCCTCCTCCTTTTTAACTATAGACCTTTGTAAACATCAAGAGGACTTTTGGGTGAAGGGTTATGCTTGGGCTAAAGGTAGGTGGTTGGGTTAGTGGTTAGTAAAAAGGGCTAAAAGCGTAAAAAGCGTCGGTTGTCGTGAATCCTCTTTTTTTTTTTACATTTATTCAAACTAAGCATATTCAAACAAGATTTTTTTTTTGAGGAACTTGTTTGGTTATTGCAAAATTCTCTCTCTCTTTTTTTTTGATAAGGAATGTCACATGAAAAACCGAGCTTTTTACTAAAATAAAGGGTTTAAAATGAAAAAGGGTTTTGGTGGGTAAAAGGGTGTTTATTTTGTGGGTTAAGAAATGAAAAGGTTTAGGCTCAAAGGGGTTAACTAGGGGGATTTTGGGTAGGTGGTAAAAAAAAGAAAAATAATGGTGTTGAAAGAAAAAGGGTAGTCCTAATGCCTCCATCATTTACTTACTTGAGTTTAAGTTGGTAAGGACCGGGAATGTATCGTCATGGCAAGTTCTAGAGTCGTAAGAAACCAAGCGGCTATTCACACAAGAAACGAAAAATGAGCATTTAGTTTAAAGATATGTATTTGTATGCTCAATAAAGGCTCAAAACTCACTTTTTGTGGGAATGGGTTTTTATTTGATCAAGAATATATAATCAAATTTTAACTAGATTTGTCATGCCGTTTCATAATTTTCTTATGTTGGTTCTTTTTATCACGACGCTATCGGTTGTAAATTTGTAAAAATATAACCTTTTTAGAACTTGTTATTCCCAAATTAAACCAAGACAAGTAAAAAAAATGAAAAATTTTTGAAAAAATTTGGGGTGCTTAGCGGTTCCAATAGAGTTTTGTGTAAGGCTTGTTAATTAGGACTTGCAAAATTCAAGGTTTTAGCACACCCCCCCCCCCACACACACACACTTAAATTACACATTGTCCTCAATGTGTGCCAAAAATAAGTTTTTCGGTTGATTAAAATGTGTAAAAGTGGGTTAAAAACAAGATTTTATGTTACTGGGTAGCTGAACACGGGGTGGTGTGGGCTGAGCACGGGCCCGTATCCAGACTGCCAGTACCAAAAGTAAACATAAGGCTGGGCACGGGGGCGTGTTCAGTGAGCACGGCCCCGTGTCCAGTTACCTGAACTGGGCATTTACTGCATATTTTCGGGCAGGGGGGCGTGTTGGGTTGAGCACGGCCCCGTGCTGAACTTGATGTAATGAAGAAAAATTGTCGAGAGGCTCTGTTTTTGTGCATGGGGTGTTGGTTCAAGCTTCTCTTAGTATCCTTCACCATCCCGAGTGTGTTTTATTCCTACAAATTAAAACTAAACTAGAAATCATAAAAATTAATCTAAACTAAACTAAGGATAGTTCCGCAGAATGCCTCCGTGGTGCGCCACGTTTATAAGGGTCCTTGGCTAGACCCTCCTTATCGGGTGGTTCTGGCTCATCTTCAATTAGGGGGTCGTCATTGCCGATTGGATATTTCATTGATCGCTCAAGATCGATACTCTTTTTAAATGCCCCTAATTGAATAGATAGGTTAATGTACCTCCGGTTTTTCAAAGCTTCGTGTGTTTTTACAAAAGGTCGTCCCAACACTAGAGGAGCATCATCAAGGATGACAAAGTCTGTTGGGATTACCATTTGATTTGTTTGGACCAAGACATCCTCAACTATACCGATTGATTTTATTATTTTCCGATTAGATAGAAAAATGGGTATTTGAAGTGGAGAAAAATCACTAATACTTAATTTTTCGAAAATGTAGTTTGGCATTATATTAACACAAAGATTTTTATCAATTGTAATATTACTAATAAAGGAGTTTTGAAAAAAAAAATATGGAACCGGTGTAATGTTGATTTCAAATGGGTCTTCTTTTATTAGCGAAGTTTGATCATTTGTTAAGTTAATGCTTACAGTTTCGTCTATTTTAGTGTTAGTGTTTAACTCTTTTAAAAACTTAGCATGAGTGGATTAATTTTTTGAAAATTAGACTCTTCTTGGATTTTAACGTTGACGGACTCACCTTTTACGTTGTTTAACTCATGTGTCGGTTTTTCACTTATTTGTTCTTCCATTTTTACCTCTTCAACTATTTCTTCGTTATTATTACAAGTTAATTCTTCTCTTGCGCGAGACTCCTCTTCCCTTGCGCGAGATTCTTTTATATAATGTTCAATAGTTTTAATGTATCCTAGTATATTTTCGGTTTCTTCGGTGATAGAGAAAGGATCGGGATCCTCAAAGCTTGAATCCGGTTGTTCGATCCTTGGTTCCTCATAGTACTCATATGAAGTAGAAGGTTCATACCATTGTTCTTCATTGTAAGTATATGATGGATAAGGGTCGTAATTTTGTTCTTCATAATACTCATATGAGGTGGGTTGGTCACGCCATGGTTCCTCATAATAAGCACATGAAGATGGTGGCTCATATCTTGGTTCCTCAAAGTATGAGTATGAAGGCTCATACCTTGGTTCATCAAAATATGAGTATGAGGGATAAGGTTCATACTTTTGGTCTTCATAGGATGTGTATGAAGTCGATGGCTCGTACCTGGGCTCCTCATATTAGGTGTATGAAGTGGATGGTTGAAGTGAGTTGTAACATTGAACCGAGTGCGGGTTACCACAATTAGTGCAATAGTCTCTCCTATAATCATCCTCCTCATATGTGTAGTTGTAGCCTCCTAAGTATTGATCCATAACAATCACTCAGCAGACCACAACAGAGTCTCGGGACCAGAAAACAAAAAATAAAAACGGAAACAGAGGCTGGACACGGCCCCGTGTTTAGTGGACACGGCCCCGTGTTCAGGGTCTGTATCTGGGCATTTAATTAAAAGTTACTGGTCTTGTTGAGCACGGGGGCGTGTTCAGTGAGCACGGCCCCGTGTTCAGACTCTGTATCTGGGTGTTTTATGAAAAATATACAGCACGGCCCCGTGTTAAGTGAACACGACCCCGTGTTCAGGCTACTGTAAATGCAAACTAAACTAAAATGCAGAAAAATGTGCGCGCGTTTTGAAAAGGTTTTGAAAAACTGATTAGGCCGTCGATTTTAAGCTTTCTTAAAATCCTTGTGTCCCCGGCAACGGCGCCAAAAACTTGATGCGTGTCAGTGTGTATATGTTTTAGGTATATATTTTAAGCCCTTTTACACTTTTTAGCCAAGTTTTAAATTTATAAAACAAGATATTTACTAACACTAAACACACATATGGGCAAGTGCAACCATCGTGGACATAGTATAGTGTTGGTAAGATACCGAGGTCGTCCAAGGACACAAGAGCTTTTAGTACCGGTTTATCCTCAATGTCTAATTAAATCAAAAAGTTAGAAAAAGGTTTTTAACTAGAAAAATAAAACTAACTAAAATGCTGAAAAGTAAAATAAAAGTAAAAACAGATAGACAAGATGAATTACTTGGATCCGACTCATGTGTAGTGTAACCTTTGATTATTTTCGCACTTTTGCACTTGTTTAAGAGATTATCTTAGTTATTGTAGTAGGCCTCTCTTTTGAAGGCGACGTTACCCTCAACCCAGTAGTTTGAGTCAGCAAGGATACAATCCTATAGGATCGGATTATTGAAAGACAATTAATTAAGCTATTAATGCATAATGTGGTAGGCCCCTCTTTTGAAGGCGACGTTACCCTCGGCTAAGTAGTCTGAGTCAGCAAGGATACAGTCCTAAGTAGCCGGGTTAAAGTTTTAATAGTAGTTTAACTTATGAGGGGGTCAAAGAGTTTGGACCCCCGCCATCCAACACCGTTGGGTATTGAAGGAGGTCCTACTAAATTTGACCCAGGTCCTTTGTAGGATCTATACACTGAACAATGGCAAGACTCTTACCAAACCTTTCCCTTAACCCCCGACCAGGTAGCCAACATACCTCCATATAGACCGTGGAGATATGAATGGTGAAAATGTTTTATTTTATATAGACAGTAAAATAATGCCAAGACACCACGGACAAACGATAAGGAAGAATCACCTTCAACATAAGAAACTAGTAATTAAAGTCATTAATACATAATCAATTAAAAAGTGCAAACGATTAAAAATAAAAAGTATTACATTAAACACTTGTCTTCACCAAGTGATGTAAGAGACTTAGGCAAACATGGCCTTTGATTGTCAAGAACTCTTACGATCAATCTTGGATCCCGAGACGACTCACACACTCTATGATGGAGAATGGATGATGGTGGTGGATGATGGTGTTGTGATGGTGGTGGGTGGTGGGTGAAGTGTGAGAGAGGTGGTGTGCCAAGGGATGCCTTTGAAGTGAACCAAGCACCCCTATTTATAGCCTGCACAGAAGCCTGGACACGGCCCCGTGTCCGCTGGACATGGCCCCGTGTCCACCCTTTTTCTCTTTCTTAATTAATTACAACTTGTCTTTAGTAGCTCCACACGCCTCCGTGTCCGCTGGGCACGACCCCGTGTGCAGAAGCATATCTGTACTATCAAGATTTGCAAAATTCTGCAAATCTTAGCGTTGACCACGGCCCCATGTTGAGCTGGGCACGCCCCCGTGTTGGGAATAGAAGCTTTTATAGCTTTGTCTTTTTATGCAGAAGCCTGGACACGGCCCCGTATCCGCTGGACACGGCCCCGTGTCCGCTGGGCACGCCCCGTGGTCAGCTGGGCACAACCCCATGCTCAGCTGGGCACAGCCCCATGCTCAGCTTTCTTCTTGTTTTTGCTTTGGGAGATGCTGTCGAGGAGTCGGGCATGCCACATTTCTTCCTTTTCTTTGTATTTATGTTGGATTTGGCTGCATTTTTGCTTCTTTTTTTCGTTTAAGCTCTTTTAACCCTGAAAATACAAAAGGAAGACAAAAGCACACTTTTTCCAACATTAGTACTTAAAAAGGGTTAGTTTTATGCCTCATTTGATGTAATTTATATGTTGCATTTTACACACATCAACGGTCGATTCATGTGATCCATAAAGCTGCCAGTGTGTTGGTTGACCCCATAGGTCATAGAATACAAAGTCCCAATTGCCGCAGCGGTTGATATGACGTTTTCGGAACATCCTCCCCTTGGACTTCCCTCTGACAAGAGCTCGTTCGTTAGCCAATCCTCGAATGGGAGCTTGACCCTTGCAACTGGTCAACAGGTTGTCAATACAATGGTCGATACAAACGGTTCTTGACTGTCACCTTGACGAGTTTTCGATAATCAGTATACATGTCTAACGGTACAACTTATCTTCCCGGATATAACTGGGGCTCCCCAAAGCAAAACTAGGTCCGACAAAACTCTTGTCCACTTGTCCCTGTAGTTGATTTGACGATTCTCGCAACTCTCCTGGTGCAAGACGATTCTCGCAACTCTCCTGGTACGAACAATTGGTGGATTCTCGATCCTCTTTTCCTAACGTCAGTAACAGTTGCCAACATTGCGGGGTAATCCCTCCGTGGACACTTCTGGGCCTTCATTGCTGAAATGATGCTAACCTTTACATCACACCGATGCTTTAGAACTAATGACGATTCGCCACTAGGGAGAGGGATACTCAAAATTTTCTCCTCACAAGGTATATCCGCGCGTTATCTGGGTAACCCATCCACACTAACTGCTACGACAAAACTATCAAGGGTAGATGTCGAACACTTGTCCCACAAGGTCGAGTTTGCATCCCAACAGACATATGAGGTTTCATTTGATTTGTCATCAGCCGATTCCACAACAGGTTCGGTTTCAAGAAGCATCAGAGTTAAACAAAAGCAATTAGCTACCCATACAAACTACCATGTTGCTATTATGCCTGGCGTTGCCTACGCCAATCCTAAATGCCCCTCCACGAGCACTACCACCAGTATTGTTGTTACGGTCACGTGGATTTCCAGTACTGACGTCGTTTCCTTGGTTGTTGTCGTCTAGATTTAACAATGTCCAATCCATGTTGTTGGCACCTCCATTTCCATACTGTTAGTTACCATTACGAGTATCTTGATGTTTCCATGACTGTTACCTCTAATGTTACAGCTTGTAACGGAGCCCTACGACCTTTCACCGACAAGGTCCATCTTTTCACATTCCGCGTCACGTCCTAAGGCGTTACCCATCGTGCTGGCAGTCACACATTCCATACTACCGCCAGTTGTCCCCACTTATGCCCCGATTGATTCGTAAGAGTTGGTTCCCATGAGCCGCTGACTAGGGTTAAAGATTCAATTGAAGTCAACTTGCTGATGTTCGCTGACGGAAATCAGGGTCGTCCAAATACTAGGGTCGGCAAAGTACTACGTTTGCCCTCTTATCCATCGTCCTTGCAAGTTGACTGAGTAATACACGGTATGTTTCCAAGGTGTTGCAGAAGTGATTTACTTCGGGGTCTAAGTCGTCAGTACATTGAGTTCCCACAAACAAAGAGGAGTGAGAGGGGTACATACCAATCATTGATGCTGCAACATCCAACTCGGGGACGTTCGTACAAGAACCTAACATTCTACACAGTTCGCTAGGCGTTCAGGTGGGTGTTCAGGTAATACTCGATAGCATCGAGATTCGAAAGGTTTCAGAGGGAAATGAAAAGATCACATTCAAGTAGGAGACAATCACTGCCATGACTCCTATAGACTGTTGTGTTTCACATCAACCAAATAACGGAACGAAACCTCTTTTTCACTTGTTAAGCCTCACTGGGACTCACATGCACCCCACATTATTATTATGTGTGCACCCTCAATAATATTGCGATTTGCATGCTCATCTCAGTTCCTCCTAACTCATGTCGAATGGTTCCCCAAACTCAAGTGCCAAACAGAGGTTATCAAAATGATAAGATCACAGAAATCCCAAGACTATGACATACTACCAATGCATCATAATATAAGCAACCAATTCATGTAATCATACTATAGTGACAAGTGTATGCAACAAGTGAGAAAGACGAACCTTGCAATCTGGAGCTGAGTGTCATGGTCGTATTCACGTATTCAGAATTGTTCGGTTATAGTCTGGTTTTACAAAAGCGTTTTAAAACCAACTTCACTATAACCAGTGGCTCTGATACCAAACTGTCACACCCCCAAATTACCACCTAGGGAATGTCCCTGTTAGGCGTGTGACGTACCAACAACGAGCCACTAATTACATTGAACCCGTACAAGTTTCAAGATAAAATCCTCAATTATTAATGAAAAATACCATCAACAGGTTTAAATGAAAACCAACATGTTCAGCGGAAGCAAATAGTAACCCAAAGTTAAAGTGTTTCGAAACCAATGTATAATATCAATAGTTCATTCACATGAATCCCTCCAGTCGACCCATGACCATCCAGCTACTCCAGACAGCAAGTTCCAAATCCAAAACATCTAACGACCTGCGAGCATGCAACAAGTGTATCAGATAACATTGGTGAGTTCATAGTTTACGAAAACGTTGGTTACCAAGTGTTTAGTTAAGTTCTATGATTGCAATTCTGAAAACAATGTTGATAATATCCCGATACAAGACGGCTCCTGATTTACTGGCGCCCTTCCCCAATGCCCCTATCCAAGCATTGGTCATGATTAGGTCATTAGTTCAACACCCGTCCTCCCAGGTACGGGGTGAGGCTGCCAAACCTAAGTAGCGCTACCAACTAATACCCGCCTACGTCCCCGGTACAAACAGATGAGACTTAAAAGATGATAGGATGAGTATATTATCCAACATTCATGATTTTTACCCGCAAGACATATTCCCTCAGGAATACCCATGATTTACCCAAAAACCTATCCCTCTCAGGGATACCCAGTGACTGTCCCAACCACCGGGACGCATGCTCAAGAGGAATGAACTCACCTTTGTTTGCTCGGTTTGTTATGCTATGTTATCCGTCCAAGTTGGTCAACCAGATCCTAGTGGGTTTATCACTAACAATCAGTTTCGAGAACACATCAACCACACATTCTTTGTTTACATTACACAATTAGCATACAAGTGGAACACATAATCATACACGTATTCCGATCATCCCTACACTAGTATGTATGTTTCATGTTTCACATAACCACAATTAAGTCGCATAATCTATTGTGCACTCCTAACATATCAACATATAGCAGACAAGGCTCAACAAAACATGTAGTCCAGTTGATGCACCCAAACCAATCCCGGCCCACTAACATATAAGCATAAGTACCAACACTCGTTATTTAGACCCATGTATATCAAGGCTGCGGCCCAAAAGTGTTTAGTTCGTTGCTTATGTCCCCTCGGCCCAGCTATACCACGCAGCCTAATTCTGAAACACTTCAGGTTGCGTGGCCCAAATTTTGCAAATCCCACAACTTAACTAAACATCACGGCCCAATCAATTAACTAATATCAATTTAAGACTAACAGCCCACTAAAAGCATCGGCCCACTATCGAATATTTGGTCCAATTATGTACCATTGTTGTCAAACGAGGTATTGGAATCATTTGTTTTTGCATGTTATTAAAGGTCTATAGTCAAACACATAGCATATGATTCAAGTTTTAAGGATATCCTTTAAAGCAAATCACGTGAAATCATTTATGCAACACATATGTGTCAGGCCCATGTGAATCCTTGATCTATTCAGTTTTGTTATCGGTCCAATAATTAGCTAACATTCAAAAGGCTTGTTGAATTTGATATACCATCATCATAATAACCCTACTGTTACTTACCAAATCATCATCATCACGTGGCCAGTGGCCATCATATTCATCATTATTGGACTATCTAAATTATCATGACTTAGTTATTGGTCATTCCCTTTTCTTTTGAAGTTCAATCATCATCTATAAGATATACAGCCATCTAAACATCTAACAACAATGAAGACATGCACCGACCTAGGAAATCACACCTTAATTTCGTGCATATATCGACATCAGTCCACACATCCACACAAACCAACCTGTTAATCAAATTCATGCATATATCGACATCAGTCCATACATAAATCCGCATCTACTCTCATGTACGTAATCACAACAACATGCATAACAATTCGACCATCACATTCCACCCTTATTACCCTTAGTCATCGTATGAATCAAAGATCAAGGGTTACACATCATACAAGTCCTATCGGCCAGACTCTAAACCAAAATCACATGTTTTGACGAATCAACTTGTTAACACAAGATTCATTATCAACTTACATTATCATGTCCATACACACAAGTCACCAATCAACGACACGATTAACCACAACAAGAAGAAACTCGATTAAGTGGGTAATCACTAACCGAGAGGGATCGCATGCAAGGGAAGGTCAAGCCGAGAGGAGGAGGGCTTTGAGTTGTGAGGGTCTGCCATCGATCATCCAAGGAGAAGAGGCTAGGGTTTGCAATTCAATGTGTCTGTGTGACAATCAGAATCACGTATACCCTCCCTTATGTGCGCATGCTGTTGAGTAAGTGGGCCAGGCCCGCTTGTGCTTCGTTGTGGGCTCAGGGGAGTTGGACTGCGAATTAAGAATCATGACCCGCAACCACGAAGTTGTGACTTGTAACCGAGAACGGGGTAAGGTTTAGACTTTTATAACATATAACACGTAACAATTGATATAATTACACACTCACTAGGTGTGTGGCTGCCCTGACTTGTTTAGCACTTAACGTACAACAACGTACATTACACAACCAATAATAATCAAGTACAACCAAGTTAATCAATTGGCGTTTGTTCAAATGACATAGCATACACCTAGTTGTAGCATAGAATAGAATGTGAAATGCAACGGTACAAGCTAGGTGTTAAAAGATCAAGCGATGCCAGCCTTGAAAGCACGAGTTGTCACAATAAAAATAAAGAAACTTGGGAGGATGAATAAAAATAAAGAAACTGGGGAGGATGAATATGATTTTGTTAAACGTTGTATTGAGTATAAACCGTCGGGAAAAGGTAAATGAAAAACGGTTCTACCTGATAACGCTAAAAGCAAAACTCCCTTAGTCGAGAATCTAATAAGTGACAATGTCACAAATTATGACGAAGTCATAATTGAAGATTGTGATGATGAAACCGATGATGAATATGATAAAAAAGGAATATTTTTGAAATTAAAAGAAAATTTTAAAGAAATTGTTCCACCATTTGTTGAAAAAGGTGAATGTTCAACTTCTAAGCAAAATGAGGAACAAAAACAAAATGAAAATGTTAAAAATTGTAAAAACTAAAAAATACTCAATATTACAATAAAAGATCATCAGTTTAATCATCCAATCATCATTATAAAAAATCTTAAAATTTTGAAAATCAAAACTCACAAAAAGTTGGTAATAAGTGGTGCAGGTTTGACCATAGTGTTCAAAAGACAAATCAAGATTACAGAAGTATAGGGAATGATGACTATTACACATCAAATCACTGTTATGATTTGAGTGTTTGGTCTGAAAGAGAAGTATGGCACGATAACAGGATGTGTTACAACTGTGGAGAAAATGGACATATTGCTATTAACTGCCGGAGAATGAGATTTGAGATAAGAAGATGCTATGACTTCCAAATCAAAGGTCATATTGCCATAGATTGTTCAATGAGATCTAGGAGAAAATCGTTGAATAAATCTCACGAGAAGGCTAAGAAAAGGAAAACTGAGAAATCTGGAGAAAAG